>NC_141008.1:5239030-5839030 GCF_052327205.1 Somniosus microcephalus
CCCCCCGTCTCCCTCACTCCCCCCCCCGTCACCCTCACTCCCCCCCCCCGTCTCCCTCACTCCCCCCCCCCGTCCCTCACTCCCCCCCCCCGTCTCCCTCACTCCCCCCCCCCGTCTCCCTCACTCCCCCCCCCCGTCTCCCTCACTCCCCCCCCCCGTCTCCCTCACTCCCCCCCCCCCGTCTCCCTCACTCCCCCCCCCCGTCTCCCTCACTCCCCCCCCCCGTCTCCCTCACTCCCCCCCCCGTCTCCCTCACTCCCCCCCCCCGTCTCCCTCACTCCCCCCCCCGTCTCCCTCACTCCCCCCCCCGTCTCCCTCACTCCCCCCCCCGTCTCCCTCACTCCCCCCCCCCGTCTCCCTCACTCCCCCCACTCCCCCCGTCTCCCTCACTCCCCCCCGCCGTCTCCCTCACTCCCCCCCCCCGTCTCCCTCACTCCCCCCCCCCCGTCTCCCTCACTGCCCCCCCCCCGTCTCCCTCACTGCCCCCCCCCGTCTCCCTCACTTCCCCCCCCCGCCTCCCTCACTTCCCCCCCCGCCTCCCTCACTTCCCCCCCCGCCTCCCTCACTCCCCCCCCCCCCGCCTCCCTCACTCCCCCCTCCCGCCTCCCTCACTCCCCCCCCGCCGCCTCCCTCACTCCCCCCCCGCCTCCCTCACTCCCCCCCCCCCCGCCTCCTCACTCCCCCCCCGCCTCCCTCACTCCCCCCCCCGCCTCCCTCACTCCCCCCGCCTCCCTCACTCCCCCCCGCCTCCCTCACTCCCCCCCCCGCCTCCCTCACTCCCCCCCCCGCCTCCCTCACTCCCCCCCCCCGCCTCCCTCACTCCCCCCCCGCCTCCCTCACTCCCCCCCGCCTCCCTCACTCCCCCCCCGCCTCCCTCACTCCCCCCCCGCCTCCCTCACTCCCCCCGCCTCCCTCACTCCCCCCCCGCCTCCCTCACTCCCCCCCCGCCGCCGCCTCCTCACTCCCCCCCGTCTCCCTCACTCCCCCCATCTCCCTCACTTCCCCCCCCATCTCCCTCACTTCCCCCCATCTCCTCACTTCCCCCCCCATCTCCCTCACTTCCCCCCCCATCTCCCTCACTTCCCCCCCATCTCCCTCACTTCCCCCCCATCTCCCTCACTTTCCCCCCCCGCCATCTCCCTCACTTCCCCCCCATCTCCCTCACTTCCCCCCCCATCTCCCTCACTTCCCCCCCATCTCCCTCACTCCCCCCCCGATGTCCCTCACTCCCCCATCTCCCTCACTCCCCCCCATCTCCCTCACTCCCCCCCATCTCCCTCACTCCCCCCCCATCTCCCTCACTCCCCCCCCATCTCCTCACTCCCCCCCCATCTCCCTCACTCCCCCCCCATCTCCCTCACTCCCCCCCCCATCTCCCTCACTCCCCCCCCCATCTCCCTCACTCCCCCCCCCTCTCCCTCACTCCCCCCCCTCTCCCTCACTCCCCCCCCGTCTCCCTCACTCCCCACCCGTCTCCCTCACTCCCCCCCCTGTCTCCCTCACTCCTCCCCCCCCCGTCTCCCTCACTCCCCCCCCGTCTTCCTCACTCCCCCCCCCCGTCTCCCTCACTCCCCCCCGTCTCCCTCACTCCCCCCCCGTCTCCCTCACTCCCCCCCGTCTCCTCACTCCCCCCCGTCTCCTCACTCCCCCCCCGTCTCCCTCACTCCCCCCCCGTCTCCCTCACTCCCCCCCCGTCTCCCTCACTCCCCCCCCCGTCTCCCTCACTCCCCCCCCGTCTCCCTCACTCCCCCCCCCGTCTCCCTCACTCCCCCCCCCGTCTCCCTCACTCCCCCCCCCCCGTCTCCCTCACTCCCCCCCCCGTCTCCCTCACTCCCCCCCCGTCTCCTCACTCCCCCCCCGTCTCCCTCACTCCCCCCCCGTCTCCCTCACTCCCCCCCCGTCTCCCTCACTTCCCCCCCCCCGTCTCCCTCACTTCCCCCCCCCGTCTCCCTCACTCCCCCCCCCCGTCTCCCTCACTCCCCCCCCCGTCTCCCTCACTCCCCCCCGTCTCCCTCACTCCCCCCCCGTCTCCCTCACTCCCCCCCCGTCTCCCTCACTCCCCCCCCGTCTCCCTCACTCCCCCCCCCCGTCTCCCTCACTCCTCCCCCGTCTCCCTCACTCCCCCCCCCATCTCCTCACTTCCCCCCCCATCTCCCTCAGTCCCCCCCCATCTCCCTCACTTCCCCCCCCATCTCCCTCACTTCCCCCCCATCTCCCTCACTCCCCCCCATCTCCCTCACTCCCCCCCCGATCTCCCTCACTCCCCCCCCGAACTCCCTCACTCCCCCCCCCGATCTCCCTCACTCCCCCCCCCATCTCCCTCACTCCCCCCCCCATCTCCCTCACTCCCCCCCCCATCTCCCTCACTCCCCCCCATCTCCCTCACTCCCCCCCTCCCTCACTCCCCCCCTCTCCCTCACTCCCCCCCACATCTCCCTCACTCCCCCCCCCGTCTCCCTCACTCCCCCCTCCGTCTCCCTCACTCCCCCCCCATCTCCCTCACTCCCCCCCCCTGTCTCCCTCACTCCCCCCCCTCCCTCACTCCCCCCCCCCCTCACTCACCCCCCACATCTCCCTCACTCCCCCCCCCGTCTCCCTCACTCCCCCCCCCCGTCTCTCTCACTCCCCCCCCGTCTCTCTCACTCCCCCCCCGTCTCTCTCACTCCCCCCCCGTCTCCCTCACTCCCCCCCCCGTCTCCCTCACTCCCCCCCCCGTCTCCCTCACTCCCCCCCCGTCTCCCTCGCTCCCCCCCCCGTCTCCCTCACTCCCCCCCGTCTCCCTCACTCCCCCCCGTCTCCCTCACTCCCCCCCGTCTCCCTCACTCCCCCCCCGTCTCCCTCACTCCCCCCCCCGTCTCCCTCACTCCCCCCCCGTCTCCCTCACTCCCCCCCCGTCTCCCTCACTCCCCCCCCCCGTCTCCTCACTCCCCCCCCCCGTCTCCCTCACTCTGCCCCCCGTCTCCCTCACTCCCCCCCCCCCGTCTCCCTCACTCCCCCCCTCCCTCACTCCCCCCTCCCTCACTCCCCCCCTCTCCCTCACTCCCCCCCCTCTCCCTCACTCCCCCCCCGTCTCCCTCACTCCCCCCCCCGTCTCCCTCACTCCCCCCCCCCCCCGTCTCCCTCACTCCCCCCCCCCCGTCTCCCTCACTCCCCCCCCCATCTCCCTCACTCCCCCCCCCCATCTCCCTCACTCCCCCCCGTCTCCCTCACTCCCCCCCCGTCTCCCTCACTCCCCCCCCGTCTCCCTCACTCCCCCCCCCGT
This sequence comes from Somniosus microcephalus, assembly GCF_052327205.1. Lineage (NCBI taxonomy): Eukaryota > Metazoa > Chordata > Chondrichthyes > Squaliformes > Somniosidae > Somniosus > Somniosus microcephalus. Next base: position 5,242,293 of record NC_141008.1, read on the forward strand.
CTCCCTCACTCCCCCCCCCGTCTCCCTCACTCCCCCCCCCGTCTCCCTCACTCCCCCCCCGTCTCCCTCACTCCCCCCCGTCTCCCTCACTCCCCCCCCCGTCTCCCTCACTCCCCCCCGTCTCCCCTCACTCCCCCCCCCCGTCTCCCTCACTCCCCCCCCGTCTCCCTCACTCCCCCCCGTCTCCCTCACTCCCCCCCCCCGTCTCCCTCACTCCCCCCCCCGTCTCCCTCACTCTCCCCCCCCGTCTCCCTCACTCTCCCCCCCATCTCCCTCACTCCCCCCCCCCCGTCTCCCTCACTCCCCCCCCGTCTCCCTCACTCCCCCCCCGTCTCCCTCACTCCCCCCCCCCGTCTCCCTCACTCCCCCCCCCGTCTCCCTCACTCCCCCCCCGTCTCCCTCACTCCCCCCCCCGTCTCCCTCACTCCCCCCCCCCCCGTCTCCCTCACTCCCCCCCCCCCCCGTCTCCCTCACTCCCCCCCCCCCCGTCTCCTCACTCCCCCCCCCGTCTCCCTCACTCCCCCCCCGTCTCCCTCACTCCCCCCCCGTCTCCCTCACTCCCCCCCCGGTCTCCTCACCTCCCCCCCCCCCCCCCGTGTGCCCTCACTGCCCCCCCCGTCTCCCTCACTTCCCCCCCCCGTCTCCCTCACTCCCCCCCCCCCCCGTCTCCCTCACTCCCTCCCCCCCCCCCGTCTCCCTCACTCCCCCCCCCCCCCCCGTCTCCCTCACTCCCCCCCCCCCCCCGTCTCCCTCACTCCCCCCCCCGGTCTCCCTCACTCCCCCCCCCCCCGTCTCCCTCACTCCCCCCCCCCCCCCGTCTCCCTCACTCCCCCCCCCCCCGTCTCCCTCACTCCCCCCCCCCCCGTCTCCCTCAACCCCCCCCCGTCTCCCTCAACCCCCCCCCCGTCTCCCTCACCCCCCCCCGTCTCCCTCACCCCCCGTCTCCCTCACCCCCCCCCGTCTCCCTCACCCCCCCCCGTCTCCCTCACCCCCACGTCTCCCTCACCCCCCCCGTCTCCCTCACTCCCCCCCCCGTCTCCCTCACTCCCCCCCCCGTCTCCCTCACTCCCCCCCGTCTCCCTCACCCCCCCCGTCTCCTCACTCCCCCCCCCCGTCTCCCTCACTCCCCCCCCCCGTCTCCCTCACTCCCCCCCCGTCTCCCCTCACTCCCCCCCCCCCGTCTCCCTCACTCCCCCCCCCCGTCTCCCTCACTCCCCCCCGTCTCCCTCACTCCCCCCCCCGTCTCCCTCACTCCCCCCCCGTCTCCCTCACTCCCCCCCGTCTCCCTCACTCCCCCCCCCCGTCTCCCTCACTTCCCCCCCCCCCCGTCTCCCTCACTTCCCCCCCCCCCCCCCCGTCTCCTCACTCCCCCCCCGGTCTCCCTCACTCCCCCCCCCCCCCCCGTCTCCCTCACTCCCCCCCCCCCCGTCTCCCTCACTCCCCCCCCCGTCTCCCTCACTCCCCCCCCCGTCTCCCTCACTCCCCCCCCGTCTCCCTCACTCCCCCCCCCGTCTCCCTCACTCCCCCCCCCGTCTCCCTCACTCCCCCCCCCCGTCTTCCTCACTCCCCCCCCCGTCTTCCTCACCCCCCCCCGTCTCCCTCACTCCCCCCCCCCGTCTCCCTCACTCCCCCCCCCCGTCCCTCACCCCCCCCGTCTCCCTCACTCCCCCCCCGTCTCCCTCACTCCCCCCCCGTCTCCTCACTCCCCCCCCGTCTCCCTCACTCCCCCCCCGTCTCCCTCACTCCCCCCCCCGTCTCCCTCACTCCCCCCCCCGTCTCCCTCACTCCCCCCCCGTCTCCCTCACTCCCCCCCCCGTCTCCCTCACTCCCCCCCCGTCTCCCTCACTCCCCCCCGTCTCCCTCACTCCCCCCCCGTCTCCCTCACTCCCCCCCCCGTCTCCCTCACTCCCCCCCCCCCCGTCTCCCTCACTCCCCCCCCCGTCTCCCTCACTCCCCCCCCCCCGTCTCCCTCACTCCCCCCCGTCTCCCTCACTCCCCCCCGTCTCCCTCACTCCCCCCCCATCTCCCTCACTCCCCCCCGTCTCCCTCACTCCCCCCCCCGTCTCCCTCACTCCCCCCCCCCGTCTCCCTCACTCCCCCCCCCGTCTCCCTCACTCCCCCACCCCCCCGTCTCCCTCACTCCCCCACCCCCCCGTCTCCCTCACTCCCCCACCCCCCCGTCTCCCTCACTCCCCCCCCGTCTCCCTCACTCCCCACCCCCCCGTCTCCCTCACCCCCCGTCTCCCCCACCCCCCGTCTCCCTCACTCCCCCACCCCCCCCGTCTCCCCTCACTCCCCCACCCCCCCGTCTCCCTCACTCCCCCACCCCCCCGTCTCCCTCACTCCCCCACCGTCTCCTCACTCCCCCCCCCCCCCGTCTCCCTCACTCCATTTCACCCGACACCCCCTCTCTCCCTCTGTACACTATCACTCTCACTCCTCTCCGCCCCCCTCCTCTCCGACCCCCCCATCCCTCTGACGGGGGTCTCCTCCCCCCTTCCTCCCTTCCTCTCTCCCTCCCTCCCCCTGTATCCCCTCACTGCCTCCTCACTCCCCATCTCTTCCCTCCCCCTCTCTCTCTCACCCCTTTTACCTGAACTCTCACCCCACACACCAACTCTCCTCACCCACTCTCCGCTCGCCCCCCCCTCTCTGTCCTTGAGCCGGGGGCTGACCTCCTGTCCTGGGCCGGGCTGTGTTGTGCCGGTGGATCGGGTGACCTTCAGGCAGTCACCTTGGAGTGGAGCCAAGGGGTGCACGCGCGCACACACACACTTAAAGGTGTGCTGTCGTTTGATGAAGCACTTAACTAGAAACGTTGGCTGCTTTATAGAAGAAAGACTTGTATTTAATAGCCCCTTTCACGACCTCTGGATGTCCAAAAGCTCTTTACACCCAATTAAGTACTTTTGAAGTGTAGTCACTGTTGTAATGTAGGAAACGCGGCAGCCAATTTTGAGCACAGCAAGCTCCCACAATCAGCAATGTGATAATGACCAGATTATCTGTTTTAGTGATGTTGGTTGAGGGATAAATATTGGCCCAGGACACCGGGGAGAACTCCCCTGCTCCTCTTCGAAATAGTGCCATGGGGTCTTTTACGTCCACCTGAGAAAGGTTTAATATCTCATCTGAAAGACGGCACCTTTGACACTGCAGCACCCCTTGGGACTGCGCTGGAGTGTCAGCCTAGATTTTTGTGCTCAAGCCTCTGGAGTGGGACTTGCACCCGCAAACTTCTGACTTAAAGGCGATAGTGCGACCATTGAGTGACAGATGACAGCAGAGTGACATCACATGCTACCATAGTCCTGTGACGGATCTGCTATGAATTTAAATGTCATTCAGAACAGTATAAAATTCCCCAAGTACTCCTGCTGATGTCGATCCCGTATTGGAAGAAACAGTCACTCAGCAGAGTTCGCAGAGCAGGCTGCTTCTTGCTCAACGAGCTTAAGATCCACAGTGTGCTGGTGATGGTTCTATCCTTAACGCAGGATGTTTGCACCACATCAAACCATTGCACTGCAGCTATGGTGTGGAATTCCATTTCTAGATAGTAGACCCTGCAGCCACGGTGCGCTGGTGGTGGAGGGAGTGGCTGTTTAAGGTGGTGGGCGGGCTGCCGATCAAGCGGGCTGCTTTGTCCTGGATGATGCCAAGCTTGTGTGTTGGAGCTGCACTCATCCAGGCAAGCGGAGAGTATTCCATCACACTCCTGACGTTTTTAGCCTTTTTGTGCATGTGTACTAACTTTTGTGATTTTGCTACGTGGACAACTAAGTTCTTGGTGATTGCGGGGGTGGGTGGGTGGCGGGGGGGGGGTTGAGGAAGGAACGAGCAGAGATTCGTTGGGTTGACGAGGGTGCAGGCAGAAGACTGGGAATACATCTACAAGTGACCCACCTGTCTCTTGGGAATAGTGCATGCAATACTGACCATTATCTATCTAATTATTTTAATAGAAATCCCCTTGTGGTCTGAACCAGACATTGTGCCTTTGGCATGTGCCCTTCTCTGATCTTTACAAACACTGAGGAACATTGGGAAGATAAGGCTGCATATGAATCATTAAGCTGCTTTATTACAGACAGCAAGTTGAAGCAAATACCATATACTGTACTTGGCTCAATCTAGGGAAATATAATAAACCACGTGTCCTGTTCCTTTCGTAGGCGGTCTTATTTTTGGCATTACTTTTGTTTCAGACCACTCCTAACTGCAAAATCTGACCTATGTCTCTGCTTCCCCTCCCCCGACTCCCTATGTGCAACATCATGGGAGATGGCCTAGTAATTCATAATTCTGGGAGAAACTTGCTTTCATCATCAGTAAGTTATTTAACATGGTTTTTTAATGAATTACGCAGAAAATATTCTTGTTCGCCACCCAGATACGATATGGGGCTAGGGGGAGGAGGAGAGAACAATGTAGTCCAGACCAAAACCCCAGTTGGTGGGGGAAGGGACGAGGAGGAGAGAGAGGCTGAAGATATCGGGGGGTGGTGGTGTGGGGCCCAAGAGGACGGTGAAGCAGCTTTCGGGGCAACTAGCGCAATGCTGTAGGGCCACTTGTGAGTTGGTATCCAGCGGTGGTGCTGTGGCAGGGCAGTTGGCTGAGTGAGTCCCGTGGAAATCCTTGCTTGGGGCGCCAGGGTCACCAGGTCAAGAACCAATGCAGGAAACGAGGACTGAACTGTTGGAAGGAACACCGCTGTTTTGGGAGGAGGTTTCAGCTGGTGACTCTTCGACGGGCATCATAAGGTCATGCAAGTATTAAGAGGCTAAATTACTGTAGGGCAATTCTTTTAATATTGACCTTACCTGTTGGTTGGCACCCAGAGGAATTGCTCTAAAGCTGCACGGTAACGCAAATACTGACTTTTAATACAAATTTAAAGGAAGCATTTCTTTACAGAGAGTGGTGCGAATGTGGAACCTGGTACCACAGGGAGTGGTTGACGCAGATATACATTGACGCATTCAAGGGAGGTTTGATGTGGGAGAAGGGAATAGCGGGATACGGGGGCAGGGTGGGCAGAGGTAATTAGACTGGGAGGAGGTTCGTGTGGAGGATAAACACTAGCACAGACCAGTTGGGCCGAATGGCCTGTTCCAGTACTGTAGCTTCTGTGTGATGCTATGCCAGGAATAGTTACAATGTGTGGGCTAACATTTTGTGACAGATCTTTCACCATTATAAATGCCAATCACAGCGCTACTCTTAGAATGGATTTTCCTGTTGAAATAGACTTTTCAATGGATTTTGAAAAGGAATGTTGTAACTATATACATTTCTTCACCTACAAATCCCCCCCCCCCACCCCCCCTGCTATTGGTGAGGCCTAAGTTTACTAGGTTTGACTGAGTGCAGTGTAAAACTCACTTCAATAAACGCTTGTCTAAACGAGTGCTCTCTACCACCGGTCTTATTTGTTTCTGCCTGCCCTCACCTGTTCTCTCTTCTCGTGAGGTTTGTGGTTTACTATGGCACGGTTTCAATGTCATCCCAATGCTTGCTGAAGGTTACCTTGTGTTCGTGCCTGTAATTGAATCGCATTTGAAGTCATTTAGATTACTCGACTCTCCACTATAGCATATCGAGCCTGCATGAGAGTTATATAAAAGAAAACCTGAAGATGCTGGAAATCTAGAATAATAAACTGCTGGAAATATACAACAGGCCAGCCAGTATTTTGTCGGGAGGGGGTGGGGTGAGCTGACGAGTTCTGATGAAGGATCTCGCCTGAACATTTTTTTTTCTTTCCGACTGACTAAGCCGCTGAGCATTTCGCCTATTTTTTTTTACTTTTTACCCCCCTCCCCTGCTCTCCGCAAGGCTCCGACTCTCGGTGGAGGTGAGGTTCCACGGGAGCCCCAAACTGGTGCCTCGCCCAAGTCTCCCCTTGAATCTGCTCTGACAGTGACTGATCTGTGGAGAGCATTGCTGCTGAGCCTGACTGAGTCCTTCCCTGAGTAGCTCCACGCTCTCCAACAGGAGGCTCGAAATGGTGAGTGAGGTGAATCGGAGCTGCCCCAGGCGAAACGCCCAGTTAGCTGATTGGACCTGGGCCCTTCAGGCCTGTATTAGCTGCTGCTACACTAGGTGGTGCAGTTGCCCACTAAGCCACTGGGGGAGCTCTCTCCAATTTTTTAATGTATAGTAACAACGCCATCTTCACTCCTGGTAACACTCCTGTTTTGGCTTTACGTGGTTTTACATAGTATTTACAGCACACAAACAGGCCATTCAGCCCAACAGGTCCATGCTGGTTTTATGCTCCACACAAGCCTCCTCCCACCCTTCATCTCACCCCATCAACATATCCTTCTATTCTTCCTCGTATTTATCCAGCTTCCCCTTAAACCCATCTCCGCTATTCACCTCAACCACTCCCTGTGGGAGCGAGTTCCACATTCTAGCCACTCTCTGGGTAAAGAAGTTTCTCCTGATTTCCCTATTGGATTTATTCATTTTATTTTTATGGCCCCTAGTTCTGCTCTCGCCATGCGGGTGGAAACATCTCTACGTTTACCCTATCAAACCCTTTCATAATAAATAACTGTCGGGTCACCCCTCAGTCTTTTTTCTAGAGAAAAGAGCCCCGGCCTGTTCAATCTTTCCTGACGGGTACAACCTCTCAGTTCTGGGATCATCCTTGTAAATCTTTCTTACACCACCTCCAGTGCCTCTACATCCTCCTTATAATACGGAGACCAGAACCGTGCACTGGCTCCACATGTTCTGACAAGTAGTAAGTGTGGTTGAACTAAGGTCCTATACAAGTTTAACATAACTTCTCAGCTTTTGAATTCTCTCCCTCTAGAAATGAGCCCCAGTGCTTTGTTTGCTTTTTTATGGCCTTATTAACCTGCGTCACTACTTTTAGTGATTTGTGTATCAATACCCCTAGATCCCCCTCTCCCTACCCCATTTAGACACTTGTTTCCCAAGGAGTATGTCGCAGTCGTTTTCTATATTAACTACACCCCCCAATTTGGTGTCATCCGCAAATTTTGAAATTGTACTTCCAATTCCCGAATCCAAGTCATTTATTTATGTAAATAGTTAAGTGATCCCAGCACCGATCCTGTGGAACACCACTTCCCGCCTTCCACCAGTCTGAGTAACTACCTTTAACCCCTACCCTCTGTTTTCTGTTTTGTAGACAGCTTGATATTCATTCTGCTCCTTGTCAACATGTGGAACCTTATCGACGGCCTTTTTGAAATCCAAATATATTGCGTCCTACATTGCCCTTGTTTACTATCTGTTACTACAAAGAATTCAATAAGGTTGGTCAAGCATGACCTTCCCTTTTTGAACCTGCTGGCTACTCTTTATTATATCTTCAGTTTCTAGAAGTTTTTCTATTACATCTTTGAGTAAGGATTCCAGATTCCATTATCTTTCCTACCATCGACATTAAGCTAACTTTAAATATAGGAATTATATTAGCTGTCTGCTAGTCCTCTGGCATGATTCCCTTTTCTAATTAATTTTTATATATATGTAATAGTGGTGCTGTTACCTCATCCCCAATTTTTAATATGCACGGACACAATCTATCCAGACCAGGGGTTTTATCCTCTCTAAGTTTGATTAGTTTATCAATTATCTTCCCTCTTTCTATCTTAAATGTATTTCTATCTTTATTGATCTGTTATTCTAATGTCAGGCCATGTTCATTTCCCTGGTAAACACTGAGACAAAGTAACTATTCAATATTTCTGCCATTTCTCTGTCTTGTCTTCCTCTCCTTTGTTGTCTATGTACTTAATGTTTGTCTTTTCTTTAGTTTCAGCCTTGTTTCTTTATTCATCCATGGTGTGCTATTACTGGCTAGTTCTTTTTATAGTGGGATATAGTTCTCCTGGACTCTCTTGATCACCATTTTAAATGTTTCCCACTGCTGTTCTATTGCTTTCTTTGTCAGTAAATTTTTCCAGTTTATTTTCCCTAGTATCATTCCCTTAAAATCGGCGTTTTTCCAATTCATTACTTTGGCCTGTGTCTGTCTTATGTCCTTCTCAATCTTTATCTTAAACCTTATTATCTAGTGATTGCTATTGCCTAGATGTTCTACACTTCTCTTATTTGTTCTGGTTCATTTTTTATTACTGGATCCAGCAGCGCTCCCTCTCTTGGGCTTTTTACATACTGGGTAAGAAAGGAGTCCCGCACACCTTGTAAAAACTCCATTCCCTGTACCCCTTTCATTACCTCCTACCAGTTTATTTGGGGGTAGTTAAAATCTCATGATGATTATTCTATGTCCTTTACTCATTTCCTCTATCTCCTTTCCATTATTAGGTGGTCTGTAGTAAACCCCTATTAGTGTGATTGATCCCTTAGCTTTTATCTCAATCCATATGGATTCTGTTTCTAACCTTCAGTTAGTTACGTCCCTTTTTTCTACTGCAATTATGTTATCTCTAATTAGTACAGCTACCCTACCTTCTTCCTTCTCTGCTTTCTGATTGTTATAACCTGTAATATTTAGTTGCCAGTCCTGTTCTTTATGTAGCCATGTTTTAGTTATTCCTACTGTAGCAGGTTCCTCACTCAGAATTATTGCCTTCAGTTCCCCCGCTTTATTTTGGATGTTGTGTACATTGCTTTACAGACAGTTTAATTTGTCTTTAGTTCCTTTTATTTTATTTTTAACAGTCCTTTTATACTTTTGTTTTATACTGTATTACCCTTGTTCCCTCCCCCTTCTTGCTAGTTTAAAGTCCTATTGACTGCCCTGTTTATCGTTTCCTCTAAAGCACTGGTCAGTATTGGTGCCAGTGCCCCATGAAATGGGACTCCTCCTTACCACACCACACCACTCTTGCAGCCACACGTTCAGCTTCCTGATCTGCCTATCCCTATGCCAGTTAGCACGTGGCTCAGGTAGTAATCCCAAGATTACCAGCCGTGAGGTCCTGTTTTTAACTTAGTTCTTAACTTTTGATATTCCCTTAGCAGGATCTCCTCCCTTTTTCTTCCCTATGTCATTGGCCCCAACATGGACTGTGACAACTGGATCTACCCGTTGCTCTGAGATATCATTTACTTTTGCACCGGGTAGGCAACACACCCTTCTGGACTCTTGGTCGCGACTGCAGAGGACGCTATCTGTTCCCCTAATGAGCAAATCCCCTATGACTACAGGAAACTTTGTGTTATCTGGAGGCTAAATGTCCGGCAAGCTCGAGCCACCAGCAAAAATCAGGAGCCGTTTTGTTAGGTTTTTTTTCTTGTGGCTTTTTTTTCAAGAGTCAGGCTCTGCAAAGTCTCTCTGAAGCTGTTGCTAAGCGACAGAGACGCTTCCACGGTACGGCCGACTGTTTAGAAGCTGTTAGTGTTTGTTGCCAGATACGGAGCTGAAAAGCTCCGTATGCTTCAACATTAACGCTGGTTTGTCCGGCAGTTTTGAGGGAACGGCAACAGCTCGGTCCCGTCGGTGCCGGAAAGCACAACGTTTCCTGTATAACCCTTTCTATTCTACTCTTCCTGCCCCACCTTGGGCTGCATCCTTATCCTCATGGGTATCAAGTATATTGTACCCGTTGGATAGGACCAGTGTCTGTGGGACCTCCTCCTCTATCTCCCCTTGGTTCCCCTTATCCTGCTGACTAACAGTCACACTCTTCCCTTCCTGCACCTGTACTTTCTTCCGAGGTGTGACTGCACTCTGAAGAAAACTATCCAAAAATTCCACCCCCCTTCCCTTATGTTTCGGAGTGTCTCTTAACTCCCATTTCAACTCCAGGACTCTGAGCTGGAGTGCCTCAAGCCATTTACTGCAGATGTGACAATCCAGGACAGTCTTGCTGTCCACAAACTCTCTCATATTACAGTCCCGACATACAACCTGCACTGCCATTTCTAGTTTTTATTTATTAGTATTTTAGTTCCAGATATAATAGTTAGTTGAGATCTAGATTATATTTAGATATTTGAATTTGTTTTTTTATTAACTTATTTTATTATTTTGTTTCCTTAACTCATATCAGATTTTAATTTAATGAAATTCAGAACTCTTTAATGTTGGTATCCTCTATTTAGTTAATTTTAATTTTATCCCCCTAGATCTGATTAATTAATTGACTTAATTATATAATCTTCTGTTTGTTATGCCCCTTTTTTCTACGGCCACTGTTATCTCTAATTAGTACAGTTATCCTACCCCCTTCTTCCTTCCCTATCCTATCTATGTTTTGTATCTTTTTATTGTATATCACTTTCTTAACATCAGTACATTCACTTTGTGTCTGTCCTTTAGATGTAGCTCGTGATGTGTGTAGAAAATAAAGGATGCAGTCTGTAAACAGGTAATCACTGGCGCTGCGCAGCTGGTTGTAGGCAGTGGCGCCCAGTCAGCAAGGGCTGGAAACTTGAGCATATCTTAAAAATGTGCTTTAATTTCACATTGTCATACAGGTGTTAACCTTGGCACTCTCACCTCTGAGTCAGAGGTCACAGGTTCAAACCCCATGCCAGGACTAAACACAAAGTCTCGGCTGACATTTCAGTGCAATACTGAGGGAGAGCTGCATTGTTGGATGCGCCTTAGAGTCATAGAGTTTTACAGCACAGAAAGAGGCCCTTCGGCCCATCGTGTCTGCGCCGTCCATCAATCCCTGTCCAGCCTAATCCCATTTTCCAGCATTTGGTCCATAGCCTTGTATGCAATGGCATTTCAAGTGCTCATCCAAATGCTTCTTGAATGTTGTGAGGGTTCCTGCCTCTACCACCCTTTCAGGCAGTGAGTTCCAGATTCCAACCACCCTCTGGGTGAAAAAGTTCCTCCTCAAATCCCCTCTAAATCTCCTGCCCCTTACCCTGAATCTATGCCCCCTTGTTATTGACCCCCCTACTAAGGGGAAAAGTTCCTCTTTATCCACCCTATCGATGCCCCTCATCATTTTGTACACCTCAATCAGGTCCCCCCTCAGCCTTCTTTGCTCCAAGGAAAACAACCCCAGCCTGTTTAGCCTTTCTTCATAGCTGAGGCGCTCCATCCCAGGTAACATCCTGGTGAATCTTCTCTGCACCCTCTCCAAAGCAATCACATCACGGGGATAGGGTGGGATATGTGTTGGTGTAGGGGTTACGGGGATCGGGTGGGATATGTGTCGGTGCAGGCTCGATGGGCCGAAATGGCCTCTATCTGCACTGTGGGGTTTCTGTGATTTCTGTGATCCTTTCTATAGTGAGGCGACCAGAACTGCACACAGTACTCCAGCTGTGGCCTCACCAGCGTTTTGTACAGCTCCATCATAACCTCCCTGCTCTTATATTCTATGCCTCGGCTAATGAAGGCAAGGATCCCATATGCCTTTTTAACCACCTTATCTACCTGTTCCGCTGCCTTCAGGGATCTATGTACATGTACACCAAGGTCCCTCTGACCCTCTGTACTTCCTAGGGTCCTACCACACATTGTGTATTCCCTTGCCTTATTTGTCCGTCCAAAATGCATCACCTCACACTTTTCAGGGTTAAATTCCATTTGCCACTTTTCCGCCCATCTGACCAACCCGTTTATATCGTCCTGTAGCCTGAGGCTTTCCTCCTCGCAATTTACCACCCCACCAATTTTCGTGTCATCTGCGAACTTACTGATCATACCTTTTACATTCTCATCCAAATCATTTATGTAGATCACAAACAGCAAGGGACCCAGCACCGATCCCTGAGGTACCCCACTGGACACAGGCTTCCAGTCACAAAAGCAACCTTCGACCATCACCCTCTGCCTCCTGCCACTCAGCCAGTTTAGGATCCAACGCGCCAAGGCACCCTGGATCCCATGGGCTCTTACCTTCTTGACCAGTCTCCTATGCGGGACTTTGTCAAAAGCTTTACTGAAGTCCATGTAAACCACATCCACAGCATTTCCCTCATCCACACACCTAGTCACCCCCTCGAAAAATTCAATCAGATTGGTCAGACATGAGTTACCCTTGACAAAGCCATGCTGACTATCCCCGATTAATCCTTGCCTCTCCAAGTGGTGACTTAATTTTGTCCCTCAGAATTTTTTCCAATAATTTCCCTACCACAGATGTTAGGCTCACTGGCCTGTAATTCCCTGGTTTATCCCTGCTACCCTTCTTGAATAATGGTACTATGTTAGCTGTTCTCCAGTCCTCTGGTACATCCCCTGTGGCCAGAGAGGTTCTGAAAATTTGTGTCAGAGCCCCTGCAATCTCCTCCTTTGCCTCACACAACAGCCTGGGATACATCTCGTCCGGGCCTGGGGATTTATCCACTTTTTGGCCTGCTAAAACCGCTAGTACCTCCTCCCTCTCGATGCTAATATGTTCAAGTATGTCACCGTCCCCTTGCCCGATTTCTATGTCTACATCGCCTTTCTCCACAGTGAACACAGATGCAAAAAATTCATTTAAAACCCCGCCTACATCATCTGGCTCTACACACAGATTGCCACTTTGGTCCCTAATGGGCCCAACCCTTTCCCTGGTTATCCTCTTGCCCTTAATATACTTATAAAACATCTTAGGATTTTCCTTTATTTTGCTCGCCAGTGTTATTTCATGGCCCCTCCTTGCCCTCCTAATTTCTCTTTTAAGTATGCCCCTGCACTTTTTATACTCCTCTAGGGCTTCCTCCGTCTTTAGTCTTTTGTAATTGCCAAAAGCCCCCCTTTTTTTCCTAATGCATTTTTGTATATCCCTTGTCATCCAAGGTTCCCTTTGCTTGTTGGTCCCACCCTTGACCTATACAGGAACATGTTGGCGTTGTACTCTCTCTATTTCCCTTCTGAAAGTCTCCCACTGTTTTGATGTGGATTTTCCTATAAGTAGCTGCTCCCAGTCCACTTTGGCCAGATCCTGCCTTATCATATTAAAATCGGCCTTCCCCCAATTTAGAACCCTTATTTCCGGGCCGTCTTTGTCTTTTTCCATGACCACCTTAAATCTCACCGAATTATGGTCACTGTCGCCAAAATGCTCTCCTACTGACACTTCCACCACTTGCCCGGCTACATTCCCTAGAATTAGGTCCAGTACCGCCCCCTCTCTCGTAGGACTTTCTACATGTTGGCTCAAAAAGCTCTCTTGGATGCACTTTAAGAATTCTGCACCCTCTAAGCCTTTCACACTCTGACTATCCCAATTAATATTGGGGAAGTTGAAATCCCCCACTATTATTACCCTATTATTTTCGCACTTCTCTGAGATTTGCCTACATATCTGTTCCTCTATCTCCCCCTGACTGGGGGCCTATAGTACACTCCCAGCAAAGTGCTTGCCCCCTTTTTGTTTTTAAGTTCTACCCATATGGCCTCATTAGAGGAACCCGCTAATATATCGTCCCTCCTTACAGCAGCAATTGACTCCTTAATTAATATTGCAACACCCCCTCCCCTTTTACACCCCCCTCTGTCTCGCCTGAAGATTCTATACCCCGGAATATTGAGCTGCCAGTCCTGACCCTCCCTCAACCATGTCTCCGTGATAGCAACAATATCGTACTCCCATGTGTTCAACAACAACTTCAGTTCATCCACCTTATTTGCAAGACTCCTTGTCTTGTTGCATTGTTGGATGCGCCTTCTGTCAGATGAAATATTAAACCAAGGACATTAAAGATCCCATAGCCTATTTGAAGAGCAGGGAGTTCACTTGGTGTCCTGGGCAACATTAACCCACAGCCAACATTTATAAAAAAAAAAAAAAGAAATCTAGCTACTTAACTTAGCTACTTAACTGGCACAGCTGAAACTCCCAGTTAGCTGACTGAACGTGGGGCCTTCAGACCTGTATTGCTTTGTACTGTCCTCGGTGATGCAATTACCTACTTAAGCGATAGGGAGAGCTCCAAATCCATGTGACTGCTTCAGAAGTAATTCATGGCCCAGATTTTGCGGTCAGTGGCGAAGGAACGATGCTCTCCGTTCATTATGCTTACAGCTGCCCACAGACTTTCCGTGGGCTTTTGAGTGGCAACTTGTGGTTACTAGAGATTCTTTTCAGCGTGGTGCCCTCTATGGGGGATTTTTGGCGTGAGAGCAGGTCAAGCAACCGCGCGTCTCCTCAACCAGTCAGCTTGAAGAATCCTCACTGAGACACGCAGTCTCTAAACCAGGAAGTGTAAATTAGAATATTTAACATCATGTACAGAAAGCGAAATAGAGAGGGAAAGAAAGATGGGATTGAGAGAGATAAAAGAAAGTTATAAAAAAACTCTTTCAATTAAAATCTCCACCAATAAGTAAAATCTGAAGAAATGCGACTCCACACTTGTAAAAGTAAATTTTCAGTGCCAGAGAGGTTGTTTGGCAGTAATTAAGACTTATCATGCCATTAAAAATTCACTTACACTTGAATGGACAAACTCTAACTTTTTCTGGCGTGTTTAGTGAGCAAGCACCACAACTTCATGCCCTTTGTGTAATTGAATGCCGAGTCTCAGTGAGATACCAGCATAACGAAGTTTGTGGAGGAGCAGGGTAACTCGGACAGCAACGTCCTGATTTCTGCGTTTAACTGAGCATGTGCAGACACCGGAAGTTGCTGTCCGCTTTGCTCCATAATAACGGTGAGCGCTGATAGCCTCGCCGCTGTTCTTAACCCAAAATCTGGGCCAATATCTGCAAAGGGCTTTGGCTTATCCCAAGGGTGTGAAAGGTACTATATAAATACAAGTTTGTCTTTCAACAGAAAGTATATTTTTTTGGGAAGCATTTGTTGATGGAACGTGTGTCTTCAGTCCTGATGTGCTGTTAGTGGGGCTCCTCAGGGACATACCTGCTCCAGTCTCTGATGGACGTAAGGTCCCATGAATTCCCATACAGATACTTGACAGTGTGCTAAATATGATGAAAATATAGACCCTGTTTGGAAATCTTGCACTAGTCATTCCTATGACATGTCTTTTGTTGTCTCTAACCTTGTCACTAGAAAATGCTGGAAACACACTGCCGATCAGTCAGCTTCTGTAAAGAGAAAAGGCAGGTGAGCGTGGGTGCATGGAAGAGAGGATGGATTACATGAAGTGCTGAGAGCAGCAGTGCAGAGCATTGAGTGTCACAAAGGTATCATTACAGCTGATGTTTCACCCTCCTCCTTTCCGACCCATTCATGCAGAATAAGTCCGAGCAGACGGCAGGTGCTGAACAATGGGTGTTAGAGCAGATTTTGACAAATACACCGTCGCTGGCGAGAAGGGAAGGGGTAACAATGGTGGTGTGCAGGAAGAAAGAGACAACCAAAAGTCAGACTACTTGTATTTCTTCGCTTGTTTTGACCAGGATGTTTTCATGCAAATTACCCGTTTTAAGATCTGAGCTCCTGTTTCTGCAGAAAGATGGTGATTCATCTCCTCTGTCTGTTTATTAAAAGGAATTGCTGTGTTGAGTTAGGCAGATATTTGACAGCATAATTAGCTTCTGTCGCTGGGTTAGAAAAGGAGAGCAAATTGTCTGCAGTTCCCATGTGAGGGCTGGTGTGAAAGTGTGTGTAGAGGGTCTTTAACACTGGAGTAACCTGCTGCTGCTGCCTGGGTGAAACGAGCTGGCCGGAGGGAGTACAGGAGGCCTAGCACATGAGGGATAGCATCCCAGCAGGAGTCAGTACATTCAGGAGAGGAAGGAAAAGCAGAAGGGACTGTGCTACCAATTGTACCCTTAGCAGTCTGTTCACAGGAAATATTCCTCATGCTAACTAAAGAGGGGAAGCGAGACAATGTGATTTCCTGAGAATCGTGGAATAAAGTATTGAATGTTCTTTTGTCGGTAAGGATGAAGAGGGGAAAGGCAAAACTAAATTCCTGGCAAAGTGACTGTTAGTGGGGTCTGATGCCATCAATCAGGCCTGCGACCAGGCTGCCTTAAATTTCACCAGTCAGGTCCGGGCTAATTCAACAGTGACCTTCAAGTAAGGATAGGCTGTGCCTGAGAGGTCACTTCATTTAAAGGGCCAGACAGCAATCTGCAGCAGCACAAAAGTAAAATACTACGGATGCTTGAAATCTGAAATAAAAACAGAAAATGCTGGAAATACTCAGCAGGTCAGGCAGCATCTGTGGAGAGAGAAACAGTTAACGTTTCAGGTCGATGACCCTTCATCGGAACTGCTGCAATCTGCAGCAGTTGTTTTTGTGCATTTGGAAACATTCTGGACCAAATTTACGGAAGGTAACTTTTGGGAAACTTGCTGATTACGTGGCAGCTTGTTATTTTTTTTGGAAGCGGGCATTTGGCTGTTCGAGGACAATGCAGGTCCCATTGGGGCTATCCTTATGTTTGGCTTGGGAGGATGAGCAGGCAGCTACCTTGGATGACTGAGAAAGATGAATATAATGGGGGGCAGGAGGGCACCTACTGGCTGCTATCCAGCCTCCCTGATTTATCATCCGCTGCGATCCTTTCTGAGGAGCGGTGCACTGAGGCTGTGGTTGCGTGCAAGTTGTCACCGGCTGAATGAAGAAGTGTTGGCACAGCACTGCCAAAACAGTAAAGGTAACAACAGCCTGAAATATCTCTGCTGCAGGGAGTTTCCAGCACGCTTACGGTGACATCTGCAACATTGCACAATCTGGGTATATTCATCAGAGCCAGCCAATTAATCTTGTGGGCCCCAGGGACAGCAGACCTGAGCCCTCTGGTTCTGCAATGTGACTGCCTTCCCGACAGTACAGGGAGCAGTCGAGAGCACGCTTGTCATCCTTCATGCTGCCTGGTTAGGAGTGGGCCATATATAAATAGGACAGGATTCTATTCTATAACTATTCAGCTTGTGTGCTGACTGAGGAGTTTTTGGGGATCAGGTGTCCCATTCTTGATGTGGATAATGACTCCTCTGTTATCGAGCACACTGTAGGGGTGTTAAACCAGGGCTTCAGCTGTCTGCAGATTGGGGTGGGGGAGCATCGTGTGCCGGCCAAGGTGTCCAGGATCATTGTTTTCCACAACTTGTTAATCGACGGGGGTGGACCTGGTGAAGCTACACCTTCAGGCCTGTTGTGTCATTATGTAAACTCTTCTGATACCTGCTGAAATAAACTGGAATGCGTCAACACAACCCTGCTGCTCCCACCATAACCCTACTCCCCTGCAATAAATCTGCATCCTAAATATCGTCAGTTACACGCTACTGGTCCCACTTCCCTCCCCAGCACAGTTCCTAACTGCCTCATCAAAGCTGACAACTTGCAATGAACTGTAACATAGAAGATAGGAGCAGGAGTAGGCCATTTGGCCCCTCAAGCCTGCTCCGCCATTCAATGCGATCATGTCTGATCATCCAAATTCAGTACCCGGTCCCTGCTTTCTCCCCATACCCCTTGATCCCTTTAGCCTTAAGAAATATATCCAACTTCTTGAATATATTTAATGAATTGGCCTCTACTGCCTTCTGTGGTAGAGAATTCCACAGGTTCACCACTCTCTGGGTGAAGAAATTCCTCCTCATTTCTGTCCTAAATGGCCTACCCCTTATCCTTAGACTGTAACCCCTGGTTCTGGACTCCCTGACCATCGGGAACATCCTTCCTGCATCTAGTCTGTCCAGTCCTGTCAGAATTTTATAAGTTTCAATGAGATCCCCTCTCATTCTTCTAAACTCCAGCAAGTATAAGCCCGATCGACCCAATCTCTCCTCATAGTCATTCCTGCCATCCCAGGTATCAGCCTGGTGAATCTTCGCTGAACTCCTTCCATGGCAAGAACATCCTTCCTCAGATAAGGCGACCAAAACTGCACACAATACTCAAGGTGTGGTCTCAGCAAGGCCCTGTACAACTGCAGCAAGACATCCTTGTTCCTGTACTCAAACCCTCTCGCTTCGAAGGCCAACATACCATTTGCCTTCTTGACCGCCTGATGCACCTGCACCTGCGACTGGTGCACAAGGATACCCAGGTGTCGTTGCAGTTCCCCTTCTCCCAATCTATTGCCATTCAGATAATAATCTGCCTTCCTGTTTTTGCCACCAAAGTGGATAACCTCACATTTATCCACGTTATATTGCATCTGCCATGCTTCTGCCCAATCACCCAACCTGTCCAAATCATCCTGGAGTTTCTCGGTATCCTCCTCACAGCACACATGTCCGCCCAGCTTTGTGTCGTCTACAAATTTGGAGATATTACATCTAGTTCCCTTGTCTAGATCATTAATATATATTGTGAATAGCTGGGGTCCAAGGACCAATCCCTGCGGTACCCCACTAGTCACTGCCTGCCACTCGGGAAAAGACCCGTTTATTCCAAGTCTTTGCTTTCTGTCTGCCAACCAGTTCTCTATCCAAGTCAAAATCTTGCCCCCAATCCCATGTGCCTTAACTTTACATGCTAATCTCTTATGCCGGACCTTATCGAAAGCCTTCTGAAAGTCCAAATACACCACATCCACTGGTTCTCCCTTATCTATTTTACCAGTTACATCCTCAAAAAATTCCAGTAGATTAGTCGAGCACGATTTACCTTTTGTAAATCCATGTTGACTTTGTCCGATCCTGTCACTGTTTTCCAAGTGCTCTGCTATTACATCTTTTATAATGGACTCTTAGCATTTTCCCCACTACCAATGTCAGGCTTACCGGTCTGCAATTCCCCGTTTTCTCTCTACCACCTTTTTTGAATAGTGGGGTAACATTAGCTACCCTCCAATCCATGGGTACTGTTCCAGATTCCATCGAATGTTGGAAGATGATCAGCAAAGCATCTACTATTTCTAGGGCCACTTCCTTAAGTACCCTAGGATATAGATTATCAGGCCCTGGGGATTTATTGGCCTGCAATCCCATCAATTTCCCTAACACCATTTCCCTACAAATACTGATTTCTTTCAGTTCCTCCCTTTCATCAGACCCTATGTTCCCCGACATCTCTGGGAGGTTATTTGTGTCCTCCTTTTTGAAGACAGAACCAAAATATGTATTTAGTTGGTCTGTCATTTCTTTGTTCCCCATTATAAATTGCCCTGATTCTGACTGCAAGGGACCTACGCTTGACTTCACCAATCTTTTTCTCTTCACCTATCTATAAAAGCTTTTACAGTCAGTTTTTATGTTCCCTGCAAGCTTACACTCATATTCTATTTTCCCCTTCTTAATTAATCCCTTTGTCCTCCTTTGTTGAATCCTAAACTGCTCCCAATCCTCAGGTTTACTGCTTTTTTCTGGCCAATTTATATGTCCTCTCCTTGGATCTTATGCTATCCCTAATTTCCCTTGTTCGCCACAGTTGAGTCACCTTTTTTGTTTTATTTTTATGCCAAACTGGGATGAACAAATTCTGTAGTTCATTCATGCGATCTTTGAATGTTTGCCATTGCCTCTCCACCGTCAACCCTTTTGAGTGACATTCCCCAATCAATCCTACCCAACTCGCGCCTCAGACCATCGTAGTTTCCTTTATTTAAATTCAGGACCATAGTCTCCGAGTCAACTACTTCATTCTCCATCTTAATGAAGAATTCGATCATATTATGATCACTCCGACCCAAGGGGCTTCGTACAACTGTAGCAGAGACAGTAAAATGTCAGGGTTTGGTATCGGCATCCACAACCAGGCCTCAAACCTTTAAGCTGGACATCCCAGGGTCCTCCTGCCCAATCCCAGGAGCTGCACTAATCCTGGTGCACGCCCACAACCTCCAAATTAACATCAGCCAAGGTGCTCTTCCAGCAGGATCCACATTAGTTCCACAGTCACAAGCTGGAGAGGAATATTAGTGCAGAAATCTCTCTCCCCCCACCTCGTGCTTGCCCCCTCCTCTCTGTCCCTCCCTCTTCCCATCCGCCGTCTCCTCCCCTGCCCCACTTGTGCTGTAGTAGCTGCATTGTCCGCTGCCTTTTAAATGAATCTAAAGCTATTTCTAATCGTGTTGTGTGCAATATCATTTAGGTGGAGGACATTACTCTGATTGAATTAGATATAGAATATGGAAATGAATCTGACTCATTGTAAACCTGTGAGTCAACTTAAACATGGATTCAGTCCAAATCCATTTATACTCCCCACCATCCCATGGGACTCTACAGTAAAATCAGTATTTAATACAGACTCTGATACTGTGCTGTAAAATTAGCCTCCAAACTCCTCTTCTGTTGGTGATTTAACCTTTCAGTTGTAGTTCTGTGTAAAGTTGGTTCTATTTTGTTTTAATTATATAAATCTCTCCTATAATTAAAAGGCCTAAACCAATATTACAATGAATTTTTACAGCAGGGCTTTAACACTAGGTACCAGCTGCACCTGAGCTGTGATCTTGAGGCTCATTCTGCCCCCCCCGCCCCGCCCCGCCCCGCCCCGCCCCAGCATTTCTGATTTGCGGTTTGAGGTTGAAACTGGTTCCCGGAATAGGGCTGGAAACGCAGTGCTGGGAAACCAGCTTGGGAAATAATTGAACATTTCTGGTTGGGGTCGGGGGGTGGGGAAATGGATGAAGGCCTCATTCTCTTGCACATCCTCTATCAACACATCCTTCCCACCAGATCCCAGACTTTCCCCCTCAGTTGCCATACCCCTCGTATAGCAAACAGCCCAGATACCAACCCTGCAGCCCAGGGCCACCCTCCATATCCAGGGATTTCTTCCTCCAGTGTTCCCAATCCCCAGCATCCTGTCTGCTGTTTCTAAATTCCACCATCAGCCTTGCACTTCTCCCAACTGCCCCAAACCGTGGCAGCCTTTCCCACTATTCCACCACCCCTCCATAAACTGGGGCATGGCTGCCAGCACCCAGGATCTCGCACATCCAGGGACGCCCCAGCCCCTGATGACAGCTCTCTGATGTGATTGGACCCCAGTACTAAGTGGGAAATTGAGGCCACAGGCTGGCTAATGGGGGAAAGATCTCACCTTGGAAAAGCAGCGATCCTCCCTTCGATCTATTTTCTTTTCTTTCCAGTTTTGAAGAAGGGTTTCGACCCGAAACGTCAACTCAAATTTCTCTCCACGGATGTTGCCTGACCTGCTGAGTTTTTCCAGCAATTTCTGTTGTTATTTTTGATGCTTTTCTGCAGCTGGGGCAGCACGGTGGCATAGTGGTTAGCACTGTTGCCTCACAGCTCCAGGGACCCGGGTTCGAATCCGGCCTCGGGCGACTGTCTGTGTGGAGTTTGCACATTCTCCCCGTGTTTGCGTGGGTTTCCTCCGGGTGCTCCGGTTTCCTCCCACAGTCCAAAGATGTGCGGGTTAGGTTGATTGGCTATGATAAATTGACCCTTAGTGTTAGGGGGATTAAATACGTGGGGTTACGGGGATAGGGTGGGATATGTGTTGATGTAGGGGTTACGGGGATCGGGGGTGGGATATGTGTCGGTGCAGACTCGATGGGCCGAAATGGCCTCTATCTGCACTGTGGGGTTTCTGTGATTCTGTGAGTAGAGGGAGTTTTACTCTGTATCTGGTTCTCGGTACCTGAAATGGGAAGAGTTCCATTCCCTGCCCATAACATCCCTCACCAAAAATAAAAGCACGATTTTTTACTTTGGGCATGGGAGATCTGTTGATAAGTACAAGTTACCCCTATTGCACACAATTCTTTCACATTGTTTGACTCCAGGCACGAGGAGTTAAGCTTGTGTATAGAGAAACCTAGAATTAAAAAAAAAAAGTTGTTTGTTTATGGGATGTGGGCATCACCAGCAAGGCCAGCATTTATTGCCCATCCCTAGTTGCCCTTGAGAAGGTGGTGGTGAGCCGCCGCCTTGAACCGCTGCAGTCCGTGTGGTGAAGGTACTCCCACAGTGCTGTTAGGGTGGGAGTTCCAGGATTTTGACCCAGCGACGATGAAGGATGGAGTGTGACTTGGAGGGGAACTTGGAGGTGGTGGTGTTCTCATGCTTCTGTTCACTCTGTACATTAACAATTTGGATATAGTGCTAGAGGGAATGGTGTCCAGATTTGCAGATGAGACTAAAACAGGAGGCATAGTAAATAATGCTGAGGACCAAAGGAAGCTGTAAGGAGTTATTGATAAAATGGTGAAATGGGTACACAGCTCCCCAGTACTCTGGAACCCCAGCTCCCCGCCCATCCACTTATATAAAGGTGTTCAATGTACAATTTCATCTTGTTTTTCAATTAATTCATTTTATTTCATTGGAATTTCTAGATAACTTTTAGAAGGCCTCATTCTCTTGCACATCCTCTATCAACACATCCCACCAGATCCCAGTACTCTTTCTCAGTTATTCCTATTTTTTCTTTCCTCTCTTCCCGTCCATCCCCCATTTACTCTATTTTACACATTTATTTTTAACCAATATTGCTTTTATTCCCAAAATATATCAGCGTACTGATAACTTCTCCATTACTCAATATATTCTCCTTACCAAATGACCCATTATGCACAAATATGCACACACAGTTTGAGCCTGAAAATACTACTAACTCGAGCTCAATCACGATAAATTAGTTCCCTTCATAATATATTGCATGTTCCACAGAATAAAACAGTTTAGCATCCAGTTCACTGAGTAATGCTACAAGAGTTCTGCTAGCATGGGGCAGCCACCACAGCCATCTTCCTTTGTGCTAGGTATGCCTGGCCTATTGGCACTTCAGTTAGAAGATCCTTTTTCTCCTTGACTGCAAACTCACTACAATTCCATGTGTGTCAGATTCCGGGTGATGAAGGAATGGGTACTCTTTCTCAGTTATTCCTATTTTGTCTTTCCCCTCTTCCCATCCATCCCCCATAAAGCACCATGGGATTCTTTCTGTTAAAGACACTATTAATGCAAGTTGTTATTGCTCATCTTTTATAGTACACTGTCCATCCATATTAGTCCTGCCAAAGTACATCACTTCACACTGCTCCGCATTGAACTCCACCTGCCATGTTTCTGCCCATTTCACCATCCTATGTCATCCTGAAGTCTACAACTATCCTCATCATGATCTACTACTTTGTCAAGTTTCGTATCATCTGCAAACTTTACTCTCTGCTCCCTACACCCGTGTCTAGGTCGTTTATAAAAACTGACCCTTGGGGAACACCACTGCAAACCACCTCCCAGTCAAAAAACATCCATCCACCACCACCACCCCCTGCTTCCTGTCACTGAGCCAATTCCGTATCCATACCGTCACTTTCCCCTTAATTCCATGGGCTCCTGCTCACACGCTTCAATTTTCAACAGGCATCACTGGCTGATTGAACCAGGCCCCCGGGGGCCAGTTGCAGCACTCCCAACTGTTGCTTCGGCTGAGAGAGGCACGCATCAAGAATTGAACCTGCAACCTTCCTGGTCGGAATCCACACTGGGCAGTGCATGTGCTGGCTGGAGAAGGGTGCTTGTTCACATGAGTTTTCACAAAAACAAAAACTCCCCAGAATGTCCAGGATTGTTGGGGATATTGCCAGGAAGCTGTAGCTTTCCTGTTTCTCTTCCCTCAATTCCCCCACCTCCAGAAAAAGATAGCTGTAGGTGCAGTTTTTCATTGCTGATGTATGTGGGAGTTGTCTGTCCCATCATTGCGTTGCTGTGATGGGCTAGCTGGTACGGAGGGAAACACGGGACAGCTGGATGTTGTCAGAGTTTGACTTGCTCGTTTACCCTTCTAGTTGTAGTGGCCTGCAGGTACTGCATGAAGTGGAGTGGAGCAGACAGCCAAGTTTTCTTTTAATTGCAAACCAGTTGTGCCAAAGTGGAAGACCGAAGCACATTTCCAACGATGTAGTGCAGAGTAAGGTGGTTTTGCTGTATAATCTAGGGTAACTGTTAACCTGATATTTTGGCTATGATTCAAGCTTCACATGAGCAGCATACAAACAATGGACCCCAGAATCTGCTTGTAGTTATCATTTATCCTCTTCCCTTGCCAGTCTGGAGCTGGAATGAAACATCAACAGTCTGTCTCTGTGAAGTAGACGAGTTTAAAACTAAACTTTAAATACATCCGTGTGGTTTGGGTATTATGGGAATGTCTTGTATCTCTACATTTATAGCTACAAAAATATTAACTTGCGCTACCCTTTAAGAACATAAATAGGAGCAGGAGTCGGCCATTTGGCCCCTCGAGCCTGCTCTGCCATTCAATAAGATCATGGCTGATCTTCTACCTCATCTCCACTTTCCTGCACTATCCCCATATCCCTTGAGTCCCTTAATATTCAAAAATCTATCGATCTCTGTCTTGAATATACTCAACGACTGAGCCTCCACAGCCCTCTGGGGTAGAGCATTCAAAAGCCAGGGCCCTATATAATTGCAGTAAGACATCTTTACACACATACTCAAATCCTCTTATAATAAAGGCCAACATCTTAAGCATGTGAGTTTTACAAAGATCTCACTCCTATGTAGGGTTGCAAAATTCTGGGAATTTTTAAAAGAGGAAACTTTCCATGGGAATTTTCAGGAATTTTGAGTTTTTTTGCACACTGATGGTTTTTGTCTCTGACCCTTATATTATCTTTGTCGTCAAAATAGACATACTGTTCCATACAAATAAAAACAGGCTTTCAAAACTTTATTTAGGTTATAATTTTGAACTTTATTGAACCCCCACAAAAAAGACCCATCTAAAATAAAATAAGAAGAGCGTCAGCTTATTTAGCCTGTAATTTGTCCTTATTTTGTCCCTTTGAGTCTTCTACTCATGAGTCTTCTGAGTCTTCTACTCCTCATTGCTCCTCCTGATTCTCTGACTCTGGCTCTGACGTGTCCATTTCCTCCTCTGTGTCAGTGTCTAGCTGTGTGGTGGACACTTCTGTATCTGGCTCAATAAGTTGTAGGTTCGCCCGGATAGCCACCAGTTTCTCCACTCTCTTGTTAGTCAGCCTGTTGCGCACCTTTGTATGCGTATTCCCAAAAAGTGACCAGTTTCGTTCAGAGGCCGCTGATGAAGGTGGGATTTGGAGTATCACCGATGCAATGGGTGACAGGGTCTCAGATGCACAAACTCCCTTCCACCAGGTATGTGCACTGATATGCTTGCATGATTCCCATATCCCGTCCCCATTCCAAAGACCTCGCTTGGTAGAGAACTTTGCCCACATCCAGATTGAGATGGTGTGAGAGGGTAGAAATCACACTGTAAGCGCTGTTGATCTGTTCTCCAGAAAGTATTGGTCTCCCAACATGCTTTGGGTCCAGCATGCATGCTGCAGCATGAATCGGCTTGACACAAAATTCTTGCCGCGTCTGTATGAATTGAACAATTGCCTTCTCCTCTGCTTTGAGCAGCGGGGGTGTGGGTAGGGCAATGCTGATTTGTTCTTTTAAATCAGTAAAAAGCCTGAGAACATCTGACAAGACAGCATCTCCTTCAATCTGAGCAATTGCAGATGCTACTGGTGAGAGTAGTTTAAGGCTGCTAACAACACTCCCAAAACACATCATCCAGCAGTATTTTCTTGATGGTGGTTTCCATATCCCCAGACTGGGATATTGCCATTTCTTGCAGCGACTCCTTACCCTCCAGAAGGCTGTTGTACATTATTACAACACCACCCCATCTAGTGTTGTTGGGCAGCTTCAGTGTGGTGTTCTTGTTCTTTGTCATTTGCTTGGAGTTGTAGGTTGCTGCAACTACCTGTTTTCCCCTGACATACTTAACTTGCTTGGCTCTCTTGTACAGTGCTTCCATGGTTCTCAAACCCATGATGTCCTTGAGCAGGTTAAGCCCATGAGCTGCGCACCCAATAGACGTAATATGAGGGTAGGCCTCCTCCACTTGAGCCCAAGCAGCCTTCATATTCGCAGCATTGTCAGTAACTACTGCAAAGACCTTTTGTGATCCAAGATCGTTGATGACCGCTTTCAGCTCATCAGCAATGTATGTGCCTGTGTGTCTGTTGTCCTTCGTGTCTGTGCTCTTGAAGAACACTGGGAGAGGAGTGGAGACGATGTAGTTTATGATGCCCTCCCCTCGTACATTTGACCACCCATCTGAGATAACTGCAACACAGTCTGCCATCGCTATCGTTTCTTTGAGCTTTCCTTGGACTCTGTTATACTCAGCCTCCAGCAAATAAGTAGACAAAGCATGTCTGGTGGGAGGACAGTGTGCAGGGCGAATAACATTGAAAAATCTCTTCCAGTACACATTGGCTGTGAGCATGAGGGGTGAGCCTGTTGCATATACAGCTCGAGCAAGGCACTCATCTGCATTCTTCTGGCTATGGTTATCCTATGTAGTGAAATAGAGGAAAGTGAAAGGCAGACAGAAATAAATGGTAAAAGGGTGAGGAACAAAAAACAAAGGGCCAAACTAATTCATAAAAAATGTGAGCATAAAAAAAGCCTGAGGGTTTTATACCTTAATGCGAGAAGCATCAGGAACAAGGTAGATGAATTAGCTGTGGAAATAGAGGTTAATAATTATGATCTAATTGGGATTACGGAAACATGGTTGCAGGGTGAGCAGGGCTGGGAGCTTAACATACAGGGGTATTCAGTATTTAGGAAGGATCGACAAAAAAGAAAGGGAGGAGGGGTAGCATTGCTAGTAAAAGAGGGGATAAATGCAATTGAAAAGAAGGATATTAACTCAGTTAATACAGAATCTATATGGGTGGAGCTAAGAAATAGCGAGGGGCGAAAAACATTAATAGGAGTGGTATATAGGCCTCCAAATAGTAAAATAGAGGTTAGGGAGGGCATCACGAGGGAAATTAGAGAAGCGTGCAATAAGAGCACAGCTGTCATCATAGGTGACTTTAACTTACATATAGATTGGACTAGCCTAATCAGTAAAAATAATGAGGAGGAGGAATTCCTTGAGTGTTTAAGGGATGGTTATCTGGATCAATATGTCGAGGAACCAACTCGGGAACAGGCTATATTGGACTGGGTACTGTGCAATGAGAAGGGACTAATCAGTAATCTTGTTGTACGGGGACCCTTGGGTCAGAGCGATCATAACATGATCGATTTCTCACTCGAAATGGAGAGCGAAGAAATTGACTCAGAGACTAAGGTCCTGAATTTAAACAAGGGGAATTATGATGCCATGAGACGGGAACTGAGTAGGTCTGATTGGACAACGTTCCTGGGAGGACTGGAGGTAGATAAACAATGGCAAACATTTAAAGATAGAATGACAAAATTGCAAAAATTGTTTATACCAATCTGGCATAAAAGGAAATCTAAAAAGGTGACTCAACCGTGGATAACAGGGGAAATTAGAGACAGCATAAAATCCAAAGATAGGGCGTATAAAATAGCCAAAAAAAGCGCCAGAGCGGAAGATTGGGAACAGTTTAAGATAGAGCAAAGGAGGGCAAAGGGCATGATCAAGAGGGGCAAAATAGCTTACGAAAACAAGCTGGCGGAAAATATAAAAACTAACTCCAAAAGCTTTTATAAATATATCAAAAGGAAAAGACTGGTGAAAACCAAAGTTGGTCCATTGCAGTCAGATACGGGGGAATATATAATGGGAAATAAGGAAATGGCAGATCAACTAAATGCATACTTTGGGTCAGTCTTTACGAAGGAAGACACAAAAAACCTCCCTGGGATATCGGGAAAAATAGGGACATTGGCAAAGGAGGAACTGACGCAAATCAATATCTCTAAGGATATGGTGTTAAGGAAGCTAAAGGGATTGAAGGTGGACAAATCCCCAGGGCCTGATAACATGCATCCTAGGGTACTGAAGGAGGTGGCCCTAGAGATAGCGGATGCACTAAGGATGATTTTTCAGAATTCATTAGACTCGGGAACAGTGCCGATGGATTGGAGGGTAGCTAACGTTACCCCACTATTCAAAAAGGGGGGTAGGGAAAAAGCAGGTAATTACAGACCTGTAAGCCTTACATCAGTTGTGGGCAAAATGCTGGAGTCCATCATTAAGGATGAAATAGCGGAGCACTTAGCAAATGGGGACAGGATAGGACAGAGTCAACATGGATTTACAAAGGGTAAATCGTGCTTGACTAATCTATTGGAATTTTTTGAGGGAGTAACTGGTAGAATAGATGGGGGAGAGCCAGTAGATGTGGTGTACCTGGACTTCCAAAAGGCCTTCGATAAGGTCCCACATAAAAGATTAGCATGGAAAATTGAGGCTCATGGGATAAAGGGGAAAGTTTTGGCGTGGATAGGGAACTGGCTGTCAGATAGAAAACAGAGAGTTGGAATAAACGGCTCATTTTCTGAATGGCAGGCAGTAACAAGTGGGGTACCACAGGGATCTGTCCTGGGCCCCCAGCTGTTCACAATTTACATTAATGACCTGGATCAGGGAGTCGGATGCAGCATTTCCAAATTTGCAGACGACACTAAACTAGGAGGGGGGGTGGGCTCAGAGGAAGAGACCAGGAAGCTCCAGAGCGATTTGGACAGACTGGGCGATTGGGCGGATAAATGGCAGATGCACTATAATGTGGACAAGTGCGAAGTTATCCACCTTGGGTGCAGGAACGGGAGGGCAAATTATTATTTAAATGGCAATAGATTGGGAGAGGGGGAAGTACAGAGAGACCTGGGTGTTCTTGTACACCAGTCACTGAAGGCGAGCATGCAGGTGCAACAGGCGGTCAAGAAGGCAAACGGTATGCTGGCCTTCATAGCAAAAGGGTTAGAATACAGGAACAGGGATACCTTGCTGCAGCTGTACAGGGCACTGGTGAGACCACACCTCGAGTACTGTGTACAGTTTTGGTCGCCTCATCTGAGGAAGGATGTTCTTGCCATGGAGGGGGTGCAGCGGCGATTCACCAGGCTGATACCAGGAATGGCGGGAATGACCTATGAGGAGAGACTATGTAGTTTAGGGATGTACACACTGGAGTTTAGAAGATTGAGAGGGGACCTCATAGAAGTGTATAAAATTCTGACAGGTCTAGACAGACTGGATGCAGAAGGAATGTTTCCCTTGGCGGGTGAGAACAGAACTAGAGGACATAATTTAAGGATAAGGGCTAAACCATTTAGGACAGAGATGAGGGGGAATTTCTTCACTCAGAGAGTGGTGAACCTGTGGAACTCATTGCCACAGAGGGCAGTGTACGCCAGCTCATTAAATATATTTAAGAGGGAATTAGATATATTTCTACGGGCAAAAGGGGTTAAGGGTTACGGAGAGAAGGCGGGGACGGGATACTGAATTAAAGGATCAGCCATGGTCTCATCGAATGGCGGAGCAGGCACGAAGGGCCGAATGGCCTACTCCTGCTCCTATCTTCTATGTATCTATGTATCTATGTATCAAAGAACCTTCCAAGTGGGCCAGGAGTTGCTGATGATCAGGAGCCTGATGCTGAATGAGAACCATCATCTTGAATGGAAGCAGAGGAACTCTGGGCTGACTGCTGTGAGCTTTGAGTGAAGTTGTTGCATTTGGATAAATGCTGCTGCATCTTTGTGGCATTCTTTACATATGGCTTTCTACAGTGTTTGCACATGTACACAGTCTTTCCATCTTTAATGCCTGGGGTAAAATCCTTCCACACATCCGACGGTAAACGTGGCATTGTTCTATGCAGAGAAATAAAGGGCATTCATCTCTGTGTCGAACTGCGGTCGATCAGCACGATTGCAACAGGGTGAGTACATTTTTGCTGATGCTCCATGTGATGGAAGCATGACCTGTACACACACGACGCTACATCACCAATAGTGTATTATTTTGTATATTTTAAATTGAAGGACAACAGAGTTCAACAAGTAACTGGTTTATTTGGTATAAAGTCTGATTTACTTACTGCATCATCACAACATCAGCAGAAAACAAAATGACTTCCCTCAGGACCCCTAACCTGGATCTTAAAAAAACTACAGCAGTCTTACAGATGCCTGCAGGCCAATCACAATTCGATATGCAAATATTACAAATAGAGGGAGCTAATCGCTCATCCACTCATCCAACCAATCGGGACACATTTGTTCACAGTCACACACAAAACTTGTAATTATTAAAACAAGCCAAGTAAGAAGATAAACATATATTGATTAAGAAATTCCTTAATAATTAAGATTCCATCTCTGTTAGTAATTTTAAGAGAGGACCTGTGGGGAAAAAAAAAAAAGAAAGAAATACAAAAAAAACAATATTATGCTAGCATGTGCTTTTTTGGGCAAAATTCCCAAGCTAAACTTCCCGTGGAAAATTACTGGAAATTTACCGGAAACTTTCCACCCCTTTGCAACCCTACTCCTATGGTTGAGTTAGCCAGTCTGCTTGACTTGTGGAGGTAGGATTTGATCTCCTTGCTGGTTATGATGACTTCACCTATATTTGTACAAGGACCCTTTCCTACTAGTGAAAGTACTGTTTGTGCTTATTGGTTTTAGCCATTCATCTCTGAAATGTTCTATATTGCATCAGTCTTGGGCTTTCTTGCTTATGCAATGAATAGGTGATTGGCAAAAGAACCAAAGGTGACATGAGGGAAAAACCTTTTTGCGCAGCGAGTGGTTATGATCTGGAATGTACTGCCTGAAAGGGCAGATTCAGTCGTGGCTTTCAAAAGGGAGTTGGATAAGTACCTGAAGGAAAAGAATTGGCAGGGCTACGGGGGAGTGGGCCTAGCGGAAGTGCTCTTGCAGAGAGCCGGCACGGGCCGAATGGCCTCATTCTGTGCTGTAACCATTCTATGAACAGGAAATCTTGAGGCTCCCCCCCTCCTTCCCAATGATCTCTTGTCTCTCCCAAAGGCTCCGCTGAATGGGATGTGAACTCGTTCAATTAACTCCTTTTTAGAATTATGCCTTTAATCTGGAGTACGCGGGACTCCCGGCCTGATCTGTAGATTGGTCCAATTTTAAAGCCGCATGTCACTGTAATGCTAACGATTTAATTTCTGGACGGTGCCTGGCAGGTTACACCATGCGTCTTTTATAATGTTGCTTTCTGGAGAATCAAGAGTGTGCCAATGGGCTAGTTTGTGCTGTTTTCAGAAGAGCTTGCTATCTTCACACAATTTGGGATAGAACATTAAAGTATGGTGTGTGATTCTGTTACAGCACAGGAGGCCATTCGGCCCATCGTGCCTGTGCCGGCTCTTTGAAAGAGCTCTCTAATTAGTCCCACTCCCTCGCTCTTTCCCCAGAGCCCTGTGACTGTTTCCCCTTCAATTATTTATCCAACTCCCTTTTGAAAGTTACTATTGAGTCTGTTTCCACCGCCCTTTCAGGCAGCGCACTCCAGATCATCATAACACGCTGCGTAAAATAAATTCTCCTCCTCTCCCCTCTGGCTCTTCTGCCAATTACTTGAAGCCTGTGCCCTCTGGTTACTGACTCTTCTGCCCGTAGAAACAGTTTCTCCTTATTTACTCCATCAGAACCATTTATGATGCAACATAAATGCATCTAGCGACCATGTTAAGACATTGAAACATTCTTGTGGGACTTGGTAGTGCTTATTAGAAGTGTGACTGTTCTCTGACTCAGAACTGTATCGCAGAATTTACAGGCGATGATTCAGCCCATATAGCCCTGCCCAATGTATATGTATTTTTTTAATTCATTTTTATGCGATGTGGGCATCGCTGGCAAAGCCAGCATTTATTGCCCATTCCTAATTGCCCTCGAAAAGGTGGTGGTGAACCGCCTTCTTGAACCGCTGCAGTCTGTGTGGTGAAGGTACTCCCTCCCTAACAGCACTGTGGGAGTTCCAGGATTTTGACCCATTAACGATGAAGAATCGGCGATATACTTCTAAGCCAGGATGGTGTGTGACTTGGAGGTGGTGGTGTTCCCATGCGCCTGCTGCCCTGTCCTTCTAGGTGGTAGAGATCGTGGGTTTGGGAGGTGCTGCTGAACAAGCCTTGGCGAGTTGCTGCAGCGCATCTTGTAGATGGTACACACTGCAGCCACGGTACGCCGGTGGTGGATGGGGTGCCAATCAAGTGGGCTGCTTTGTCCTGGATGGTGTCGAGCTTTCAGTGTTGTTGGAGCTGCACTCATCCAGGCAAGTGAGAGTATTCCATCACACTCCTGACTTGTGCCTTGTAGATGGTGGAAAGGCTTTGGGGAGTCAGGAGGTGAGACACTCGCCGCAGAATACCTAGCCTCTGACCTGCTCTTGTTGCCACAGTATTTATGTGGCTGGTCCAGTTAAGTTTCTGGTCAATGGTGACCCCCCAGGATGTTGATGGTGGGGGATTCGGCGATGGTAATGCCATTGAATGTCAAGGGGAGGTGGTTGTTGGAGCTGGTCATTGCCTGGCACTTCTGTGGCGCGAATGTTACCTGCCACTTATCAGCCCAAGCCTGAATGTCGTCCAGGTCTTGCTGCATGCGGGCATGGACTGCTTCATTATCTGAGGAGTTGTGAATGGCACTGAACACTGCAGTCATCAGCGAACATCCCCACTACTGACCTTATGTTGGAGGGAAGGTCATTGATGAAGCAGCTGAAGATGGTTGGGCCGAGGACACTGCCCCGAGAAACTCCTGCAGTGATGTCCTGGGGCTGAGATGATTGACCTTCAACCACCACAACCATCTTCCTTTGTGCTGGGTATGACTCTAGCCAGTGGAGTGTTTTCACCCGATTCCCATTGACTTCAGTTTTACTCGGGCTCATTATGTAAATTGGGCACGTTATCACTGGAAAAGAGAAGGTTGAGAGGTGCTGTTTTTAGGATTCTGAAGGGACTCGATAATATCGACCATGACAAACTATTTCACCTTGTCAGGATCAGTACCACCAGAGGCCACGGCCTGCGCTTGAAGCGGAGGGGGGGTAAATTCAAAACCAATCTGTGGAAATATTTCAGTGAGCGAGTGAGCAATCTATGGAACAGGCTTCCTAGGGAGACGCTGGAAGCAGTTGGTATTGATTCATTTGTGCAGATTAGATAGATTTCTTTCAGTAAATAATAATCTGGGATCCAGTATCTGTTATTTGAGACATGACGTGTGGTGAGTGTGGCGTCGCTCGGGAGGAACAGGTGACTTTGGACCTCTGGTTCCCAAAGCTCTCCACCACTGGGAGTTTTCCTCACCTCATGTCTGGGTCTGTTGTAGACTCATTGACAGAGATTGATCGCTGTGATTAGACAGTAACTCCATTATCATCGTGCGATGGTAGAAGACGAACCAGATGGGCCTTGGTCTTTTTTGTCTGGCTTTTTTCCTATGTTCCTGTGTGTTCCCAGCTCTGAATACAGTATTCGCCAAAATATTGGGAGCCCTTGGTACCCCTTCAAAAACAAGAGTATGAGCTTTCAGAGGAGTTTAGGAATCCGTTGGATCATGCCCGTCCTTATCTGCTTTCATGAAAAACAGCAGGCAAAATCTGGATTGGCTCCAGGATCTAGTGAGTCATTGATAAATGCTGCATTTATGTCATTAGAACCAAAATTCCAGAGTAAGAATGAAGAAATACTTCATGCTTATATGGGCATATTGTGCACCATTTCGTGTACATTTTCAATGCCACACGCTCACCATAACGTGCCAGTTCCCAGGAATTGAATGGGCTTTGCGTATTGAGTCCCTCGCATATTTGTAGGTTTTTTCTGCTGTTTCCCATGAAAGGTTGTTTTTACCAGATCCCCTACTGTGCAGTCCTGGTAAGGAACTCTTGTTTATGAGAATAGGAATTCTCTCATTATTCCCATTTATATTGCACTGTTAATAGATGTGGGGCTCTGTTTGGTGGCAGCACTGTAAGATAGACAAGGTCATACAGATGCCTACAGAGCATGTAGAGCTGGCACAAGAAGTGGTTTCACCTTGTGCCCACAGGTGGAAAACACACGAGTGTTACCGACATTATTGGCCATTCTGCCCATCGTGCCTGTAGAGCTAGCCACTTAATCCCACTCCCCTGCTCTTTCCCCATAACCCTGTCATTTTTTTCCCTTCAAGTATTTATCCAACTCCCTTTTGAAAAGTGATTATTGAATCTGTTTTCGCCGCCCTTTCAGGCAATGCATTCCAGATCACAACAACTCACTTTTTTATCAATACAGCATGTTTCCCCGTGTTGTCACTGGCTCGTTTGCCAATCACCTTAAACCTGTGCCCTCTGGTTACAGACCTTTCTGCCACTGGAAACAGTTTCTCTTTATTTACTTTATCAAAACCCTTCATGATTTTGAACACCTCTATTAAATCTCCCCTTAACCTTCTCTGCTCTGAGGAGAACAACCCCAGCTTCTCCAGCCTCTCCACATCACTGAATTCCCTCCTCCCTGGTACCATTCTGGTAAATCTCCTCTGCACCCTCTCCAAGGTCTTGACATCCTTCCTAAAGTGCGGTGCCCAGAATTGAACACAACACTCCAGCTGGGGTCTAACTGGTGATTTCTAAAGGTTTAGCACAACTTCCTTGCTTTTGTACTCTATTCCTCTATTAATAAAGCCAAGGATCCCATATGCTTTAACAGCATTCTCTGTACAGCGTTCTCATATCCTATCTATAATGGGATACCCAGAATTATACACCATACTCTGCCCCAACTAATGTCTTGGAAAATCAGTATCACTTTGTTGCTTTGATATTCTGTGCCCCTGTAAAACCTAGAATCCATTTGTCTTTGCTCCCGCCTTTACAGCGCTAACAATCCACACCCCTAGATCTCTCTGTTCTTCCACTCAGGTTCTCATCGTTTAGGGTATACTTTCACTATTCTTTTTCCAAAAATGTACGACACATTTCGCTGCACCTGCAAGCCTGCTCTGCTAACCTGTGCGTTCTCCTGCAGTCTTCCTCAGTGTACCATGTCTCCCAGTTTTGGTATCAGCAAACATCAATATCATTCCTCTTGTGCCTATGTCCAAATCCATGATATAAATAGAAGAGAGAGGGGCCGACTTCCCACCAATCTAAGAAACAACCGTTTACTCTTACTCTGGTTTCTGACCTTTAGCCATCTCTTTATCCAAGGGCTAGATGACCTTTTATTAATAAGAGTCTCTTGTGTGACACCGTATCAAAGTCTTTCTGAAAATCCACAAATCCAACATCCATTTTATTTTGATTTCCTCAAAACAAAATTCTGTTAAATTAGTCAAGCATGATCTGCCCATTGTAAATGTGTACCGACTCGCCTGATTGCCCCATACCGCAATACACGCTCACCAATTCCATCCGATGTTACGCTGAGGTGAGACTAACCAACTCATCCTCCTTTTGAACAAGGCTGCAACATTTCCCAATCCTTTGGCACAATTCCTATTTCTAGTGATGTCTGGAGAATGCTGGTTAGTGCCTCCACTAACCCCCCCCGGGATTCTTCACCGCTATTTGTGGTTGGGCATTTCATGTCCTACTAGGCTTTGTTTTTTTCAAAAACAAGTCATTCTCTCTTTCCCCCCCCCTATAGTAACTGAGCTGAAATACTTATGAACATCTTTGCCAGTCCCTCAATGGAGCAACTCCCTTTGGACGCTCTCCCACTGGCTTTTCCACAAACACAAGACGACTCCTTTGTTGCTCAGTGATCTTGGCCTTTCTTTGACTATCCTGTCATATATGCTGATAAAACCTGTTGCTGTTTCTTTTTATATTGATGGCCAGTTTCCTTTCACAACACCCTCTTGGCTTTGCTAGTCTCCCTTTCTATAAGAAATATAACAACTCGAGTTATTTGTAACTGGGACGCAAGTCCAAGCCTGGTCCGGGCCGTGTGAACATTATTAGCTGGACACTGGCAGCTGTATCTGCTACTGATTAATGTTGAATCTGAAACCAGCATCAAGGAGCTCTTGTGCAGGTCTCATTAATCTACACCCAATTTTGTTTTTTAAAAACAATTCATTAATAATGGATAGGAATTATACCCTGTCTCTGGTTCCAGTTTCCCTGTATTGGAATGGCCTGTTTCTGTGCTGTATATTCTCAGTAATATACATAGTAAATGTGACTGTACGCCAAATTCATTGGTGTCAGCAAATGGAAGGTTGTGGGCAGTTTTTAATTTGTTACCATGAGTTTGAGTTATGCTATCTGCTGGAACATACACGGTTCCTTTCCAGTGGTTTGTGTTGAACTCCGTTCCTGTCGGCATCGTTCAGGTTGTGGGAGCACTAGACGAGGTCTGTGCGCGGGGTGGGGTGGGGGACCCGAGGCCTGTGCGGGGGGGGGTGGGGGAGGCCTGTGCGGGGCCTTCTAGTGGTCAGGCTTGCTATCTCTAGCCCAGGAATTCAATTATATCCTGATAATACACAATATACTAACATCACTAACTCTGATTACTCATTTACATATTCAAAATGGGCAACTCAGTATTGCCTTTGGTAGGATGTGGTAATAGGAACGGATAGTAGTGGCGATTGAGGCAGTGTGGCTGAACGGACAGGACTGGGCGTAGGACTGGGGTGATGGCGTGTGGAAGCATTGGGGGGAAAGGGTTTCGGGGTCTGGTAGAGTGGGAGAGCGTATCATTTACCTGCAATAATTAGTTAGTCCTTTTTATTTTATTACCATTAATTTAATTTCGTGTATTGCAATTCAAGATGGAAAGTAATTTGTGTAATATACAAATATTCCTTCGTACTGAAATAAAAGGAGTGTATTTCAGTGATGTGTGGTTTGGTGTTTGGATGTGAAGTTGGGCACTGAATGTTAGCGAGAACATTGAAGGGTGCTTCAAGTGTGGTGCTGCAGACAGACATTGGACACTGATTGATTGAAGTAGAAGGACCAATGAAGGGGGATCTTGAACTGGCACAAGAAAAGCTGAGACTTGTTCTCATGAGAAAAATTACCATTGTGTAACGTTGAGTGACCAAAGTGCATCTTCCAAGCCTGCTGGGATGCTCTAGAAATGCAAGTTCTCCTCGTGTGTGTGCTTATTACTTCAGGGTCACAAGGAGAATCGGTGGTGGATAATCAGGAAAGGTTGATAGTAACTTAGATCAAGAAAAAAGGCAAAGAGCATGATTGAATGATGTGCTGGGCAGGTGTAATATTGACTGTTGCCCTCCTATGCAGACACCAGAAAATATGGAGTGCACTAATTGTTTGCCAACCAGGGTAATGTTCAAGGGAATCATCAAACCTGGTTATATGCTGCCAGTTACAGAATATAAAAGAACAGAAAGTAAAACTCAGTGATTCACCATCCTTGTAGGGTGTTTGAGAAGTAATCAGAAGTACTGAAGTGTGCTGTGAAATAACAGCAAATACAGGCTTAGTAAAACACGGTGTGAGAGATTGCCCATTAACCACAAGATGTTGCCTAGGTGACAAATTAGATTTAAAAAAATTCATTCATAGGATGTGGGCGTCGCTGGGCAAGGCCAGCATTTATTGCCCATCCCTAGTTGCCCTGGAGAAGGTGGTGGTGAGCTGCCTTCTTGAACCGCTGCAGTCCGTGTGGTGAAGGTATCCCACAGTGCTGTTAGGGAGGGAGGGCGTGCCAGGATTTTGACCCAGCGACGATGAAGGAACGGCAATATATTTCCACGTCAGGATGGTGTGTGACTTGGAGGTGGTGGTGTTCTGCACCTGCTGCCCTTGTCCTAGGTGGTAGAAGTTGCGGGTTTGGGAGGTGCTGCCAAAGAAGCCTTGGCGAGTTGCTGCAGTGCCTCTTGTAGATGGTAGATGCTCTGCTATAAGTAAGAATAAGTATTTTTGCAATGGCTCTGTCTTCAGATTAGATTTTCTGCTGCTTCTGAGTTCCCATTATAATTTATATCAGCATTGAGTGGTAATAATCAATTTGAACGCATTGAAGTTTGGCTGCTGAATTCCATTTCTGCAGGAGCTGAGAGCTGACTGGGACCTTATTTATTGAGAATGAAATTCATAACCAGTAAAGTAATTTTTTAGCTGCTGTTTTGTCTGTTTCAGTTGGTTACGTTGAGCGATTTGGATGCGGTTCACTTCCATTATAGTTACTCGAATTGGGCTGTTACCAAGTCTCTCTTGTTGGAACAGAAAAGTCATCTGGGTCAACTGCAGTCTTGACCCACAACAGTTGTATGTGCTACATGTTGCTATCCAGGACTTTTAAAATAATTCTCGATGTGAGTGTCACTGGCAAGGCCAGCATTAATTTGTCCCACTGTTGGTTGTCTGGAGAAGATGGTGGTGGGCTGCCTTGAACCGCTGGCAGTTTTAATACAACAGGGGTTTGCTAGGCTACTTCAGAGGGCACAAGATTCAACCACTTTGGTGTGGGAATGGAGTCACACGTAGACCAGACCGGGTAAGGATGGCAGGTTACCTTCCCTAAAGGACATTAGTGAACGAGTTGGGTTTTTACACAGGATTACATCGGATATACTGCACAGAAATAGGCCATTCGGCCCAACCAGTCCATGCCGGTGTTTATGCTCCACTCGAGCCTCCTCCCGTCTTTCCTCATCTAACTCTATCAGCGTAACCCTCTATTCCCTTCTCCCTCATATGCTTGTCTAGCCTCCCCTTAAATGTATCTATACTATTTGCTTCAACCACTCCCTGTGGTAGCGAGTTCCACACTCTCATCACTCTTTGGGTAAAGAAGTTTCTCCTGAATTCACTATTGGATTTCTTGGTGACTATCTTATATTGATGGCCTCTAGCTATGCTCTTCCCCACAAGTGGAAACACTCTCTCTCCACTTGATTTGCCCATTCTGCAAGTTTATTAATGTCCTCCTGTAATTTATTGCAGTCCTCCTCAGTATTGGCTATCCCCCCCCCCCCCCCCCCCCAAAATTTGGTGTCATTCACAATTTTTTCCCGTAGTCTGACAGACTCGTGGTCACTTTTACTGATACCAGCTTTTTATTTCCAAATTTTTTAAAAACTGAATTTGAATTCTCAGACTGACTTGGTGGGATTTGAACTTGCGTTCTCTAGATTGTTAGTCTGGAAACATAACTCCTACACTACTGTACCACCATAGGAGCAGGAGGGAGGAATCTCACTTGGTTCCTGTTTCACTGTGTGTTGCTATCTCTTTGACTAGATTCAAGTTGGTCAAGTCTCCCTTTAAAGATGCCTGTCACAGCAGTGCAGACAAACTCTTAAGGTGTGCAAGCAGCTCCCTAGTTGACGTATTTTTCCACCTGTTATGATTAGAGATTTCCAATTTTATGCTTGCTACAGATGGTTGCTCAGTTTGAATTGCAGATATCATTATAGAATAATGGCTCACTAGAGGCCTGTAATGTGATAGATGTCTGACCAATAGTATTGATCCAGCAGGGGTTCCAGTTTCAAATGGAAAGTCTACTGAACTGCAGAACTTCGTACCTCCCCAAGCTTACCACCCTCCTCATCCTTCTCAAAGACAATGATGCAGTCCCAGTTCGAAGGGGACCAGTGCTCTTTACAATGCCTTAATGTTTGTCTCTCTTTGTTGCAGGGGTGGCCGATGGCGTTGGAGGATGGTGGGATTACGGTGTGGACCCGTCCCAGTTTTCCACTACGCTGATGCAAACTTGTGAGCGGCTTGTTCAAGAAGGACTATTTATTCCCAGCAACCCTGTGGGTATCTTGACGGCCAGTTATAATGAGATGCTCCAGAACAAGGCTCCATTGCTGGGTTAGTGAAAATTTGTTTCTTGGTGATGAGAAGGAAACCTAGCTGTAAGACTAAAACCCCAAATATTGATGGATGTTTGCATATCAAAAGAAATCTATCTGCACAATGACTGTGTGTCCGTAAGGGTGAGCAGGGATCCTAAGTACTCAATTATTAATTGCCAGAGATTTAAACTACATCAATGCTCAAGTCATTTTTAACAATATTAAATCGATTAATTTCTACACACCAATTATTGTTTGGGTTTATGGTGACTTTTTGGATTCGATTGAACCAGACAAATTGGGCTATTTTGGTGATTTTGAATGTGGAGTGTGGTAGTTATTTGAATGCACTTTCTAAAACTAATTTGCCTGGAATTTCGACTCGTGTAACAGCAGAATCTGTGTGAAGCGAGATGAAATAAGAACATAAGAAGTAGGAGCAGGATTGGCCATACGGCCCCTCGGGCCTGCTCCACCATTCAATAGGATCATGGCTGATCCGAACCTAGACTCACGTCCACTTCCCTGCCCGCTCCCCGTAACCCCTAATTCCCTTATCAGCTAGGAAACTGTCTATCTCCGTTTTAAATTTATTTAATGTCGCAGCTTCCACAGCTCTCTGAGGTAGCAAATTCCATCGATTTACTACCCTCAGTGAAGAAGTTTCTCCTCATCTCAGTCCTGAAACGGCAGCCCCTTATTCTAAGATTATGCCCCCTAGTTCTAGTCTCACCCATCAGTGGAAACATCCTCACCGCATCCACCCGATCAAGCCCCCTCACAATCTTAAATGTTTCGATAAGATCGCCTCTCATTCTTCTGAATTCCAATGAGTAGAGGCCCAACCTACTCGACCTTTCCTCATACATCAACCCCCTCATCTCTGGAATCAACCGAGTGAACCTTCCCTGAACTGCCTCGAGAGCAAGTATATCTTTTCTTAAATATGGAAACCAAAACTGTACGCAGTATTCCAGGTGTGGCCTCACCAATACCTTGTATAACTGAAGCAAGACTTCCCTGCTTTTATACTCCATCCCCCTTGCAATAAAAACCAAGATTCCATTGGCCTTCCTGATCACCTGCTGTACCTGCATACTAACCTTCTGTGTTTCATGCACCAGATCTCTCTACTGTAGCACTTTGCAGTTTCTCTCCATTTAGATAATAACTTGCTCTTCGATTTTTTCTGCCAAAGTGCATAACCTCACACTTTCCAACATTATATTCCATCTGCCAAATTTCTGCCCACTCACTTAACCTGTCTATGTCCTTTTGCAGGTTTTTTATGTCCTCCTCACTCACTGCTTTCCCTCCCATCTTTGTATCGTCGGCAAACTTGGATATGTTGCACTCGGTCCCCTCCTCCAAATCGTTAATATAGATTGTAAAGAGTTGGGGTCCCAGCACTGACCCCTGCGGAACACCACTAGTTACTGATTGCCAACCCGAGAATGAACCATTTATCCCAACTCTCTGTTTTCTGTTAGATAGCCAATCTTCCACCCATGCCAGTATATTACCCCCAATCTTGTGATTTTTTATCTTGTGCAGTAATCTTTTGTGTGGCACCTTGTCAAATGCCTTTTGGAAGTCCAAATACACCACATCCGCTGGTTCCCCTTTATCCACCCTGTTTGTTACGTCCTCAAAGAATTCGAGCAAATTTGTCAAACATGACTTCCCCTTCATAAAACCATGCTGACTCTGTCCGATTAAATTATGCTTATCCAAATGTCCTGTTACTGCTTCCTTAATAATGGACTCCCAACATTTTACCAACCACAGATGTTAGGCTAACTGGTCTATAGTTTCCAGCCTTTTGTCTACCTCCCTTTTTAAATAAGGGCGTTACATTAGCAGTTTTCCAATCTGCTGGGACCTTTCCTGAATCCAGGGAGTTTTGGAAAATTACCACCAATGTATCCGCAATCCCTACCACTATTTCTCTCAAGACCCTAGGATGTAGGCCATCAGGTCCAGGGGATTTATCCGCCTTAAGTCCCATTATCTTACCGAGTACCATCTCCTTAGTGATTTTAATCGTGTTTAGCTCCTCCCCCCCCATAGCCCCCTGTTTGTCCAGTGTTGGGATATTTTTAGTGTCCTCTACTGTAAAGACCGATACAAAATATTTGTTCAGCGTTTTTGCCATCTCCATGGTCCCCACTACTACTTTCCTGGTCTCATCCTATAAGAGACCAGCATTCACTTTAGCCACCCTTTTTCTTTTTATATAACTAGAAACTCTTGCTATCTGTTTTTATATTTTTGCTAGTTTACTTTCATAATCTATCTTCCCTTTCTTAATTAATAGTGCTAAAGTTTGTGGAATTTTAAGCGCAGGTGATTTGCACCCATAACCACTTTATGCTTGAGTATTTGCAACCTTTTACACTGGTTCAAAAGTCCCTTCACCCAAAGCAGTCCCTGGCAACAAAACTAGCCAGGCCCCAAGGTTCAAAAGGTAAGTTTCCATTGATTGCGTCCATTGAGGAAGTTTCATCACATTGTGCCCAGATTCTTGGGCACCCATGGTACAGTAATGTGAATCCGGCTTTAATCCTGACATGCAGTGATCAGCAGTCAATTCAAGCACTGGCTGTTTCTTCAGCTGCTAAAAATACTTCAACAAATCCCTTTACATTTCAGTCAGTTGATCTTTGTACATAACACCTCTTGACCAGAGAGAGTTAATTCAATTATCACACTGCTCAGATTAAAAATTACTTGCTTCTCTTGCATATTTTAAGGGCAAATTTATTTGCACACTGCTCAAGAATGAGTAAAATGCAGTATTGCCAACTCTTGCGAATTAATTGCGATTTTTAATGAAAATTTAACCTAACTCATGATCTCGTGATTCAACTCTGAAAACTCATTTTTCCTACTGTATTAAACTTTGTCACACCTCCTGTGATTGGCTGCTGCTGGAACATGTGGGTTAGGTCAGGGGTTCTCAACCGGGGGTCTGCCAGAAGATTTCGGGGGTCCGCGAGTTGGTTTGTCCCATTAGTAGTCTCCCACGGGTTGGTTTTTCCCATCTGAAGTCTCCCCTGCTCCCTTGTGTAATGAGATGATTGGACTAGTCTCGGATCCAAAGATTGTGCAGCCGCAGGTTCTCGCTGTTGGACACCATTTGCACTGTGGTTGGGCGAGTTCCTCTGCATATCACTGGCTTCTATGGATTTATCTCCAAGTTTTTTTTTGATTGCTTCTACGTTCATAGACATAGCCCGCTCACTGCTTTTAACTATTAAAGAAAATAGAGAGAGAATTAGAACTTAAGTTGAGGGCGGGAAAATCCGCCAGTTAGTCCAGTGTTGTGTGGGCCGAGTTAGCCTTCCTTTCAACCCTTTTCTTTCCCCTCGTGCGGAGTCGCTGTGTCAGTTAGAAGCCGGTCGTGCAGTTGAAAAGTAGAAAGAAGTGCAGGACCAGGATGTCACTCTTCTTTGACGTAAATCATAAGACTAAGTTGTGTAAAAAGTGCCTAGACCTGATTTTTGGGTCTCGTGCAGGGCTTGACACACAGCCTGTGCTGTGCTGCTGGCCTGGAAATATTTTTGAGTACCTATCTGCTTGAAACCGGAGGTGTCAAAGGCACCAGAAGAGACAGGACAACCAATAATGGTGGGACTGGAGCTGGGACATGATTCGAACAGCAGTCAAAAAAAAAAAAAAGTATGTTCCAGACCGCTCTCTGTGACCACCGGAGAAATGTAAAACAAATTAGGTGAGCAAATCTTTTTCCAGGAAGGTTCGTTTTCTTAACCAATGACTGGAAATTTATTGATTGTGTTCAAGAGCACAAAGTGCATCTGGTAATAAAAGCCAAACCCGACGTATCAAAGCTACGTTTAGGGAGTGGAACAGAAGCATATCAAGTGAGGTTCAGGAAACAATGTGCGTATTATAACACAGTGCAAAAAACCTGCAGATACATTACTGTAAGATACAAGGATGTAAAATAAGCCATCCACTGGGATGCATGCAGAAAGGTTACAGTTTATAAAACTAAGGTCTGCTCTCTTGTTAAGCATCTCTATGAAACTATTTGTCATCGATGTGAATTAACTTGACAAATCATTTACAATTAAAGATTTTCTCCTCATTAAACTGGTGGTTGAGATGTGGAGGGGACTGCACGTGGCCTTGGAGGGGGTGGGAAGGAGGGCGGAAAGAGAGACTTGCCAGTCTCTGGACCTGTGCGTTGGGGTTTGGTATTGAGGTAAGAGGAAACAGTGGCTTCGAGACCAATTGTAGCA
This sequence comes from Somniosus microcephalus, assembly GCF_052327205.1. Lineage (NCBI taxonomy): Eukaryota > Metazoa > Chordata > Chondrichthyes > Squaliformes > Somniosidae > Somniosus > Somniosus microcephalus. The sequence goes on from NC_141008.1 coordinate 5,285,902, forward strand.
TTGTTACTGCTGTCCTAGCTCAGACCTGGTAACTCAGCATAGGCTAGGGATCGAAACCATTTTCCGATGCATGTTGTAAAGAGCTGTGACCTGTTAGAGATTTCAATAATCCACTAATGAGGTTTGTAAATGAACTGTCAATCTATATTGGTTTATGTTTGAGAAAAATCAACTCCTGATTTCTATACCAAATCTCATGATTTTTGAGTTTGTCTCTTGATTTATGAGACGGCGGGGTTGGCATTACTGAAAATGTAACAGCTGTACAAAAAGCATTGCTGGGAGAGGGAAAAGTGTCTTGCCTTGTGATACTCAGTCTCACACTCAGACATTTTTTTAAATCACTTTTTATACGATCCCACCCCAGCCCCTTGAGACCCCATTGGCCCTGTTGAATGACTAATCGATTGCATGTGATTCACGGAGAGTTTACATTCGGGCTTATGCAAATGAGGTTGTGCGGAAACTTGAGCGTAACCTCACCTCGACGTGTCCGGCGCATTGGGGGCGGGTTTTTCTGATTGCGCCCTGAGCGGAACCTTTAGCAAAAGTTATGAGAGATCGAAGCTTTGATCAATATTTACCGAATTTAAAGGTCGAGCTGACCATTTCCATGATCCAGCTAGGGCGATGTGGGGGGTGCAGGGGAGAGGGTGGGATGAGGATAGGATCTGATTTGGCTTTGGTGCTGCCCGCAATTAAATGGCCTATGAGCACATAATCTAGGCTGACATTTCAATGCTGCGCTGTCCACGGTGCTGCGCTGTCCACGGTGCTGTGCCGTCTTTCGGTCGAGACGTTAAACCGAGTCTCCGTCTGCCCTCTCAGATGGATATGAGAGATCCCATGGCACTATTCAAAGAAGGGAGGGGGGTGCAAGTGGGGGGGTGGGCGGGGGGTGCGAGTGAGGGGGGTGGGCGGGGGGTGCGAGTGAGGGGGGTGGGCGGGGGGTGCGAGTGAGAGGGGTGGGCTGGGGGTGCGAGTGCGGGGGGTGGGCTGGGGGTGCGAGGGCTGGGGGTGCGAGTGCAGGGGGTGGGCTGGGGGTGCGAGTGCGGGGGGTTGGGCTGGGGGTGCGAGTGCGGGGGGTTGGGCTGGGGGTGCGAGTGCGGGGGGTGGGCTGGGGGTGCGAGTGCGGGGGGTGGGCTGGGGGTGCGAGTGCGGGGGGTAGGCTGGGGGTGCGAGTGGGGGGGGTGGGCTGGGGGTGCGAGTGGGGGGGGTGGGCGGGGGGGTGCGAGTGAGGGGGGTGGGCGGGGGGGTGGGCTGGAGGTGCGAGTGGGGGGGGTGGGCGGGGGGTGCGAGTGAGGGGTGGGCAGGGGGTGTGAGGGGGGTGCGAGTGCAGGGGTGGGCGGGGGGTGCGAGTGAGGGGGGTGGGCGGGGGGTGCGAGTGAGAGGGGTGGGCTGGGGGTGCGAGTGCGGGGGGTGGGCTGGGGGTGCGAGGGCTGGGGGTGCGAGTGCGGGGGGTGGGCTAGGGGTGCGAGGGCTGGGGGTGCGAGTGCGGGGGGTTGGGCTGGGGGTGCGAGTGCGGGGGGTTGGGCTGGGGGTGCGAGTGCGGGGGGTGGGCTGGGGGTGCGAGTGCGGGGGGTGGGCTGGGGGTGCGAGTGGGGGGGGTGGGCTGGGGGTGCGAGTGGGGGGGGTGGGTGGGGGGGTGCGAGTGAGGGGGGTGGGCGGGGGGGTGGGCTGGAGGTGCGAGTGGGGGGGTGGGTGGGGGGTGCGAGTGAGGGGTGGGCAGGGGGTGTGAGGGGGGTGCGAGTGCAGGGGTGGGCGGGGGGTGCGAGTGAGGGGGTGGGCGGGGGGGTGCGAGTGAGGGGGTGGGCGGGGGGGTGCGAGTGAGGGGGTGGGCGGGGGGGTGCGAGTGAGGGGGTGGGCTGGGGGTGCAAGTGGGGGGGGTGGGCGGGGGTTGCGAGTGGGGTGTGAGGGGGGTGGGGTGGGGGTGGGGGTGCGAGTGCGGGGGGTGCGAGTGAGGGGGGTGGGGTGGGGGTGCGAGTGCGGGGGGTGCGAGTGAGGGGGTGGGCGGGGGGGTGCGAGTGAGAGGGGTGGGCGGGGGGTGCGAGTGAGAGGGGTGGGTGGGCGGGGGGTGCGAGTGAGGGGTGGGCGGGGGGTGCGAGTGAGAGGGGTGGGTGGGCGGGGGGTGCGAGTGGGGGAGTGCGAGTGGGGGGGGCGGGATGGGCGTGGGGTGCGAGCGGGGGGGGCGGGGTGGGGGTGGGCGGGGGGTGTGAGCGGGGGTCGGGGTGGGGGTGGGCGGGGGGTGCGAGTGAGAGGGGTGGGTGGGCGGGGGGTGCGAGTGAGAGGGGTGGGTGGGCGGGGGGTGCGAGTGAGGGGTGGGTGGGCGGGGGGTGCGAGTGGGGAGGTGCGAGTGGGGGGGGCGGGGTGGGCATGGGCGTGGGGTGCGAGCGGGGGGCGCGGGGTGGGCGTGGGGTGCGAGCGGGGGGGGCGGGGTAGGCGTGGGGTGCGAGCGGGGGGGGCGGGGTGGGCGGGGGGTGTGAGCGGGGGGGCGGGGTGGGGGTGGGCGGGGGGTGTGAGTGGGGGGGCGGGGTGGGGGTGGGCGGGGGGTGCGAGTGCGGGGGGCGAGGGTGCTGGTGTGTGTGTTGTGACCTTCTAATTGATGAGTGGTGGAAGCTCAGCAGAAAAATCTTAGCCTTGTGTACTTTGAGTGCGTGCCAAAACTGCAATATGTACAGTGCCAAAAGAACTGCTGACCCGAGGAAGAAGCCCGTCTTGTGACGGGAGTGGAACGTTGGAGAGCTTTTTTTTAGAAGCGCGTCAGGCCTAGGGAAAGTATTTGGTACGGCCAGTACTGAAACTGGACGTTGCTACTGTTGTTGGATAGGGGCTCTGACTTATTTCACCTTGGGCTCTTCCCATTCATGATATGATTTATATAATGTTTAAAATAAAACAACTTGAGTTGCAGTCAGTGCTTTTCTGGTTAACTGAAAACAATTCCATATATGTAACTTCTTTGTGTGGTTCCATGGAATGGTATGTGCCTTGTTGGTGCTGGGAGGAGAAGGTTGATTGTAGTGAGGTGACTTTTGCACATGCTTCCTTTAACTGGCACACTTGAGTTGATTAGCAGGGGGCAGAGAGTAGCTGCTCATGCCCTGGTATGGATGTGGGCATGTCGCGAGGGAGCACGTGTGAAAATGTTAATTCAGTAGAAATTACCAGCAACTCTTTTGACCATTCAGGGCATTACGAATACACGAGTTTAAAGATTTAAGCAAATTCTTTAAAGCTTTCTTGGTGGGGGGAGGGGTGGTGGCAGTGCCCAAAAGGACAACATTCACAAGGAGATTTGAAGATTTTATTTTTCTTTTACCACTTCCTTATTTTTGTGCATTCATTCTTCCTCTTGCACGAAGTACAACCACACAAATTAAACTGTTCTCTTTCTGGAGGGGGAGTGTGAACAACCAGTTATCATGGTGCATATAGTTACCAACGATATAGGTAAAAATCGGGATGAGGTCCTAAAAACTGAATATAGGGAGATAGGAGGTCAATTAAAAGAAATAGGACCTCAAAGGTAGTAATCTCAGGATTGCTACCAGTGCCACGTGCTAGTCAGAGTAGAAATAGAAGGATATTTCAGATGAATACATGGCTAGAGGAATGGTGCAAGGGGGAGGGATTCAAATTCCTGGGACATTGGAACCGGCTCTGGGGGAGGGGGGAGGTGGGACCAGTACAAACTGGACGGTTTGCACCTGGGCTGGGCTGGACTGGGACTGATGTCCTAGGGGAGTGTTTGCTAGTGCTGTTGGGGAGGGTTTAAACTAAAATTGCAAGGGGTTGGGAACCTGTGCAGGGAGACAGAGGAAAGGGAAGCAAGGATAGAAACAAAAGACAGGAAGGAGAAAAGCAAAAGTGGAAGGCAGGGAAATCAAGGGTGTAAATCAAACAGGGCTACAGTAAATAATAATTCTAAAAGGACTAACTGTGTTTAAAAAAAAAAAAGCCTGAAGGCTTTGTGTCTTTAATGCGAGGAGCATTCGTAATAAGGTGGATGAATTAGCTGCGCTAGTAGATGTAAACGGATATGATGTCATTGGAATTACGGAGACATGGCTCCAGGGTGACCAAGGCTGGGAATTCAACATCCAGGGGTATTCAATATTCAGGAAGGACAGGCAAAAAAGAAAAGGAGGTGGGGTAGCATTGCTGGTTAAAGAGGAGATTAACACAATAGTAAGGAAGGATATTAGCTCTGATGATGTGGAATCTGTATGGGTAGAGCTGAGAAATACCAAGGGGCAGAAAACATTAGTGGGAGTCGTATACAGACCCCCAAACAGTAATGCTGAGGTTGGGGATGGCATTAAACGGGAAATTAGAGATGCGTGCAATAAGGGCACAACAGTTATCATGGGTGACTTTAATCTAAATATAGATTGGGCTAATCAAATTAGTAACAATACTGTGGAGGAGGAACTCCTAGATGGTTTCCTGGACCAATATGTCGAGGAACCAACTAGCGATCAGGCCATCTTAGACTGGGTATTATGTAATGAGAAAGGATTAATTTGCAATGTTGTGCGAGGCCCCTTGGGGAGGAGCGATCATAATATGGTAAAATTCTTCATTAAGATGGAGAGTGACGTAGTTGACTCAGAGACTAGGGTCCTGAATTTAAATAAAGAAACTACGATGGTATGAGGTGTGAGTTGGCTAGGATGGATTGGGGAATGTTACTTAAAGGGTTGACGATGGCAAACATTTAAAGATCACATGGATGAACTACAGAATTTGTTCATCCCTGTTTGGCATAAAAATAAAACAAAAAAGGTGACTCAACTGTGGCTAACAAGGGAAATTAGGGATAGTATAAGATCCAAGGAGAGGACATAGAAATTGGGCAGAAAAAGCAGCAAAACTGAGGATTGGGAGCAGTTTAGGATTCAGCAAAGGAGGACCAAGGGATTAATTAAGAGGGGGAAAATAGAATATGAGAGTAAGCTTTCAGGGAACATAAAAACAGACTAAAAACTTCGATAGATATGTGAAGAGAAAAAGATTGGTGAAGTCAAGCGTAGGTCCCGTGCAGTCAGAATCAGGGGAATTTATAATGGGGAACAAAGAAATGGCTGACCAATTAAATACATACTTTGATTCTGTCTTCGCAAAGGAGGACACAAATAACCTTCCAGAGATGTCGGGGAACATAGGGTCTAATGAGAGGGAGGAATTGAATGAAATCAGTATTTGTAAGGAAATGGTGTTAGGGAAATTGAAGGCTGATAAATCCCCAGGGCCTGATAATCTACATCCTAGGGTACTTAAGGAAGTGGCCCTAGAAATAGTAGATGCATTGCTGGTCATCTTCCAAAATTCTATAGACTCTGGAATAGTTCCCATGGATTGGAGGGTAGCTAATGTAACCCCTCTATTTAAAAACGGTGGTAGAAAGAAAACGGGGAATTCTAGACCGGTAAGCCTGACATCGGTAGTGGGAAAAATGCTAGAGTCCATTATAAAAGATGTAATAGCAGAGCACTTGGAAAACAGTGACAGGATTGGACAAAGTCAACATGGATTTAGAGAAGGTAAATCATGCTTGAGTAATCTACTGGAATTTTTTCAGGATGTTACTGGTAGAATAGATAAGGGAGAACCAGTGGATGTGGTGTATTTGGACTTTCAGAAGGCTTTCGATAAGGTCCCGCATAAGAGATTGGCGTGCAAAGTTAAAGCACATGGGATTGGGGGTAAGGTACTGACTTGGATAGAGAACTGGTTGGCAGACAGGAAGCAAAGAGTTGGAATAAACGGGTCTTTTTCCGGGTGGCAGGCAGTGACTAGTGGGGTACCGCAGGGATCGGTGCTAGGACCCCAGCTATTCACAATATATATTAATGATCTAGATGAGGGAACTAGATGTAATATCTCCAAGTTTGCAGATGACACAAAGCTGGGTGGGCGCGTGTGTGCTGTGAGGAGGATGCCGAGAAACGCCAGTATGATTTGGACAGGTTGGTTGATTGGGCAGATGCAAGGTAGATGCAGTACAATGTGGATAAATGCGAGGTTATCCACTTTGGTGGGAAAAACAGGAAGATAGATTATTATCTGAATGGCAATAGATTGGGAAAAGGGGAAGTGCAACGAGACCTGGGTGACCTTGTGCACCAGTCGCTGAAGGTAAGCATGCAGGTGCAGCGGGCGGTTAAGAAGGCAAATGGTATGTTGGTCTTCATAGCGAGAGGATTCGAGTACAGGAGCAAGGATGTCTTGCTGCAGTTGTACAGGGCCTTGGTGAGACCACACCTTGAGTGTTGTGTGCAGTTTTGGTCGCCTTATCTGAGGAAGGATGTTCTTGCCATGGAGGGAGTGCAGCGAAGATTCACCAGACTGATACCTGGGATGGCAGGAATGACGTATGAAGAGAGATTGGGTCGATTAGGCTTATATTTGCTCGAGTTTAGAAGAATGAGAGGGGATCTCATTGAAACTTATAAAATTCTAACAGGACTAGACAGACTAGATGCAGAAAGGATGTTCCCGATGGGGAGTCCAGTACCAGGGGTCGCAGTCTAAGGATAAGGGGTAAGCCATTTAGGACTGAGATGAGGAGGAATTTCTTCACCCAGAGAGTGGTGAACCTGTGGAATTCTCTACCACAGAAGGCAGTTGAGGCCAACTTATTAAATATATTCAAGAAGGAGTTGGATATATTTCTTAAGGCTAAAGGGATCAAGGGATATGGGGAGAAAGCAGGGACAGGGTACTGAATTTGGATGATAAACATAGAAACATAGAAGATAGGAGCAGGAGTAGGCCATTCGGCCCTTCGAGCCTGCTCCGCCATTCAATGAGATCATGGCTGATCATCCAAACCCTAGCACCCGGCCCCTACACCGACAGCCATCCCACCCAAGCCCTATCCCCGTAACCCCACGTATTTAATCCCCCCTAACATTAAGGGTCAATTTTTATCATGGCCAATCAACCTAACCTGCACATCTTTGGACAGTGGGAGGAAACCGGAGCACCCGGAGGAAACCCACGCAAACACGGGGAGAATGTGCAAACTCCACACAGATAGTCACCCGAGGCCGGATTTGAACCCGGGTCCCTGGCGCTGTGAGGCAACAGTGCTAACCACTATGCCACCGTGCTGCCATGATCTCATTAGATGGCGGAACAGGCTCAAGGGGCCGAATGGCCTACTCCTCCTATCTTCTATGTTTCTTTGTTCGGGTGCAGCTCAATTATCATTAAGTGCATTCTTTTAAAATCTTGGAGTATTTTTGTAGTATTAAAGTAAACTGGTTTAACAGTTTGCAAATTGCTGAAAGATTGAATCTTTTGATTGTAATGAGGTTACAGTTGCCCTTCATTCATTAAAGTAAGTTTAAAAAAAATTCTTTCATGGGATGTGGGCGTCACTGGCAAGGCCAACATTTATTGCCCAGCCCTAATTGCCCTCGAGAAGGTGGTGGTGAGCCGCTACCTTGAACTGCAGTCCGTGTGGTGAAGGTACTCCCACAGTGCTGTTAGGGAGGGAGTTTCAGGATTTTGACCCAGCGACGATGAAGGATGGTGTGTGACTTGGAGGTGGTGGTGTTCTCATTTGCCTGCTGCCCTTGTCCTTCTAGGTGGAAGAGGTCGTGGGTTTGGGAGGTGCTTCTGAAGAAGCCTCAGCGAGTTGCTGCAGTGCCTCTTGTTGCACCAGTAATTAAGGGAGCGAATGTTTAAGATGGTGGATGGGGTGCCAAGCAAGCGGGTTGCTTTTATCCTGGATGGTGTCGAGCTTCTTTAGTGTTGTTGGAGCGGCACTCATCCAGGCAAGTGGAGAGTATTCCATCACACTCCTGACTTGTGCCTTGTAGATGGTGGCAAGGCTTTGGGGAGTCAGGAGGTGAGACACTTTCTGCAGAATACCCAGCCTCTGACCTGCTCTTGTTGCCACAGTATTTATGTGGCTGGTCCAGTTAAGTTTCTGGTCAATGGTGACCCCCCCCAAGAATGTTGATGGTAGGGGATTTGGCGATGGTAATGCCATTGAATGTCAAGGAGCGGTGGTTAAACACTTGCTTTTTGGAGCTGGTCATTGCCTGGCACTTATGTGGCACGAATGTTACTTGCCACTTATCAGCCCAAGCCTGAATGTTGTCCAGGTCTTGCTTGATGCGGGCATGGACTGCTTCATTATCTGAGGAATTGTGAATGGAACTGAACACACCAGTCATCAGCAAACATCCCCACCTCTGACCCTATGATGGAGGAAAGGTCATTGAAGAAGCAGCTGAAGATGTTTGGGCCTAGGATACTGCTCTGAGGAATTCCTGCAGCGATGTCCTGGGGCTGAGGTGTTTGGCCTCCGATAACTTCAACCATCTTCCTTTGTGGCAGGTATGACTCCAGCCTGTGGAGAGTTTTCCTCGATCCCCATTGACTTCAGTTTTTCTAGGGCTCCTTGATGCCACACTCGGTTAAATGCTGCCTTAATGTCAAGGGCAGTCACTCACCTCACCTCTGGAATTCAGCTCTCTTGTCCATGTTTGTAAGGCCGCAATGAGGTCTGTAGTCGAGTGATCCTGGCGGAACCCAAACTGGGCAGCGGCTAGCAGGATATTGGTGAGTAAGTGCAAGTAATGTACTACATGTAGTTTAGGTTGTAGTCTTGGACCCTGTTATCCAGCAGCAGTTTTCAGGCAGGGATTGAAAAAGGATGAAGATGAAGTGATCCCTGATACTATACCCATAGGTTCTTTGTGTAAAATGCTTCGTTCCCTCATCTTGTGTTGACTAGCACCAAACTATCACCTTATAATTGTAGCTACCAAATAGATATCCAAAGGTTCAAAATCCCCTCTCCTTCATTGTAGAGAAACACAGAAAGCCAGCATGCAGGTACAGCAAGCAATAAGGAAGGCAAATGGCATGTTGGCCTTTATTGCAAGGGGGTTGGAGTATAAGAGTGAGGAAGTCTTGCTCCAATTGTACAGAGCCTTGGTGAGACCACACCTGGAGTACTGGGCACAGCTTTGGTCTCCTTATCTGAGGAAGGATATACTTGCCTTGGAGGCGGTGCAACGAAGGTTCACTAGATTGATTCCTGGGATGAGAGGGCTGTCCTATGAGGAGAGATTGTGTAGAATGGGCCGATACTCTCTGGAGTTTAGAAGAATGAGAGGTGATCTCATTGAAACATACAAGATTCTGAAGGGGATTGACAGGGTCGATGCTGAGAGGTTGTTTCCCCTGGCTGGAGTGTCTAGAACCAGGGGTCACAGTCTCAGGATAAGGGGTTGGCCATTTAAGACTGAGCTAAGGAGGAATTTCTTCACTCAGAGGGTTATGAATCTTTGGAATTCTCTGCCCCAGAGGGCTGTGAATGCTGAGTCTTTGAGTATATTCAAGGCTGAGATCGATAGATTTTTGGACTCTAGGGGAATCGAGGGATATGGGGATCGGGCGGGAAAGTGGAGTTGAGGTCGATGATCAGCCATGATCTTATTGAATGGTGGAGCAGGCTCGAGGGGCCGCAAGGCCGACTCCTGCTCCTATTTCTTATTACATATAACCAGCGGTGCTCTTTCATGACATTGACGGTAGGCAGTGATCTATACACTGGGTGTACATGAATATACTTGTACCCCATTGATGTTGTGGAGCGCCTGTCAGTTATGGTTTGAATTCACCCCCTTTATCTTGCAGAGCACAGGTCATGGGTAATAACTGCCCCTGCACAATTGTTCACCTATGCTCTCGATCTGTCCATACATTGCTGAACTGTATAAACTTGGTCATAGTGGCATCTTTTATGTGCAGTATTTGGTAACTTAGTGGTTATACTAGAATAGCAACCCAGAAGTCAAGAGTTGGGATTTGTGAAATTAAATTCACTGAATCTGGCAATGTGTGGACCAGTAAATGTCTGTGAAAACCTGAAGAAACCCAACTGCTTCACTTATTTCCTTTCAGGGAACGGAAGCTGTTACCTGCCTCGGTCTGGCCTACATATGTCTCTAGTCCCTCACTATGTGCTTCACTCTAATCCCCTAAGCGATGGCAGTAGGTACTGGTTTGCCAGTGGTGCCCAAGTGCCAAGTATATTTTTTTATGAAAGGTTTGTGTTCCAGTCAGTGCTCTGAAATCTGCCAAGCAGTGTAATCCGAGCGGTGGATTTCAGAGCATAGACAGCTGTGTGTGTCGACAGACCTTCAGTCACCTCCGCCCCGCTTTCTGGAACTCCTTCCCATATCCCTGAGCCTTTCCTCTTCTCTTTCCACCTTTTTAAAAAACATTTTCAAACCCGTCTTTTCAGTTGGTGTCACCCGTCCTGATCTCTAGTGGCACAAAAAGTTAGCATGCAGGTCCAGCAAGTAATAAGGAAGGCAAATGGAATGTTGGCCTTTATTGCAAGGGGGATGGAGTATAAAGTAGGGAAGTCCTGTTACAACTGTACAGGGCGTCGGTGAGACCACACCTGGAGCACTGCGTACAGTTTTGGTCTCTTTATTTAAGGAGGGATATACTTGCATTGGAGGCAGTTCAGAGAAGGTTCACGAGGTTGATTCCTGAGATGAAGGGGTTGTCTTATGAGGAAAGGTTGAGCAGGCTGGACCTATCCTCATTGGAATTTAGAAGAATGAGAGGGGATCTTATTACTGAAATATATGATACTGAGGGGGCTTGACAGGGTAGATGCAGAGAGGATGTTTCCCCTCGTGGGGAAATCTAGAACGCGGGGGCACAGTTTTAGAATAAAGGGTCGCCCTTTTAGAACTGAGATGAGGAGGAATTTCTTCTGAGGGTCGTAAATCTGTGGAATTCTCTGCCCCAGAGAGCCGTGGAGGCTGGGTCATTAAATACATTTAAGGCGGAGATAGACAGATTTTTGCAAGATAAGGGAGTGAAGGGTTATGAGGAGCAGGCGGGGAAGTGGCTTTGAGCCCAAGATCAGCCATGGTCTTATTGAATGGTGGAGCAGGCTCGAGGGGCCAAGTGGCCTATTCCTGCTCCTATTTCTTATGTTCTGTTCCTGAGTGCCTTGGTGACCAGAAATAAACTCAGTACTCGAGATGTAACCAGAGCACTGTACAGTTCCAGCATGACCTTCTTTGATATTTTATTGACTTTGGCAATATGACTCATTAATAGACCAGAATTTACTGTCAGAATAACACGGGACTAATGGCGCTCGCCGTTATTTATGCGTAAACTGTACAGCAACCTCAGGCGAGGGCAGATGTGCGGTTAAACGAGAAAACTCAGGTTGCTGTTGGCGATTTGCTGCTCCGCCATTAGCCTTGTGAAATACATTGAATGGTGTGAAGTTCATGTACTTGAATGCTGGATACAAACTGAACTCCCCACAGAATGTGAGGGCTTGTCCATTTCAGTCCAAGTAACCTTTTTAACGGCGTGATAAGTCTTAATTACTGCCAACAACATCTCTGGCCCTGAGAGAGTGTGGAGTCTCATTCCTTCAGGTTTTAATTGTTGTTGGGGATTTTTTAAATTAAATTTTTTTTCTTTTTTACTCTCTTAATTCAATCTTTCTTTCCCTCTGTTTATTTCACCTTCTGTACCTGATTTGACATTGAATTCACCATCCTAACTTGTACTTCCTGGTTCAGACTCTGCGCTGTACAATCCTCAGTCCTTCCCTCGGATTGGTTAAGGCGATACACAGTTGCTCGCCCTGTAGAGGGCGCCATGCTGTTTCCATTCTCTAACTTACAGTGCAAAGTCTCATGGAAATTAAATAGGCAAGTGCAAGTCTAACTAACAGCAGCTTGCCGGCTACGGTACATTCTGGCCCATTATGTTTGCTTTGATTACTGCACCAAAATGGCTGAACGTGGAGACTACTGCCCATCCCAGGTCGGTCTCCGCTTCTTCCTTGGGCAGTTCAATGCCATTCATTGAGTACGCGTCACCTGTTTATTCCTTCAAATACGGCATTGAACTTCACCTGTCATGGTTCTGACCACTTGCAAATTTTGCTTTGGTCCTTTTTTCCTGGGCTGCTTCAACTGCCTCCTCTCCCCAACTTTAGTATCATCAGTGAATTTAACCAACTTGCATTATGCTTATGAATCCAAGTTGTTGCTGTGGCCGCTACCGCTTCCACATAATTATCGCTGCACTCAATGCATGTCTCCAGTCTGACAGCACTTCCCTAACGAGTACAATTTCCTTTTTCAACCAATTTCTTATCACCGCGTTTTCCCTAGAATACCCAATACCTTAAGCTTGTGCAGCAATGTTTTGTATGGAACTTAATGGAATGCTCCCTAGAGGCCTGAGTACATTACCTCATGGGACTCTCCAGTGTCTCAGAATTGAAAGATAGTATAAAACGAAAAGAAAGGGTTTGTATGAATGCAAAGAACAGTAGAGATCCCGTGGACTGGGAGAGATATAAAGAACAGTAAAGGGATACAAATACAGGTAGACTATCCTTTATCCGAACTTCCGAAAACCGAAACCTTCTAAAAACTGAAAGTTTTTTCGTTCAGCGTAAGTCGTGCGCACGACATGACCAGAGTGGCGCACGACTTACGCTGAGCAGGGCAGAGGGTCACTGAGTTCCCTCCTGGGTAGGAGATTGCAGGCCGAGCCGGGCAGTGTGAAGGAGGTATACCGGGAGAGTGAACCCAACAATACAGCGGCCCGTCCGATAGCTGCAGCGGCCTGTCCGATATTCTTTTCTCCCCGACCCCCACCCTTTCGGATAAGGGATAGTGTATCCTTTATCCGCACTTCCGAAAACCAAAATCCTCTGAAAACCGAAAGTTTTTTCGTTCAGCATCAGTCGTGCGCACGACCCCGACCCCCGCCGACCCCCCCGCCGACCCCGACCCCCACCCCCGACAAATTTCCCAGTCTTATAAAATACCTTCTGAAATCCGAAATTTTCCGAAAACCGAAACACGGCTGGTCCCAAGGTTTTCGGATAAAGGATAGTCTACCTGTAGTGGTAATAGTGGCAAAAGGTAGTGGTAATAGTGGCAAAAGGGAATACGAGATAAAAACTTGAGGGGTATTGGTGATGACACTGAATGTTTTTACAAATATATTAATAGAAAGAGGGTGGCTAAGGGTAATGTGGGCCCCTTAAAGACAGGCGCAGGTGATACTGTAATTGGAAATCAGGAAATGGCAGACTTGCTAAATACTCGCCTTGTATCGGTCTTCACAGTAGAGGATGAGGATAAAGTAGCAGAGATACAAGGAAAACTAAAAATAAATCAAGGGGAAGGAACTAACTAGATTTGATATAAGTAAGAAAATGGTGATGGAGAAACTAATGAGATTAATGATCGATAAATCTCCCGGACCCGGTGCTTTCCACCCCGGGGTATTAAAAGAAGTAGGTGAGGAAATTGTAGACACGTTAGTCGTGATCTTCCAAAACACTCGATTCAGGAATTGTCCCCTTGGATTGGAAAATTGCCAATGTAACTCCACTATGTAAGAAGCGTAGGAGAGAAACTAGGAAATTCTAGGCCTATTAGTCTAACGTCAGTTGTGGGGAAGTTACTGGAATCTGTTATTAGGGACAGAGTGACTGAGCACTTGGATAAATATGAGCTGATCAGAGAGCGCCCGCATGGATTGTAAAGGGTAAGTCATATCTAACGAACCTGATTGAATTTTTGGAAGAGGTGACTAACGTGGTAGATAAGGGAGTGTCTATGGATGCTATTTCTATGGACTTCCAGAAGGCTTTCATCAAGGTTCCACAGAAGAGACTGTTAATGAAATTGAGAGCGCATGAAATTGGAGGCAACCTATTGATGTGGGTCGGAATTGGTTAGGAGGGAGGAGACAGAGAGTAGGAATAATGGGCATGTACTCCAATTGTCAGGATGTGACTAGTGGTGTCCCCCAGGGATCTGTACTGGGGCCTCAGCTTTTCACTATGTTTATAAATGAAGGAATAGGGAGCTGTATATCCAAGTTTGCTGACTATACCAGGTTAGATGGCACAGTAAATAGCGTAGATGGGAGCTTAAAGTTGCAGAGGGACATTGATGGATTAAGTGAGTGGGTAAAACTCTGGCAGATGGAGTTCAGTGTGGGGAAGGTCATGCACTTTGGACCCAAGAAAGATCGATCCGAGTCTTCTCTAAATGGCGAGAAGCTGGGAACAGTGGAGGAGCCGAGGTGTTCAGGGCTCCAAGTACAGAAATCACTAAAAGCTAGTGGAGAGGTACAAAAAATCGCTAAAAGGCCAATTATATGTTGGCTTTTATCTCGAGGGCTGGCATAGAAAGGAGTGGAAGTTCTGTTGGTTATATAAAGCTCTGGTTAGACCACATCTGGAGTACTGCGTTCAGTTCTGGAGCCCGAACCGCAGGAAGGATACCGTGGAGGGGGTACAGTGCAGATTCACCGGAATCTATGTCCAGTTGAGATGATTCACTCTCATTTGATGGTAAAAGTTAGTGTTTAGCCCAGCAGGATTCTTCTGAAACTGTGTTGTCCGCCAGCTCCCAGACTCTTTTTTTCTAGTTAACCCTCAAATTTGTTCCTAATTGACTGCATTACTTTGTCAGTTATTACTGCAAGATGTAATGTTTTGTAAGTTAATCGATTTGTTTTTGGAACTAGATGCCAAGTTGGCTTTTACAATGGTTCAACCCCTGTGTTTCTGAATTTGTTCTTCATAGATTTCATCCCTAATCTTAGCACCTCCCAGTAAATAATCAGGGAGTTATTGGTTCAACCAGTGTAGGACACCTTTGTTGGTGATGTTAGTCACTGAACATATTTGTCGAACCCCCTATGATGGGTAGCAATGTTTAATATGTCAGATATTTCTATTTCATCCTATGTTTCAACTCTGTTTGAATCCTTAAATGTTTTAATTCTTCTTTGTAACCCTCTTGCTTTTATAACAGTGTTAAATTTGGATTTTAAAACGTTGTTGATTCTAGTTTACCTTTAGCTCCTTTGCTTTTTAATATTTTGGTGGTTTTGTATGTTTCTTTTACCTATCATCTTGCTTCATATTGTCTTGTTAATCTATTTGGGGTCACATTTGTTTAGTCTGTGCTCATTTCCCTTGGTATATTTATCCTACATGCTCCGTTTATTCCATTGTCTTTGGCTGAGGATGTTCTTCTGTCCTACCTCCTTCTCTTTCCTCCCGCACCCTTCCAGTCGCTTGTTTAAGCTCTTCCCTTGTTCCCTTGAAGTTTGCTTTAAAAAAAATTATACCCCACTCCTGGTCCTCAATATTTTGGAAGAAAGAACTTGTATCACTTCCCTAACAAATACTGTTGTTTCCTCTTTTTCAATCATTTTGTTTCATCACTAAGTTTTAGAATACCCAATACTTTAAAACCTCAGGACGTCCCAAAGCACTTTACAGCCAATGATGCACTTTTGAAGTGTAGTCACTGTCCTAATGTGGGAAATGCAGCCGCTAATGTGCGCACAGCAAACTCCCACACACAGCAATGAGATCAATGATCAGAGAATCTGTTTTTGTGGATGTTGGTTGAGGAATAAATGTTGGCCAGGACACCGGGAAAACTCGCCTGCTCCTCCTGGAATAGTGCCGTGGGCTCTATTATCTGAGTGGGCAGACTGGGCCATGGTTTAATAGTGCCGTGGGCTCTATTATCTGAGGGGGCAGACTGGGCCACGGTTTAATAGTGCCGTGGGGTCTATTATCTGAGGGGGCAGACTGGGCCACGGTTTAATAGTGCCGTGGGGTCTATTATCTGAGGGGGCAGACTGGGCCACGGTTTAATAGTGCCGTGGGGTCTATATCACCCAGTCTGCCCCCTCAGATAATAGACCCCACGGCAGTATTAAACCGTGGCCCAGTCTGCCTGCTCAGATAATAGACCCCACGGCACTATTAAACCGTGGCTCAGTCTGCCTGCTCAGATAATAGACCCCACGGTGCTATTAAACCGTGACCCAGTCTGCCCCCTCAGATAATAGACACCACGGCGCTATTAAACCATGGCCCAGTCTGCCCCCTCAGATAATAGACACCACGGCACTATTAAACCGTGGCCAAGTCTGCCCCCTCAGATAATAGACCCCACGGCACTATTAAACCGTGGCTCAGTCTGCCTGCTCAGATAATAGACCCCACGGTGCTATTAAACCGTGACCCAGTCTGCCCCCTCAGATAATAGACACCACGGCGCTATTAAACCATGGCCCAGTCTGCCCCCTCAGATAATAGACACCACGGCACTATTAAACCGTGGCCAAGTCTGCCCCCTCAGATAATAGACCCCACGGCACTATTAAACCGTGGCCCAGTCTGCCCCCTCAGATATTTCATGGCCCCTCCTCGCTCTCCTAATTTCTTTTTTAAGTATCCCCCTGCACTTTTTATACTCCTCTAGGGCTTCCTCTGTCTTTAGTCCTTTGTATCTGCCAAAAGCCCCCCTTTTTTTCCTAATCCATTCTTGTATATCCCTTTACATCCAAGGTTCCCTGGGCTTGTTGGTCCCACCCTTGACCTTTACGGGAACATGTTGCCATTGCGCTCTCTCAATTTCCTTTCTGAAAGACTCCCATTGCTCCGATGTGGATTTTCCTTCAAGTAGCTGATCCCAGTCCACATTGGCCAGATCCTGCCTTATCCTATTAAAATCGGCCTTCCCCCAATTTAGAACCTTTATTTCCGGTCCATCCTTGTCCTTTTCCATGACTACCTTAAATCTCACCGAATTATGGTCACTGTCACCGAAGTGCTCACCTACTAACACTTCTACCACTTGCCCGGCCACATTCCCTAGAATTCGGTCCAGTACCGCCCCCTCTCTTGTAGGACTTACTACATGCTGGCTCAAAAAGCTCTCCTGGATGCACTTTAAGAATTCTGCACCCTCTAAGCCTTTCATACTCTGACTATCCCAGTTAATATTGGGGAAGTTGAAATCCCCCACTATAATTACCCTATTATTTGCACACTTCTCTGAGATTTGCCTACATATCTGTTCCTCTATCTCCCCCTGGCTGTTTGGGGGCCTATAGTACACTCCCAGCAAAGTGCTAGCCCCCTTTCTGTTTTTAAGTTCAACCCATATGGCCTCATTAGAGGAACCTGTTAATATATCATCCCTCCTTACAGCAGTAATTGTCTCCTTAATTAATATTGCGATTGCAATGGTTAAAAAATGTGAGAGCGCGCGCACCTGAACACATTGAAAGTCCTCAGTGCTTCACACTGTCAATTACTTTTGACATTTAGTAACGTTTGTAGGCAGACGTGTTGGCCTTCCTGTACCAGTCATGTGTCTGAGAAAGTGGGAGGAATAACCATTTTTAACATTTTCTGTATTGGCGCTCTTGACCAGGTTCTTCTCCTCTAGCTTGTTCATGTATTTGTCTTTGTTCACCGTGCTACCCATACTTTAGGAGCAATCGCCTTTACCGTTATTCTCTGGTATTGCTTTCATTGTTGCTCACTGGGTATAACAATCCTGTCATAAAACAGTTTGTCCTCCAGCTCACCGTCTACAAGGCTATAGGTGGCCCAATAGCTTCTATTCATGTGATTGGAGGTAGGTGGAGCTATTAAGAAATTGCTGATGAATGATCTGTGCAACTGGGCTGTATAGTTTAATCGTTAACAACTGCAGTGGAACTCTAAGCAAATCTCGGTCATATATGCACGAAGACACTTGCCTTATCCAGTGTAAAGGAAGCCTTTCATTTTCACTGATTGTTTCTGGTTGGACTAAACAGTCTTGCTTGTTAAAATTCGACTGCATAGAAATTCTATTCAAGCTTTGAAAAGTCCGCGGAACTGTGCCTGTATTTATGGGCTGAATCTGATGTCTTACAAGAAAAAGGTTAATGTTTCAGATATCAGCATTTCCAGTATTTTTAGCATTCTGTTTTTTAAAGATTTACTTTACTATAAAGGTTCTCTTCTCCTTCTTTACCGATTGGATTAGGTATAAAGCAGCAGCCGCTGAGATTGCATTGTGCTGTTCTTGTCAAACTCCTGATGCATCTGTTAATTTGTCCGCAGGTAGCAGTACTGCTTGTCTGGTAATTCTGGACAGACAGAAACGCTGTTTGTACACCGCTAACTTGGGAGACTCGGGCTTTCTCATAGTGCGTGATGGGAGGATCATACACAGATCAGATGAGCAACAGCACTACTTCAACACTCCCTTTCAACTGGCAATCGTACCCCCTGAGGCCCAAGGTTCAATCCTCAATGACAGGTAAGAGGAGCTAGTGCAGGTGTGTGTGTGATAGCGAGGTGAAGAATGAGTGAGTGAGGAAAGGGAATGTTTTACCTATGGTACCGTCTGGTCAAGTGTGCTCAGGTCAGGTATGACGCATGCAATATTTCCAGAGGATTTGATTTTGTTCTTAATGTTGAGCACCTTCCTAATACACCATTATGGCTCCTCCAATTGCTGATCGTAGCATTTTCCAAACTGGGGGGGACATTGGGTGCTAGGACCAGCACTGTGCTAATCACCAAATCCAAATTAATTTATTCCCTTTCAGATTCTTTCTTTACCTGAAACCCCTAAAGCACTCCACATCTGTGGCTGACTGGGTAATGCTCCCAGCCATTCAGTAGGAGTAGCTGAAGGATGGCACTCCACTATTTTGTTCTTGCTCAGTGGCAGGTAGCTGGCCTTCGATCTATACCTCACTACAGCATGATAGATGGGGACTGGAGCCGAGTGGGTGAGAGAGATTGTGGCCATTATCCCATGGCGCACTCTTTCTGCTACAGCATGTTGTACTGGAGCATGCTGTGGCACTGTCTACCATAAATCTACACCCCCCCCCCCCCAGCACTCTTCTCTTGACGGTGTTGAGCAACAGTCAGCCTCTAGTACCTCACCCAAGTGATCAATATTCACGCGTGAGCTTCGATAGTGAGCATGAGCAAGTGTTTAACCAGTGATTGGGGCATCACAGACAATCCCACTGCTGCCCTCACGCAGTGGGCATCGAATAGCAGTCTGGAGTAGGTCCTCGGGCACCTTTTTTCCCTTTGATACTCGACTAAACAGATGGGATGGAACCTGGGACTTTCCTTAGCTGGCTGATACAAGATGGCCTCTAACAGATCAATTCAAGAATCTAGGAGGAATTTCTTTAGAGAGTGGTGAGAATGTGGAATCTGCTACCACAGGGCGTGGTTGATGCAGATATACATGGATGCATTGAAGGGGAGGCTTGCTGCATACGTGAGGGAGAAGGTAATATGGGGGCAGGGTGGGAAGAGGCTCGTGTGACGTATAAACACTGGCACAGAAGAGCTGAGCCGAATGGCTGCTTTCTGTGTTGTAGATTCGATGTAATTCTACCCAAATCTTCTTTTAAATGTTTGCACACTATCTCCCTCCTTGTTTTAACACCTTCTGCATCAAGTGTTTGACGGTGTACCTTCTGAGCTTGAGCCCATGTCCCTTGGTTCTAGAGTTTGGGGCAATTTCAAACATATTGGGGTTCAATTTATCAATTGCACTAAGGATCGTCAATACTTGAATAATATCTCCACCCCCCCCGGTAAGATCCTGGGGAACCCTGGTTCCAAATGATTTGAGGTTGACCCGTATTGGGGACTGATTTAACTTTATTCAGCACAAGCAAGACTTAATACATTACAGTATTCGAGCAGCAGTTTACAGAGAATAATTGAGACTTATGTTACCACTTTGGGTAGAAGCCGCAACTGTGAGTAGGCTGCACCCGCGGGGTGTCTCCTATGTCTCTCTCTCTCTCTCTCTCTCCGTCTCCCGGGCGTCTCCTTGATTCGTCCTGAAATCACTTACTCCAAGCAGGCCCCTTGCTTCCACTTTAAAATCTAACCGGGTCTATCCAAGACACATTACACTAGTTTAAAAGCATGATCATTCAAGATTTGGCGTGCATTGACTAACAGTTACATAATACAAACTTAAACCTGCAACTAACAATGCTTATTTCATTTCGTCTGTTAGCTAGTGGGAATCTGAAATGGAGATTTCTCAGGATTCTTACACCCTCCCAGGCCTTCTCCTCACGCGATCCTCAGAACTGGGACGCTTGAAGCTCGGTATCAGTTTGGTTGTCTTGTGCACTGCTGCCAATGTGTGGATATCCTTGTATAGTAAGCAGAATTGTGCACTGCACTCCTTCAGAAGTGTTCTAATCTACAAACCCACTCGTACTTGGATTGCCAGGATGTCTTGTCTGTGTATACCAATGTCTGGAGTTTCTCAAAGATGCTTTTGCTAAGCCCGGTTTCTGGTTGGTATCAGCCATGGGAGCTGCAACTGCCTCCAATTGTTCTCTCCTCCGCTCTTGAGGGTTTTTTTCACATAGGGTTGGTTCCATTGGCGCTGACCACTCTCTGGTACCTCTCCCAAATGGCCGTCCTCTATGAATGAACCTCTACCACCGTGCTTTCTGACACTGAGTAACTCCACACAGTAATGATTGAAGCTGGGACATCCTCGTCTGGTCATGGTTCCGTTGCACACTAGGCAACACTATGCACCACCTGAGCCACCGGGGGAGCTCCTGAGCTAATTTCTAATGCACGTAGCATCATCGCCATCTCAGTTCCCACTTCAAGTAAATGTAATGGATGGGCCTTTTATTGAACTGAATCCCAATGCCAGTTAGTGTTCCATAACATGAATCGTCTCTCTGGAAAAGTTCCCTGAGGGCACCATGTCCTAATGAGCAGAGTCTGTGAAGGCACACAGGCCCGGTTCTGATGGTTATAAACAGCTTTTGATGCAGGTGTCAGCTCAGTCGATCATTGTTCCCAAAGTGGCTCTGACAGCTTGGACATGCGAGTTCTGTTGAATTCCATTTTTGATTCTGCAGCAGAAATGTCCTTTTAGCTCAGTAGCTGTTGTGACAGCTGCAGTTTTGTGCAGTTCTGCCTCATGTTGAAAAGAGCCTATTCTGTTCTGCTTTGATTGGTGAACTGGGATTAGCTCCCGGTTTAAAGACATGGCCATAGCATAACATTGCCTATCCATAGGGATGAGGGAAGTATTCGGGATCCATCGTTGCTATTCAAGACCCATCTTCTTGTAATGAGTAAATAGGGAGAAGCTGTTTCCGCTGGCAGGAGTGTCGGTAACCAGAGGACACCGATTGAAGATCATCGGCAAAAGAACCAGAGGGGGATGAGGAGAAATGTTTTTAGGCAGAGAGTTCTGATCTGAAAGGTGATGGAAGCAGGTTCAATAGTAACTTTCCAAGGGAATTGGATATATATTTGAAAATGAAAAATGTGCAGGGCTCTGGAGAAAGAGCAGGGGAGTGAGACTAATGGTCTAGCTCTTTCAAAGAGGCGTCACAGGCACGATGGGCTGAATGGTCTCCTGTACTGTACGATTCTATGATTGAGGTTTCTGATGGAGTTTCAGCTGTGATAGGGAGCTGGTTTGTTAAATGAATGTTTATAATGACTATAATGTGAACTGACAAAACCCAGTCTGTAATGGTATTGGGCGAGGTGAGCAAGAAGCTTGATCTCCCAGCCACCCAGCTGGGGATGTGTGGCACAGGGAGACCTGAAGAAAAGGAAGAGCAAAACGTTGGAAAATTTATCTTCTAAACCCTCTCCTCACTGCTTTAGGCAGAAGTAGTGCAGAATCTGAATGCGAATATTCAATGTGAATTATCCATGAACACAAGCGAGGGGCGAAGAGGGATTCTCGAACGGCCCAGATACCTCATGTTCCAGGAAAGCTGGAGCCGGGCTATGCCACTGTGATGTGTGGCAAAACCCATCACCGGCTTGTGGTTTTGCCCTGGATGAAGAATGTCCAAATTGCGTTATCCAAGGATCCAGCCTGAAGCAAGAACAAACTTTGTATATCTGGCACGAGGGAAGTGCTGTGTGACCTCTACAGTACTGCAATTTGCCATCTTCCTGACTCTATGGTATGCCTAACCCCAATAGAGATAACACAATTTGGAGGCAAAGTTCAGGTGCACAATAGCCCTGAAAATCAGGTGAATATAACCCTTTATGCAGAGGCATTACAGTCAGTGGCGAGATTTAGACATCCAGTCCCACCCCTGTCTTCAAATCTATGGTCTATTTTGTAAAGGTCCAGCGCCTCTCTCAAACACATGGTTCAGATGCAGCAACAGAATGCCAGAATAGAAGAGAGAATATCTGATCAAGGTGGTGACGAATGGTGGGAGGATGTTTGTGTGGGTCAGCATCCGTCGATCAGATCCCGATCCATGTTGATGATTATTGCTCAGATTGTAGTTTGAATTGCTGCTCTCGTTTCCTTTTGTATAATTAGGAAACTTCTTAGATGATTAAAGGGACAAGTTCATTATCTTCATGTAAGAAATACTCCGGGATGACTCGGCTGAGATCAAAACCTATTTCACAGGATTTCTAGGGTGGGGAATGTTGGAAAGTGAATGAGCTTCTCTCTAAGTTTTAGAATTAAACCGTGACAAAATGGCTACCGCAAGCATCATGGGTAAGTGAAGTTAGCTTGTGTTAGTACAGGCAGCCAGTCACTCAGTGTCACTGGCTAACTGATTGAAAGCCAGCTCGAAGGAGAAACCAGCCAGAACCGAGCGATAAGGTTAAGAAAGTAGAAGCAGAGGGGTAGTAGAAACTACTGGAGAGCTTGAGGAAGTTCAGATACAACTGAGGCCTTTGCAGTAGCTGTGGTTCTACCGCTATGTTTCCTTGTGAAACCAAGTCTGTTTGCCACATTTGGCTGAAGAAGATCTAAACGAGAGTGATTGTATAATGGAGAAGGAGCGGATTAGTTATCTGGCACTAAGAAAACAGGACCTTTCTGACCCAGGCCAGGAGCCCTGAATCGTGAGTATGTAATGCCTCACGGCTTACATTAGAAAGGTGGCATAGCATTAAGATCTACCAATCTAATGTTTAGTTAAGTTCAGGTGAACTTTGGAACTACAAGTTATAGACCGATACGATAGCAAAATACTGCGGATGCTGGAAATCCGAAATAACAACAGAAAACGCTGGAAAAACTCAGCAGGCCAGGCAACATCCGTGGAGAGAGAAATAGTCAATGTTTCGGGTCGAAACCCTTCTACAGACTGAGCTAGGTGAGTTTCCTGAATCAATGCTATCTGGTGCGTTCACACCTTGCCAATAAAGGGTTGAAAGAAATAATGTCATTGTCTTCAGGTATTTTTCTGTTGATTATCAGAGTAGAAGTGGCCCTGAGCAGGTTTTGTCTGGCACCTTTTGTTCCATACACTGTTTCACCGTTGAGTCACCCTTTGTGTTGAGCATGGCTGTGACTCTGCTTTAGCTGTGGTGGTGTGATAATCCGTCTGTTAATTTGGGAAGGGCTCTTACAAATGTGTAGTCCTTGTGATGGCTGCAATACAGTCAGTGGGTTCGCTCCGTGTATGTGCTAAACCCTGGCTGCTACGATGTGAACATAATTTCTACTCTGGAGAGATGCCCATGGCCTGCTGTAGGTCCGTGCTTTAATTATAAATCTGTGACTGACAGCTCCCTGCTGTAGTCACTGTGTCTAACCTTCTCCCTACCTGGCTGGCTGCCAGTGCTTCCTCCTTGAACGTCAGAGCACTTTTCTGAGCACTTGCGGATTATTCCCTACGCACATGGATCATCTTTCCAGGCTGCAGTGTTAATTTTGCACTGTAAAGACCATGATGACTATCCAACAGCAAATGGACTTCAATCTGCATCCCACTAATTATTAATAGAGTGGACGGCTAGGTGCGTAGTGCTGTCCCTCGACAGACTAACATCACTACGTTAGTGAATGTTTTCTGACTTCAACGGTGAGCTCCAGATATTGACATTTAAAAAAAGATGTCAAAAATCATGTTGCAGCTTTACTGCTCCAAAGCAGGTGTAACATACCACCGTGGTCTAACCCTGCGGAGTTTGCATCAGTTCAGTTTTTAACTCTGCAGTGGGGAAGATGCATAGGAATAATAGTGGGTCACTTTAGCCCCTCGAGTCTGTTCCATCATTCAGTTAGATCATGACTGATCCATACCTGAACTCAATTTTCCCATCTAATAAAAATATGATTTCAGTCTTGAAAATTTTAATTGACCCGGCATCCACAGCCTTTTTAAAAAGAGTGTGTTCCAGATTTCCACTACCCCTCTGTGTGGAAAAAGTGCTCCCTGATTTCGCTCCGAAATGGCCTCGCTGTAATTTTAAGATTATGCCCTTGTTCGGAATTCCACCATCAGAGGAAATAGTTTCTCTGGATCTACCCGATCAAATCCTTTTAACATTTTAAAATACCTCTACTTGGGTCACCCCATAACCTCTAAACTCAGGGGAATACAAGCCATTTATGCAGCCTATCCTCATAATTTAACCCTGGATATGATTCTGGTGAATCGGTGCTGCACCCCCTCCAAGGCCAATATATCCTTCCTGAGGTGCGGGGCCCAGAACTGAACACTGTACTCCAGATGGGGTCTCGCCAAGGCTCTGTACAACTGACGCTTCACTTCCTCACTTTTATATTCCAGCCCCCTCGAGATAAAACCCAACATTCTGTTAACCATTTTGATTACTTTTTGGACCTGTGCATGAGCTTGTGGTGATCGCTGTACATAGACACCGAAATCCTTGCTGAACAAAGCTCCTCGTCTCTCGCCATTAGCAACTATTCTGATTTGTCTTTCTTGGGTCCAAAGTAGATGGCCTCACACTTCCCCACATTGAACTCCATCTGCCACAGATTGACTATCCTTACAACTTTTAATAAAATTTCATCAGCGAGGCTTCCTTTTCCTTTTTCTCTCTTGTTCCCTGCCCTTCCACTTGGCTCAGTCACTTTATCCAGTGACTAACTGAGTCACACACACAGGGAAAGACCCAGGTTCAATCCCCAATCAGTGGGAAATTGGTTGATCTCAGCGGGTGCCACTGTAGGAGGTATAACTGGCCTCAGCACTCTGGGCTAGCAAAGGAAGACTTGGCCAGGCTAGCTGTTCCTAATTGGTGGGACAACCTGGAGGTGTTCATGGTTTTGAGGCTTTATTTCAACACATGGCTAGATGGCAGCTTCCATAAGCAGACGAGTTCCTTTCGGAACAGGAGCTTTCAGCTTTTTACACGGCCAGGTTTAACGGTGAATCTTCAATCGCATCAGGAAGCTGGAACTTGCATTTATTTATACAGCATCTTTCATGTCACTGGGATGTCCCAAGGTGGGTTACAGCCAATTAAATACTTTTGAAGTTTAGTCACTGTTGTAAAGTAGACAAATGTATCAGTGAATATGGGCACAGCAAGATGCCAAGAGCAATGAGATCAATGACCAGATAATCTGTTTTACTGATATTGGTTCAGGGGTAAATTTTGACCCAGGACACTGGGGAAAACTCCCCTGTTTCTCTTTGAATAGTACCATCGGATCTTTTATTCTCACCTGAGCAGGCAAATGGGGCTTGGTTTTAAAGTCTTATCCAAAAGATAGCCTCTCAATTGGTGCAACACTGAAGTGCCAGCCTAGGTTGCACTCAAGTCCCAGAGCAGGGCTTGAACCTACGATCTTCTGGCCCTGAGCCGAGCCAGGCTCCTTTAAACTATTTGCTCTTTAAATCATCTGATGCCCACCACCATCACCTCCAAAGGCAGAAAATGTTGGCAGTTGTATGTGCTGGCTAATACCAATTGCTTTGATTTATTCTGGGGTTGAAGTGACGGACAGAAGCAAGCAAGCTATTAACCAGTCCAAACACGGGGTGGTGGGGGACTGTTTTGCTGTCTAAGCTGTACCAGACCCTGGGATTCTGAGTTTTTCAGTCATTTGTATTGGCCACAAGTTCGACAGTGGACTGAAACTTGTGGTCCATATACAACATGGCATCTTGAAAGTCTAACAGCCTGTGATCAGGTAAGCAGGGACTGCTTCATGCAGTGATTATTGAGTAATTAATCCTCTTATCTGGGTTCAGAGTACCTGCTATTGCTCTGACCGTGTACAATCCAATTTGCACCTTAAACAAAATCTCTTTATCTTAACTAGCTGTCAGATCAATCAACATTGCCTGGTTCCTGCAGACAGCCTGTATCTTGTCCTTCATTTTGAAACAGCAGACTATGTACTGCCTCCATTTTGACCTCTGCCATTTTAAAAACAATACTTATAAAGAAAGACTTGCATTTATATAGCGCCTTTCACGACCACCGGACATCTCAAAGTGCTTTACAGCCAATGAAGTACGTTTTGAAGTGTAGTCACTGTTGTAATAAAATGAAGGCAAAGTTCCCAATTCATTACAGTCAGCACCTGTAGGGATGCACCCCAGCAAGGAGTGAGCAAGAGGGAAAGGGAGAAAGTTATCGAGGGGAGAAACTGGCGAGGGGGGGGTCGGGATGGTGGAGGAGGAGAGGAGAAGTTTGCTGGCAGTTGGAGGCTAGTAAGCAGAGATGCGTGTCATATGTTTGAGTGTGCCTGGAGCTCTGCTTTCCTGCGTCTGCACCGCATGAACACGCACAACAATCGGTGGCAATCCCGCAGTGTAAATGAGGCCTCCCTACTGCTGCCAGAGATGGTGCACACCAGAAGGCAATACGGAATGCTTGCCTTTATTAGCTGTGGCATAGAATACAAGAGCAGGGGGGTTATGCTTCAACTGTATAAAACACTAGTTAGGCCTCAGCTGGAGTACTGCGTGCAGTTCTGGTCACCACATTACAGGAAAGATGTGATTGCACTAGAGAGGGTACAGAGGAGATTTACAAGGATGTTGCTGGGAGTAGAGAATCTTAGCTATGAGGAAAGACTGGATAGGCTGGGTCTGTTTTCCTTGGAACAGAGGAGGCTGAGGGGAGACCTTATTGAGGTGTATAAAATGATGAAGTTCATAGATAAAGTAGATAGAAAGGACCTATTTCACTTAGCAGAGGGGTCAAAAACCAGGGGGCACAGATTTAAAGTAATTGGGGGAAGGTTTAGAGGGGATTTGAGGGGAAATTTCTTCACCCAGAGGGTTGTGGGGGTCTGGAACTCTCTGCCTGAAAGGGTGGTAGAGGCAGGAACCCGAACCACATTTAAAAAGTACTTGGATGTGCACTTGGGATGCTGTAACCTGCAGGGCTACGGACCAAGAGCTGGGAAGTGGGATTAGGCTGGATAGCTCTTTGTTGTCCGGCGCGGACACGATGGGCTGAAATGGCCTCCTTCCGTGCTGTAACTTTCTATGATTCTATCAGAAGAGCTGCTTTCTGCTGGTAGCCCTGGCAATACAATGGTTGCCAGCAGAGATGGCTGTGCTTTTTGGCCACGAAGGAGTAGGAGTGGCTGATCGGCCCCCTACAGACCAACTGTGGGACCCTTCCCCAATCACTGGGGAAATGGTTGCAAACAACGACTTTGCATGCACTCAATGGTGCTGCACAAATAACCCAACAGTGTAAATAGTGTAGATCACATCACATCACCAGAGCTGTAGCTGGTACTGCACAACCTGATGTCATTCTACTACGCAAATGTAGGGTTGGAGGTAAATTTGCATTGTCTGCAAGCTGCTGGTGTTCTGAATTTGTGTTGTTAATGTTGCAATACGGATTTCAGAGCATTGCTGGCAATAATGAAACAGCTACTCGTGTGCAGTTTGTTTTGGTCAGTAGGCCAGCCCCACCCCGTGCCGGAGAAATCTGAGCTCGGCAAGTATATGCTGAGAATAAAATATTGAGTGCGAGTTTGTTTGCTGCTCTGAGATTAATTATTCCCCAGTGTCAGCTGTGGCTAAGTGGGTAGCGCCCTCACCTGAGTCAGAAGCTCATGGGTTCAACTCCCACTCCAGGGACTTCAGCACATAAATCTAGGCTGACACTCGCAGTGCAGTGCTGAGGGTGCGCCTCACTGTCAGAGGTGCTGACTTTCGGATGAGACGTTAAACCTCAGGCGGACATAAAACATCCCATGGCACTATTTTGAAGAGGAGCAGGGCAGTTATCCCCGGCGTCCTGGCCAATATTTATCCCTCAATCAACATAACAAAAAACAGATTATCCAGTCATTGAAATTCTGTTCCCTACGGGTGTGTACGTGCTGTGTACTCACCCGTAGGGCCAACGGGAGTGTCGGTTTGAGGCATGCACTGCGCATGCGCTGGAAACCGGAACTTCCGTTCTGTGAAGAAAGGGCTCGACAGGTCAAACGCCTGCGCCGGAGAGGCAGCGCGGACGGCTGGAACTTCTGTTTTTTCACAGTTGCCTCAGTCCAGGTAAGTCGGAAACTGCTGTGCCTAGAAAAGCAGGCGCAAGGCCTACAGCTCCTGGGCGCAAGGCGTACAGCTCCTGGGCGCAAGGCCTACAGCTCCTGGGCGCAAGGCGTACAGCTCCTGGGCGCAAGGCCTACAGCTCCTGGGCGCAAGGCCTGCTTTTACCAGGCTAAGAGTTGAAGAAAGTTTAAAAAAAAAAAAAAAAATTTCCACTAATTTATCATTTTAAAATACTTTAAAGAAAGGTAAGTTTATTTTTAGCCCTGTTTAAAAAATTTCAATTATTTTTTTCAAATTTAAATTTTTGTTTAAAATAGTTAATTTATCTAATTTATAATCATTTTAAAAATGTGATGTTTTTAAAAAATGTATTTGAAGTTTTACTTATGTTTTGGGGCTGATCTCTATTCATGGATTTGACAGGTCTTCCTGTCAAATCTATGAATGGAGATTGGCTCCCCATGGCCCACGTGCTCCCAGGGACGCTGCGCACTAGCTGCGCCCCTGGGATACCCGGGCCCTGCACACCGGCAGTATGAGGAGGCACAGCAACGGAATTCTGCGCCTCCCGGGAGCCCTCCGGTCCAGGAGGAGACTTTTCCAAATCGCAGCCCTCCGCCCGTGGGAAGGCTGCGAACGGAATTTCTGGGCCAATATCACGTTGCTGTTTGTGGGAGCTTGCTGTGCGCAAATTGGCTGCTGCGTTTCCCACATTACAAACAGTGACCACGCTCGCAAAAAGTGATTCATTAGCTGTAAACCGCTTTGAGACGTCTGGTGGTTGTGAAAGGCGCAATAGAAATGGAAGTCTGTCTTTCTTTTCAGTTACATTATAGCAGAGCTGTGGTTGGACGTTACCTCCACCAGTAGCGCGTACTGTCAAATTTGAAGCCTTTGCCGTAGTTCGAATTTGAGGGACCTGGGACTAAATAAAATGGGGTGATTTTGCTGCTTTGCCCTTTAACAGGCTGCGCGAGCCATACATTAGTGTTTCTATCTAAAAGCCAGCTGACTGGCTGCACGGGACCTCGAGCACTGCGCAGCTTGAAGGGAACATTGGTGTACAGTAATCAGTTTCTTAATACATTAAAAGTTTTTGAATATAATATTTTTTTAAAGTGCTTATTAGTGTCCTTGCACCTTTTCTTATAAGAACCTCTTCGAAGGCTGGCAAATGGGCGAAATGAGCAGAAACTTGCCATGGTGATTAATTCAAAATGGGAGCGCAGACAGTTTCTGTGGGTGGGGCCGGCTTCCAGCACGGTATTTTTTAAACCAGCACGAGATCACGGAAACCCGATTTGCACTGAACGTAATTTGCGTTTGAAATTCCCTGATCTTTTACACTAGTTTGGCTGATTTTTGGGCGAATTGCGCTGAAAATAACCAGCGCAGCCTAGCGGAAGTTCAAAGTGTGTTTTTTAAATCCCGGGTGCCTGACATGCAAATCCGTGTTAGCTGTTAGCTTCCAACTGTTGCCCCTCTTCCCTTGAACTCGGACTCCAGTTTTAAATGGTGTTGATGAAGTGCCCTAGATACTGTACCAGCTGATCACTTCCTCCACCCTGGACAGTGGAGGAAAGGCAGAGCTACAGCACTTGAAATATGCTCCCGATTAAGATTAAAATACTAGTGAGGGAGTGAAACGCAGTTGCCGATTTAACAACTAATGTCTAATATTAACATCTAAGGTGTCAACCTTGGCTCGGTGGCTAGATCTCTCTCCTCTCAGAAGGCCGTGGACTCCAGCCCCCCTCCAGAGACTTGAGCACAATCCTTGCTGGCACTTCAGTACTGTACTGAGGGAGAACTGCACAGCCGAAGGTGATAGAGGCGAGATTGCTACCACTGAGCCAAGGCTGACACCAAGTTGCAACATGTACTGCAAACGACTATGGTGTTGAGTCACCAGGCGAAGCTCCTGCTCCAAGCAGTCCGCGGCACTTGATGCTGATTCGTCCTTGAATAAGGTGACCCAGTGACGTGCTTTTGGTATTTGTGGCCTGTGCATTGGGGAAGGTCCACTGTCCAGCCACAAGCACAGTTTTGTACCAGTTACACTTGTATGAAGTTCATGCACTTAAGAACTGTTCGCTGTATGGGTCTCCTGTTGTGGTCACCTCTGCTCTGCAGTACCAATCTGGCACCAGTGTGAAGAGCACGATGACTGCATCACTTGCAGTGGGATATAAAAGTAAGCGTATATCGATAGCACGCTGCCCATGCCAGTCCGGTGGTAGTCCTTGTCCAGGGCATGGCTTTAAGTCTCGAGTGCTTGTCAGGGGTACAAGAAGCACAGGCCTCTTCCTATTTGCCCTCCGACGGGTATCGGGACATTGAGAAGATAAATGGCCATCTGAGGTTCAAGGCCTTTGTACACTGCTGGCCAAGCACCAATAGAAAAGCATCTTAAAACAAGCATTCAATGTACTGAAGGTGGTGGCTGACTCTTTATATCGATGTTAAAGGAGTGCCCTCCTGTTAAAGTGCATCTCCTGAGACGCTGAGTCATCTCTCGGTGTTTCTCTCGGGAGTTACACATGCAGTCGCTAAAAGATCTGTATTATCATGAATTTTCCATTAATGGAGAACAGAGTGCACTCTGGGCCTTTTGGCTGCTATAATGCACACTTTGTTGTTTAGTTCCATCTCTTTTACAGCCTCCAGCTCAGCAGCAGGATCCTTTATTATTTGTTAGCGTCTATTTACATGTTGGAATGAATGCAAGGCAAAGAAGTGCAAAATGTGAGGAGTTAAACATAACAAGAAATAGGAGCAGGAGTCGGCCATTCGGCCCCTCGAGCCGGCTCCGCCATTCAATAAGATCATGGCTGATCTGATCTTGGCCTCAACTCCACTTCCCTGCCCGCTCCCCATAACCCTCGACCCCCTTATCGTTCAAAAATCTGTCTATCTCCACCTTAATATATTCAATGACCCAGCCTCCACAGTGAAAGCAATGCGTGTGTATAATTTCAGTGAGTTTTGCCCCATGCAGAGTGCACTTGCTGATCTCTCGTGCCGTTGCAGGTGGGGAGTCGAGGCCAAGTGCAGTCTGCAGCTGAAGTGGGGCTGGAGGGAGAGGATCATTGGACCAGGGTGGGCAGACTTCATTCAGTCCCCATTAAATTATACCCACTGTCCTCATTCTTGTATAATACTTTGATTTGATATTACAGGTAGAACGTCCCGAATCCGGCAACCTCGGGGCCGAGGCCGAGCCGGTTTTCAGGTTTTTCCGGACTTCGGAACGTGTTTCTGATGTCCGGAAACGCCCGAGCCCAGGTTGTGATATTTCCAGACATCAGAAACACGTTCCGAGTCCGGAAATATCGGGGCCCAGATTCCGGTTTTTGGTAAGCCTCCCTCAGTGTCCGGATTCCAGACCATTTTAGGGATTCCAGACCCCTGCCACCAATCGTCCTGGATTCCGGACCATTTTAGGGATTCCAGACCCCTGCCACCAATCGTCCCGGATTCCGGACCCCTGCCACCAATCGTCCTGGATTCCGGACCATTTTAGGGATTCCAGACCCCTGCCACCAATCGTCCCGGATTCCGGACCATTTTACGGATTCCAGACCCCTGCCACCAATCGTCCTGGATTCCGGAACATTTTAGGGATTCCAGACCCCTGCCACCAATCGTCCCGGATTCCGGACCATTTTACGGATTCCAAACCCCTGCCACCAATCGTCCTGGATTCCGGAACTCCGGATTTGGGACGCTCAGCCCTTGTAGATGAATAGCAAAAGCTGTGGCAATCTGCGAATCGGGAAATCGAATTGATCGGAGCAGTTCTCTATAGTACAGGCGGAGGTGGAAGGGTGCAAGTTTATATTCCAACCGTGGACATTGATATTTATAATGTGGGTGGGGGGGGGGCGCGCGTGTTCATACAAGTGTGACAACAGGAAGTTAGGTTTTGTAGACAGGAAGTGCATGCAGACCTAAGATTTTTAATATACATACGTGCTCCTGAACGTAAAGAGAATGCAGATCAACAAAGCATTGAACTATCTTTAAAATAAAGGATATTCTGATTTAGAGCTGGTAATTTAATGGAATATTTTGTTCACTGTACAGCTGCTGATGTTTCACGATTGCAGTGCCTGGAATGTATACTTGGAGAGTAAAACAATGCAATTGATTCTAGCTACGGCAGGTTTCCCTGGTGGGATTTTAAATACAATGAAGCTGATCTAGATTGGTTTGGAAACCACCTAATCTCCATCCAAATATAACAATTTGGATTGGAACCTGTATTTTGGAAACCACCTCCAACCAGTCTCAAAAGATGGGCAAGTGTCACTGTATTAAAAAAATAAAAATAAAAGGATTTTCAGGAGAGATGGAAAGATTTCTGCTGTACCCTCGGTGTCATCACTGCTTTGAGAGCCAGTATATGTAAGCTGGACCATTAGTTTTATTTTGAAATCACTTTGCAAAGCTCCGTAATTTATATATATTTTGTTAATGCATATGTTTGGCTACACATCACTTGTGACTGTGTATTTTGAGGCTCTTTAGACAGTTGGGTACCAGTGTGCATTGACAGAGTCAAGGATGTTCTTTGGCGAGGATTAGGCTGAGGGGCATGCAGGGAGGAACATATCGCCCATTGGCCAGAGAAGGAGTTTGTGTTTTTTATTCATTCTTGAATGAAGGGATATGGCTTTTGCTGGCAAAGCCAGTATTTATTGCCCATCCCTAGTTGCCCTTGAGAGGACAGGGATGGGCCGGAAATAAAGGTTCTAAATTGGGGGAAGGCCGATTTTAATAGGATAAGGCAGGATCTGGCCAAAATGGACTGGGATCAGCTACTTGTAGGAAAATCCGCATCGGAGCAATGGGAGGCTTTCAGAAGGGAGATTGGGATCATACAATGGCAACATGTTCCCGTAAAGGTCAAGAGTGGTTCCAAAAACCACAGGGAACCTTGGATGTCAGGGGATATACGAGAATGGATTAGGAAAAAAAGGAGGGCTTTTGGTAGATACAAAAGGCTAAAGACGGAGGAAGCCCTAGAGGAGTACAAAAAGTGCAGGGGGATACTTAAAAAAGAAATGAGGAGATCAAAGAGGGGCCATGAAATAACACTGGCGAGCAAAATAAAGGAAAATCCTAAGATGTTTTATAAGTATATTAAGGGTAAGAGGATAACTAGGGAAAAAATAGGGCCCATTAGGGACAAAAGTGGCAATCTGTGTGTGGAGCCGGAAGATGTAGGAGGGGTTCTAAATGAATTTTTTGCATCTGTTTTCACTATGGAGAGGGACGATGTAGACATAGAAATAGGGCGGGGGGACTGTGATATGCTCGAACATATTAACATCGAGAGGGAGGAGGTATTGGCGGTTTTAGCTGGCCTAAAAATGGATAAATCCCCAGGCCCGGATGAAATGTATCCCAGGCTGCTGTGTGAGGCAAAGGAAGAGATTGCGGGGGCTCTAACACACATATTCAGGACCTCTCTGGCCACAGGGGATGTGCCAGAGGACTGGAGAACCGCTAATGTAGTACCATTATTCAAGAAGGGGAGTAGGGAAAAACCGGGGAACTACAGGCCAGTGAGCCTAACATCAGTGGTAGGAAAATTATTGGAAAAAATTCTGAGGGACAAAATTAGTCACCACTTGGAGAGGCAAGGATTAATCAGGGATAGTCAACATGGCTTTGTCAAGGGAAGATCATGTCTGACTAATTTGATTGAATTTTTTTGAGGGGGTGACTAGGTGTGTGGATGAGGGTAACGCAGTGGATGTGGTATACATGGATTTCAGTAAGGCCTTCGATAAAGTCCCGCACAGGAGACTGGTCAAGAAGGTAAGAGCCCATGGAATCCAGGGTGCCTTGGCACATTGGATACAAAACTGGCTTAGTGGCAGAAGGCAGAGGGTGATGGTCGAAGGTTGTTTTTGTGACTGGAAGCCTGTGGCCAGTGGGGTACCACAGGGATCGGTGTTGGGTCCCTTGCTGTTTGTGGTCTACATTAATGACTTGGATATGAATGTAAAAGGTATGATCAGTAAGTTCGCGGATGATACAAAAATTGGTAGGGTGGTGAATAGCGAGGAGGGTAGCCTCAGTCTGCAGGACGATATAGATGGGTTGGTCAGATGGGCGGAACAGTGGCAAATGGAATTTAACCCGGAAAAGTGCGAGGTGATGCACTTTGGGGGGACTAACAAGGCAAGGGAATACACAATGAATGGAAAGACTCTAGGCAAGACGGAGGGTCAGAGGGATCTGGGTGTGCAAGTACACAGATCCCTGAAGGCGGCGGAACAGGTGGATAAGGTGGTAAAAAATGGCATATGGGACACTTGCCTTCATTAGCCGAGGCATTGAATATAAGAGCAAGGAGGTTATGATGGAGTTGTATAAAACACTGGTTAGGCCACAGCTGGAATACTGTGTGCAGTTCTGGTCGCCACACTACAGGAAGGATGTGATCGCGTTAGAGAGGGTGCAGAGGAGGTTCACCAAGATGTTACCAGGGCTGGAGCGCTTCAGCTATGAAGAGAGACTGGGCAGATTGGGTTTGTTTTCCTTGGAGCAGAGGAGGCTGAGGGGGGACATGATTGAGGTGTACAAAATTATGAGGGGCATAGATAGGATGGATGCTGAGGAGCTTTTTCCCTTAGTAGAGGGGTCAATAACTAGGGGGCATAGATTCAAGGTAAAGGGCGGGAGGTTTAGAGGGGATTTGAGAAAGAACTTTTTCACCCAGAGGGTGGTTGGAGTCTGGAACTCACTGCCTGAAAGGGTTGTGGAGGCAGAAACCCTCACAACATTTAAGAAGCATTTGGATGAGCACTTGAAATGCCATAGCATACAAGACTACGGACCAAATGCTGGAATATGGGATTAGATTAGACAGGGCGTGATGGCCGGCGCGGACACGATGGGCCGAAGGGCCTCTATCCGTGCTGTATTACTCTATGACTCTATGACTCTAAGGTGGTGGTGAGCCACCGCTTTGAACCGCTGCAGTCCGTGGTGAAGGTACTCCCTGTTAGGGAGGGAGTTCCAGGATTTCACCCTTCGATGATAAAGGATCGGCGATATATTTCCTAGTCAGGATGGTGTGTGACTTCGAGGGGAACTTGAAGATGATGGTTTTTCCGATGCGCCTGCTGCCCTTGTCCTTCTAGGTGGTAGAGGTCATGGGTTTGGGAGGTGCTACTGCAGCCATGGTGCGCCGGTGGTGGAGGGAGTGGATGTTTAAGATGGTGGATGGCCTGTGATAATGGGGTCTTCCAGTCTACTGTTGGGGGTCCTAAGGATGGGTGTGCACATAGCAAGTGCTTGTTGGGGGTGGGGGGGGGGGGGTGCATGTTCCACTATCGGTGAAGAGCAAAACTATAAATATCAATGACTCCATTACAGGGTTAAGTGAGCCATCTTCCATGGACGTAATACAATAGCAAAATACTGCGGATACTGGAAATCTGAAATAACAACAGGGAATGCTGGAAACGCTCAGCAGGCCAGGCAGCATCCAGACCTGAAACGTTAACTCTGTTTCTCTCTCCACGGATGCGGCCTGGCCTGCTGAGTATCTCCAGCATTTTCTGTTGTTATTCCATGGACGTAAGTTGCTTTTATATTGAGTTGCTGTCTCCTAAGTCCCACAGACGAAATTAAGGTAAAACTTAGATTTAATTCGAGGAGCAGCCATGGTCCAGGGGCCTGCTGGTCTAAGTGGCCAGTAAAAGTGTGATCTTTTAAAAGCATCGGACCTAGGAGTGAGCAGCGAGGTCAGGAGGAGGAGCTATAACCCGGCAGCGACCAGAGGCCCGAGTACAGCATCGGACCTAGGAGTGAGCAGCGAGGTCAGGAGGAGGAGCTGTAACCCGGCAGCGACCAGAGGCCCGAGTACAGCATCGGACCTAGGAGTGAGCAGCGAGGTCAGGAGGAGGAGCTGTAACCCGGCAGCGACCAGAGGCCCGAGTACAGCATCGGACCTAGGAGTGAGCAGCGAGGTCAGGAGGAGGAGCTATAACCCGGCAGCGACCAGAGGCCCGAGTACAGCATCGGACCTAGGAGTGAGCAGCGAGGTCAGGAGGAGGAGCTATAACCCGGCAGCGACCAGAGGCCCGAGTACAGCATCGGACCTAGGAGTGAGCAGCGAGGTCAGGAGGAGGAGCTATAACCCGGCAGCGACCAGAGGCCCGAGTACAGCATCGGACCTAGGAGTGAGCAGCGAGGTCAGGAGGAGGAGCTATAACCCGGCAGCGACCAGAGGCCCGAGTACAGCATCGGACCTAGGAGTGAGCAGCGAGGTCAGGAGGAGGAGCTATAACCCGGCAGCGACCAGAGGCCCGAGTACAGCATCGGACCTAGGAGTGAGCAGCGAGGTCAGGAGGAGGAGCTGTAACCCGGCAGCGACCAGAGGCCCGAGTACAGCATCGGACCTAGGAGTGAGCAGCGAGGTCAGGAGGAGGAGCTATAACCCGGCAGCGACCAGAGGCCCGAGTACAGCATCGGACCTAGGAGTGAGCAGCGAGGTCAGGAGGAGGAGCTATAACCCGGCAGCGACCAGAGGCCCGAGTACAGCATCGGACCTAGGAGTGAGCAGCGAGGTCAGGAGGAGGAGCTGTAACCCGGCAGCGACCAGAGGCCCGAGTACAGCATCGGACCTAGGAGTGAGCAGCGAGGTCAGGAGGAGGAGCTATAACCCGGCAGCGACCAGAGGCCCGAGTACAGCATCGGACCTAGGAGTGAGCAGCGAGGTCAGGAGGAGGAGCTATAAACCGGCAGCGACCAGAGGCCCGAGTACAGCATCGGACCTAGGAGTGAGCAGCGAGGTCAGGAGGAGGAGCTATAACCCGGCAGCGACCAGAGGCCCGAGTACAGCATCGGACCTAGGAGTGAGCAGCGAGGTCAGGAGGAGGAGCTATAACCCGGCAGCGACCAGAGGCCCGAGTACAGCATCGGACCTAGGAGTGAGCAGCGAGGTCAGGAGGAGGAGCTATAACCCGGCAGCGACCAGAGGCCCGAGTACAGCATCGGACCTAGGAGTGAGCAGCGAGGTCAGGAGGAGGAGCTATAACCCGGCAGCGACCAGAGGCCCGAGTACAGCATCGGACCTAGGAGTGAGCAGCGAGGTCAGGAGGAGGAGCTATAACCCGGCAGCGACCAGAGGCCCGAGTACAGCATCGGACCTAGGAGTGAGCAGCGAGGTCAGGAGGAGGAGCTATAACCCGGCAGCGACCAGAGGCCCGAGTACAGCATCGGACCTAGGAGTGAGCAGCGAGGTCAGGAGGAGGAGCTGTAACCCGGCAGCGACCAGAGGCCCGAGTACAGCATCGGACCTAGGAGTGAGCAGCGAGGTCAGGAGGAGGAGCTATAACCCGGCAGCGACCAGAGGCCCGAGTACAGCATCGGACCTAGGAGTGAGCAGCGAGGTCAGGAGGAGGAGCTATAACCCGGCAGCGACCAGAGGCCCGAGTACAGCATCGGACCTAGGAGTGAGCAGCGAGGTCAGGAGGAGGAGCTATAACCCGGCAGCGACCAGAGGCCCGAGTACAGCATCGGACCTAGGAGTGAGCAGCGAGGTCAGGAGGAGGAGCTATAACCCGGCAGCGACCAGAGGCCCGAGTACAGCATCGGACCTAGGAGTGAGCAGCGAGGTCAGGAGGAGGAGCTATAACCCGGCAGCGACCAGAGGCCCGAGTACAGCATCGGACCTAGGAGTGAGCAGCGAGGTCAGGAGGAGGAGCTATAACCCGGCAGCGACCAGAGGCATACCAAATCAACAGCAGAGGAGAGAGGTAAAAAATAATCCAAGAGTGACATCACC
Source organism: Somniosus microcephalus (assembly GCF_052327205.1). NCBI lineage: Eukaryota > Metazoa > Chordata > Chondrichthyes > Squaliformes > Somniosidae > Somniosus > Somniosus microcephalus. The sequence continues at coordinate 5,323,859 of NC_141008.1, forward strand.
AGGAAGCAGGTAAGTGATTGGTTGGATTGGTTGGTGAGTATTTCTTCTTTTTATTACAAGCTTAAATTCGGCGGTTTTTTTCTAGGGTCTGTGCTGTAAGGGAGACAGTTGGTTAACCATTAAACTGGTGTAATTTAGAGGGATTGATTTAATTTAAATCCAATTAATTAAATAAAAAATTTATAATTAATTACATAGAATGGAGCAGATGATGTGTTACTGTTGCGAGATGTGGGAGCCGGTAGACCCCATTGAGGCTAACGGTGATTACATCTGTGACAAGTGTCTGCTGCTACAGGATCTCCAGCTCCGTGTTGATGAGCTGGAGTCTGAGCTTCAGATACTGCGACACATCAGGGAGGGGGAGAAGTACCTGGACTCTGTGTATCAGGAGGTGGTCACACCTATGAAGTTAATTAATTCAGATGTAGCCCATGGTCAGGGACAGGACGGTGTGACTACGAGTGAGGCAGGTACGGGGATCCAGAAGGTCGTGTTGGAGGAGCCGCAGCCCTTGCTCTTGTCCAACAGGTTCGAGCTTCTTACTCCCTGTGGGGACGGAAGCAGGGGCTGCAGGGAGGATGAGCAACCTGGCCACAGCACCGTGGAGAGGGGGGCCATTCAAGAGGGGGGAGTAAATAGAAATGTTGTAGTGGTAGGGGATAGTATTATTAGGGGGATAGATAGAGTTCTCTGCAGCCAAGAGCGAGAGTCCCGTAGGCTGTGTTGCCTACCCGGTGCCAGGGTTAAGGACATCTCCTCTGGGCTGGATAGAAACTTGGAGGGGGAGGATCCAGTTGTCGTGGTCCATGTTGGTACCAACGACATAGATAGGACAAGGAAGGAGGTTCTGCTGAGGGAGTTTGAGCAGCTAGGGGCCAAATTAAAAAGCAGAACCACAAGGGTAATAATCTCTGGATTATTACCTGAGCCACGAGCGAATTTGGCTAGGACAAATAAAATTCGAGAGTTAAATGCGTGGCTCAAAGACTGGTGTGGGAGAAATGGGTTTTGCTTCCTGGGACACTGGCACCAGTACTGGGACAGGAGGGAGCTGTTCCGTTGGGACGGGCTTCACTTGGCCAGTGCTGGGACTAGAGTCCTGGCGGATCATATAACTAGGGCTGTAGAGAGGGCTTTAAACTAACTAGTGGGGGGGAGCTTCCTAGAGAACAAATAATAAAAATGACAACAGAGAAGGTCAAAGACTTAGGTAGCAGTGGGGAAATTAAAAACCAGAGCGTGTCAGGAAGGGGCAGAAGGTGTGGAGTAAAAGGTAAAGTAATAAAAAGGGCAAAAGCAGGAACTAAGTGTCACAAAACATATTTGAAAGTTCTCTATCTGAATGCACGTAGCATTCGTAACAAAATAGACGAGTTAAAGGCACAAATAGCTACATATGGGTATGATCTTGTGGCCATTACAGAAACATGGCTACAGGGTGACAATGCCTGGGAATTAAACATACCAGGTTATTTAACAATCAGGAAGGACAGGCAGGAAGGAAGGGGAGGTGGGGTGGCTATGTTAATAAAGGAAGGAATCACTGTAATACAGAGAAATGATATTGGGTCAAAAGATCAGGATAATGAAACAGTTTGGGTGGAGATAAGGAATAATAAGGGGAAAAAAACACTAGTGGGCGTAGTATATAGGCCTCCGAACAGTCGCAACTCGGTTGGACGGAGTATCAATCAGGAAATAGTTGAGGCTTGTAATAAGGGAACATCTATAATTATGGGGGATTTTAACTATCATATAAATTGGACGAATCAAATTGGGCAGGGCTGCCTTGAGGATGAGTTCATTGAGTGTATTAGGGATGGGTTTCTTGAGCAGTATGTGTAGTGTATGTACCCGTCTACCTTTAAGAGAACTATTGTATGTAACCGTCCACCTTTAAGAGAACTACTTTAGGTGTTGCACTACTTTGTTGGCTTCTGTATACTGTAATACCGACGGTGACCACACCGGTATATAAGTGCTGTGTCAGGAGTTATTGGGCAGATTCGCCCTGACCTTCGAATAGTAAAGTCCTGTTTTAAGTTACTCTTGGAGTCTGTGCATTAATTAACTAAACAACCTACAGACTTTACAGTGGCGACGAGTCCGATCGTACCCTGCGGCAACAATACGTCCGAAGCAGTTAACGAGCGTCGAGAAGAGGCAACCGCCCTCGTCGTTCTGCTGGGAGAAAACTCGAGGCTGCAGAACTAGAAAGGAGGAAGAATTTAGAGACAAAGACTTCCATTAGTAACAGGCACTGACTGTCCCTTCTGCCACGGTGAGGAGTGAGCCGATCAGCACGAGAAGCAAGGCGGCCACGATGACTGTGAGTAAGGGAAAGTAAAAAGAATAACCGGAGGATAAGGGCGGTGCACTTGACCACGGTCGAGGGGGAAAGGAGCCGGACAGAAGTCGGGTCCAGAGGCGCTGAGACTGGGGCAGCGTGGAGCAAGGAAGCCGCGGTACAGACAGGCTGGGGACGCAACGGCGTCGTGAGACAGCTAGACCGCGACCAGCGAAAAAGGCCGGGCTGCGACCGAAGCCACGAAGCGCTGCGACCGGGAACGTAGGCGCGGGAAGAGATAAACTCAGCCGCAGCCGGGGAGGGAAGCACCGGACTGCAAGAGGGCTGGGAGGCGCGATTGGGAGCCGAGCGAGCGGGAGAGGCAGAGCCGACCAAGGGAGACTGAGCGAGAGCCAGTCCAGCGGCTGAAACTGTTCTCCGTCAACGGGGTGTACCCAGCGCCGGTAGAGCCGAGCGAGCGGGAGAGAGACAGAGCCCGAGCAAGGGGAACTGAGCGAGAGCCAGCCCAGTGGCTGAAACTGTTCGCCGTCAACGGGGTGTACCCAGCGCCGGTTGCCCTGCCGAGAAAAGGAAAAGCACTGAAGCCGACGCGCAGGCTGTGAACCTGAAAGCCAGCGGCCGTCGCCCGTGGGGAAAGTGTACCCCTCCCGCCAGGGGAAGAAACGCGGGAAGCCGCCATTAGGCGGGGAAGAAGACAGAAGCGGGGAACCGCCATTGAAGTGGGCGGGGAGAGAAGATAAGCGCGGGAAACCGCCATTTTCGTGGGAACCGCCATCTTGAAAAAAAAAGAAAATTTAAAGAAATAATCCGTGGTGTTATCAGGAAGAGAGGAAGATGCCTAAGCGTGGTAACATCAACGATTTTAACTCCGAGGTAGAAGACTGGGCCACGTATGTGGAACGCATTGAGATCTATGGTGAGGCCAATAAAATAGAAGAAGATGACAAAGCTATAACCTTGCTAAACTCGATGGGCGCGAAGACATACGGGCTCTTGAAGCATCTACTAGCGCCAGCTAAACCGGCGGATCAGACTTTCGATGATATTGTTGCTGTCCTGAAGGATCATTTTAACCCCGCACCACTGATGTTAGTGGAACGATCCAAATTCTATGCGAGAACGCAAAGGAAAGACGAAAGCAACGCAGAATACTTGGTCGAACTGCGTAGACTAGCGAAACACTGCCAGTTTGGAGGGAATCTGACAGAGGCATTGCGAGACAAGTTCGTGTGCGGGTTGTCAAAGGAAGGAACGCAAAAGCGACTACTCAAAGAGAACGATCTTACACTTGAGAAGGCTGTCCTTATTGCTGCATCGAACGAAGCCGCAGCGAAAGGAACGGCGGAAATGCAGCTAAAGGCAGCGGCACTCAGGGTGCAGCAAATTACTTCGGGTACAACGAAATGCTATCGTTGTGGGAAGACAACACACGACCAGAACCAATGCTGGTTTAAAAACCAGGAATGTAGGAAATGTGGCAAGCTCGGTCACATAGCTAAGGTATGCCGGTCAGGAAAGAAGACCAACAATAATGAGTCACCACAAAAGAGGTACAGAAAGGTACATGAGGTGACTAGGAGGAGTCCGGAAGAACAGAATTCGGACTCACACTCCAACTGCAAGGAACTGGATAGTCTGAGAATTCACAATGTGAGTAATGAAGCTGACCGACAAGCTATCTGGATCACACTACAGATTGCAAAAGTCCAAGTGAAAATGGAAGTGGACACCGGATCGGCGTTGACGGTCATGAATAAGCATGATTATAAAAAGTTATTCAAGCATATTCCCCTACGGGATACGGAACTAGTATTGAAGACATACACGGGGCACAAAGTATACCCCATCGGAAAGATAGAAGTCAAGGTGAGATACAAGGACAAAGAGCACCAAAGGATGGACCTGTATGTGTTGCCTGAGGGAGGTCCACCACTTCTGGGACGGGAGTGGATCAGGAAAATAAAGATAGACTGGCATTCACTAAACACCATGACGGTAGATTCCGGAAAGGAAGATGTCAAACCTGAACGGTTGTCCAGAATATTAGACGAAGCTAAAGAGGTATTCCAGCAAGGACTGGGAACACTGCGAGGAATTAAAGCAAAGGTTAAGATTGCAGAACATGCAAGCCCAAAATTTTTCAAAGCCAGATCGGTACCTTACGCGATACGACCTGCTGTGGAGGCAGAACTGGAAGAACTTGAATGATCAGGGGTACTGTCAAAAGTGGACTGGAGTGAGTGGGCCACGCCCATTGTTCCCGTCATGAAGTCTTCACCAAGTGACAAGCCAGGGGGACCGGGGAAGGTCCGCATCTGCGGAGACTTCAAGATCACAGTGAATCCGGTGCTTCACACGGTACAATACCCGCTTCCGCGGATTGAAGATATCTTTGCTTCGTTGGCTGGAGGGAAACACTTCACCAAGATAGACCTGGCACAGGCATACTTACAAATGGAAGTCGAGGAAGAGTCGCGTCAGTACCTCACCATCAACACACACAGAGGCTTGTATCGTTATAATAGACTGGTTTTTGGGGTAGCTTCGGCTCCAGCAATTTGGCAGAGGGCCATGGAGCAGGTATTACAAGGAATTCCAAGCACGCAGTGTTACTTAGACGATATCCTGATTACGGGAGAAGACGAGGAAGAACACCTCACAAATTTGAAACTGGTGCTCACTAGGTTGAAGGAATATGGCCTTCGAGTTAATCGCAAGAAATGTGAGTTCTTCCAAAAACGGATCTCGTACTGCGGTCATGTCATTGACCGAGAGGGGCTGCACAAGTCACCTGACAAGATAGAAGCTGTCGTGAAGGCCCCCGCTCCGGAAAACGTATCACAGTTAAGATCATTCTTGGGGTTGATTAATTATTATCACAAGTTTCTGCCGAATCTATCCACGGTGCTGCAGCCGCTGAATGCTCTGTTGCGGAAAGAAGTACCATGGAAGTGGAGTGAGGAATGTAAAAAGGCCTTTCGCAGAAGCAAGGCGTTGATTACCTCTGAAGAAGTGTTGGCTCATTTCAACCCAACGTTACCTCTTCGTCTAGCTTGTGATGCTTCCCCCTATGGAATTGGAGCAGTACTTTCACACAAGCTACCAAATGGCTCGGAAAGGCCAGTGGCATTCGCGTCCCGATCATTGACCTCCGCGGAGCGAAATTATGCTCAAATAGATAGGGAGGCCCTCAGCCTTGTGTGGGGCGTAAAGAAATTCAATCATTACCTGCAGGGCAAGAAGTTCACATTACTGACAGACCACCAGCCGTTGGTGTCCATATTCAACCCTAACCAGGCCGTTTCCACCATGACAGCGCAAAGGTTACAGAGGTGGTCCGTGTTACTTGGGGCACACCAATATGACATCGAATACAAAAGGTCCAAACAGCATGGAAATGCTGGTGGGTTATCGCGCTTGCCATTGCCAATAGTAGAAGAAGCGACTACAGTGGACCCGGTAGAGATGTTCCACTCATCCATAGTGGAATGTCTACCAGTAACAAATTTGATGATCGAAAACGAAACAAGGAATGACCCGACTCTCTCACGAGTCTATGATTTAACGGTGGAGGGATGGCCAGCACAGGGCGAACCAACACTGCCAGCATTTTCGCAGAGAAAAGAACAGCTGTCAGTGTGTCGAGTAACCCTGATGTGTGGATCTAGAGTGGTGATTCCACCCAAACTTCAACAGAAGGTGTTAAAGGAGCTGCACGAGGGACATCTGGGTGGAGTGAAAATGAAGAACCTAGCAAGAGCGTTTGTGTGGTGGCCAGGCATTGATGGGGACATCGAAGAAATCACTAAGAGCTGTCTAGGATGCCAGAAGGTCCAAAACGCGCCACCACAGGCTCCTCTGCATCCATGGGAGTGGCCCTCATCTCCTTGGCAAAGGGTACACATCGACTTTGCTGGTCCATTTATGGACTCAATGTTTCTAATAGTGGTGGATGCACACTCCAAGTGGCCGGAGGTAATAAAGATGTCCACCACCACCACGGAAAAAACCATCACAGTGTTAAGGACCATGTTTGCTAGGAATGGGCTGCCGGAACAGATCTGTTCTGATAATGGACCGCAATTTGTGTCCGAAGAATTCAAGAAATTCTTAAAGAGCAATGGGGTTAAGCACTACACGTCAGCCCCATACCATCCCGCCTCCAATGGATTGGCTGAAAGGTTTGTCCAGACCTTCAAGAAGGCCATAAAGGCCATGGGTAATGAAGCCATTAACTTACAACATAAGCTGGATAGCTTCTTGTTGGCGTACAGGAATGCAACACATGCGGTCACAAATCAAACTCCCGCCATGATGTTTTTTAATAGACGACTAAGATGCCGGCTGGATTTGCTTAAGCCAAACGTCAGAAGGGACGTAGAGAACCGGCAATTCCAGGGCATGAATGAAAGGCCAACTAGATCTTTTCAGATAGGTCAACAAGTTTTGGCCCGGGACTACCGTACCGAGAAATGGCAGCCTGGAACTATTGGAAAAAGGCTAGGGCCGTTGATGTATACGGTGGACATTGGGGACAGTATAATAAGGCGCCATGTTGACCAGATCATAGGGTCAGCCACAAATGGCCAATCTACTCCAGCACCTTACACGGTTAATGTTGAGACAGAGATACCCAGAACACCTACCTCCGATCTGGTAATACTGGAATCAGATGAACCTGACACTGTCCTTCAAGCCGAATCGACCTTGCCAGAAGCACCTGCTACCCCGCCAGGAGTTACGACACCACCGAGGCGTTATCCGGACAGAGTCCGGAAACCTCCAGAGAGACTGAATCTGTGAACTGTCTTGCATCAAGTTGTATATATGTTATAATGTATGTTTAATGGGGAATCAGTATGTTGTAAGCTAAAAAGGGAGGATTGTAGTGTATGTACCCGTCTACCTTTAAGAGAACTATTGTATGTAACCGTCCACCTTTAAGAGAACTACTTTAAGTGTTGCACTACTTTGTTGGCTTCTGTATACTGTAATACCGACGGTGACCACACCGGTATATAAGTGCTGTGTCAGGAGTTATTGGGCAGATTCGCCCTGATCTTCGAATAGTAAAGTCCTGTTTTAAGTTACTCTTGGAGTCTGTGCATTAATTAACTAAACAACCCACAGACTTTACAGTACGTAACTGAACCAACCAGGGGGCAAGCAACCTTAGATCTGGTCCTGTGTAACGAGACAGGATTAATTAAAAATGTCCTAGTAAAGGATCCCCTTGGAATGAGTGACCATAACATGGTTGAATTCCATATTCAGTTAGAGGGTGAGGAGTCATAGAGTCATAGAGTAATACAGCACAGATAGAGGCCCTTCGGCCCATCGTGTCCGCGCCGGCCATCAAGCCCTGTCTAATCTAATCCCATATTCCAGCATTTGGTCCGTAGTCTTGTATGCTATGACATTTCAAGTGCTCATCCAAATGCTTCTTAAATGTTGTGAGGGTTTCTGCCTCCACAACCCTTTCAGGCAGTGAGTTCCAGACTCCAACCACCCTCTGGGTGAAAAAGTTCTTTCTCAAATCCCCTCTAAACCTCCCGCCCTTTACCTTGAATCTATGCCCCCTAGTTATTGACCCCTCTACTAAGGGAAAAAGCTCCTCAGCATCCATCCTATCTATGCCCCTCAATTTTGTACACCTCAATCATGTCCCCCCTCAGCCTCCTCTGCTCCAAGGAAAACAAACCCAATCTGCCCAGTCTCTCTTCATAGCTGAAGCGCTCCAGCCCTGGTAACATCCTGGTGAACCTCCTCTGCACCCTCTCTAACGCGATCACATCCTTCCTGTAGTGTGGCGACCAGAACTGCACACAGTATTCCAGCTGTGGCCTAACCAGTGTTTTATACAGTTCCATCATAACCTCCTTGCTCTTATATTCAATGCCTCGGCTAATGAAGGCAAGTATCCCATATGCCTTTTTTACCACCTTATCCACCTGTTCCGCCGCCTTCAGGGATCTGTGTACTTGCACACCCAGATCCCTCTGACCCTCCGTCTTGCCTAGGGTCTTTCCATTCATTGTGTATTCCCTTGCCTTGTTAGTCCCCCCAAAGTGCATCACCTCGCACTTTTCCGGGTTAAATTCCATTTGCCACTGTTCCGCCCATCTGACCAACCCATCTATATCGTCCTGCAGACTGAGGCTACCCTCCTCGCTATTCACCACCCTACCAATTTTTGTATCATCCGCGAACTTACTGATCATACCTTTTTACATTCATATCCAAGTCATTAATGTAGACCACAAACAGCAAGGGACCCAGCACCGATCCCTGTGGTACCCCACTGGCCACAGGCTTCCAGTCACAAAAACAACCTTCGACCATCACCCTCTGCCTTCTGCCACTAAGCCAGTTTTGTATCCAATGTGCCAAGGCACCCTGGATTCCATGGGCTCTTATCTTCTTGACCAGTCTCCTGTGCGGGACTTTATCGAAGGCCTTACTGAAATCCATGTATACCACATCCACTGCGTTACCCTCATCCACACACCTAGTCACCCCCTCAAAAAAAATTCAATCAAATTAGTCAGACATGATCTTCCCTTGACAAAGCCATGTTGACTATCCCTGATTAATCCTTGCCTCTCCAAGTGGAGACAAATTTTGTCCCTCAGAATTTTTTCCAATAATTTTCCTACCACTGATGTTAGGCTCACTGGCCTGTAGTTCCCCGGTTTTTCCCTACTACCCTTCTTGAATAATGGTACTACATTAGCGGTTCTCCAGTCCTCTGGCACATCCCCTGTGGCCAGAGAGGTCCTGAATATATGTGTTAGAGCCCCCGCAATCTCTTCCTTTGCCTCACACAGCAGCCTGGGATACATTTCATCCGGGCCTGGGGATTTATCCATTTTTTGGCCAGCTAAAACCGCCAATACCTCCTCCCTCTCGATGTTAATATGTTCGAGCATATCGCAGTCCCCCCGCCCTATTTCTATGTCTACATCGTCCTTCTCCATAGTGAAGACAGATGCAAAAAATTCATTTAGAACCCCTCCTACATCTTCCGGCTCCACACACACATTGCCACTTTTGTCCCTAATAGGCCCTATTTTTTCCCTGGTTATCCTCTTACCCTTAATATACTTATAAAACATCTTAGGATTTTCCTTTATTTTGCTCGCCAGTGTTATTTCATGGCCCCTCCTTGATCTCCTAATTTCTTTTTTAAGTATCCCCCTGCACTTTTTGTACTCCTCTAGGACTTCCTCCGTCTTTAGCCTTTTGTATCTACCAAAAGCCCTCCTTTTTTTCCTAATCCATTCTCGTATATCCCCTGACATCCAAGGTTCCCTGTGGTTTTTGGAACCACTCTTGACCTTTACGGGAACATGTTGCCATTGTATGACCTCAATCTCCCTTCTGAAAGCCTCCCATTGCTCCGATGCGGATTTTCCTACAAGTAGCTGATCCCAGTCCATTTTGGCCAGATCCTGCTTTATCCTATTAAAATCGGCCTTCCCCCAATTTAGAACCTTTGTTTCCGGCCCATCCCTGTCCTTTTCCATGACCACCTTAAACCTTACCATATTATGGTCACTATCACCAAAGTGCTCACCTACTAGCACTTTTTCCACTTGGCCGGCCACATTCCCTAGAATTAGGTCCAGTACCGCCCCCTCTCTTGTAGGACTTTCTACATGCTGGCTCAAAAAGCTCTCCTGGATGCACTTTAAGAATTCTACACCCTCTGAGCCTTTCACACTCTGACTATCCCAGTTAATATTGGGGAAGTTGAAATCCCCCATTATTATTACCCTATTATTTGCACATTTCTCTGAGATTTGCTTACATATCTGTTCCTCTATCTCCCCCTGACTGTTTGGAGGCCTATAGTACACTCCCAGCAAAGTGCTTGCCCCCTTTTTGTTTTTAAGCTCCACCCATATGGCCTCATTAGAGGAACCTGCTAATATATCATCCCTCCTTACTGCAGTAATTGACTCCTTAATTAATATTGCGACACCCCTTCCTCTTATACCTCCCCCTCTGTCTCGCCTGAAGATTCTGTACCCCGGAATATTGAGCTGCCAGTCTTGCCCCTCCCTCAACCATGTCTCCGTGATAGCAACAATATCATACTCCCATGTGTTTATCAACACCTTCAGTTCATCCACCTTATTTGCAAGACTCCTTGCATTAAAATAGATGCCATCCAACCTTGCCCTTTATATATTTGCCCTGTCTACCAAGCTGACTTGTTTTTTTCTCTATAATTGGCAGCACATCACCCCCTATTTCAGCTCCCCTCTGTATCCCATCCCCCTGCCAAGTTAGTTTAAACCCCCCCCAACAGTGCTAGCAAACCTCCCCGCAAGGATATTTGTCCCGCTCTGGTTTAGGTGCAACCCGTCCGACTTGTACAAGTCCCACCTTTCCCAGAAGCAGGCCCAGTGATCCAGGAAAGTAAAACCCTCCCCCCTACACCAACTCTTTAGCCACGCATTCATCTGCTCTATCCTCCCATTCCTATACTTACTAGCACGTGGCACTGGGAGTAATCCAGAGATTACAACCTTCGAGGTCCTGCTCTTTAATCTGTTCCCTAGCTCCCTAAATTCTTGATGCAGGACCTCATCCCCCTTCCTTCCTATGTCGTTGGTCCCAATGTGGACCACGACCTCTGCCTGCTCCCCCTCCCCCTTAAGAATGCCCTGTAGCCGCTCAGTGACATCCCAGACCCTGGCCCCAGGGAGGCAACAAACCATCCTGGAGTCACGTTTGCGGCCACAGAAACGCCTATCTGTTCCCCTTGCGATAGAATCCCCTACCACTATTGCTCTCCCACTCTTTTTCCTCCCTTTCTGAGCAGCAGAAGCGTCCCTGGTGCCAGGAAGCTGGCTGCTGCTGCCTTCCCCTGGTGAGTCATCCCCCTCAACAGTATCCAACTTGGTATACTTGTTTGAAAGGGGGATGTCCGCAGGGGTTCCCTGCACTTCCTGCCTGCCTCTGTTGCTGCGCCTGATGGTCACCCCCTGTGCAGCCCTACCCTGAGGCGTGAACAATTCGCTAAACGTGCTATCCACGACCCTCTCAGCATCGCGCATGCTCCAAAATTCATCCACCCGCAGCTCGAGCGCCGCAATGCGGTCTACAAGTAGCTGCAGCTGGATGCATTTCCCGCACACATGGTCGTCAGGGACACTGGCAGCGTCCCTGATTTCCCACATGGAGCAAGAGGAGCAGAACACGGGTCTGAACTCTCCTGCCATGACTTACTCCTTTAATTAATTAAAAAATTTATTCAATACCCCAGTTACAGGTATACTCTAGGGCGCTTTATTTACCAACTGTCCCCACTACACCAGAGACCCTAGAAATTTAACACCACAGAAGTCAAGCTTGTATTGAAAAGAGAGAAATACTCACCAACCATTCACTTACCTGCTCCCTGGTGACGTCACACTCTGATTACTTTTTACCTCTCCTGCTGTTGATTTGGTGTGCCTCGCAACTGCCGCCGGTTTTTAAGCCGGGCTCCTCCTCGCTGCTCCGAGTGGTCGGGCCTCGCAACTGCCGCCGGTTTTTAAGCCGGGCTGCTCCGAGTGGTCGGGCCTCGCAACTGCCGCCGGTTTTTAAGCCGGGCTCCTCCTCGCTGCTCCCTGCTGCTCCGAGTGGTCGGGCCTCGCAACTGCCGCCGGTTTTTAAGCCGGGCTCCTCCTCGCTGCTCCGAGTGGTCGGGCCTCGCAACTGCCGCCGGTTTTTAAGCCGGGCTCCTCCTCGAGGAGGTTGTATCTCAAACAAGCGTGCTAAGCTTGAATAAAGGAGACTATGAAGGTATGAGAGCGGAATTGAGTAAAGTGGATTGGGAAAATAGGTTAAAGGATAAGACGATACATGATCAGTGGTGTACATTTAAGGAGTTATTTTACAACTTCCAAAAAAGTATATTCCACTGAGAAAAAAAGGGTGTAAAAGAAAAGACAGCCATCCGTGGCTAAGTAAAGAAATTAAGGATAGTATTCGACTAAAAACAAGGGCATATAAGGTAGCCAAATCTAGTGGGAGGATAGAGGATTGGGAAAACTTTAAAAGACAGCAAAAAATAACAAAAAGATTGATTAAGAAAGGGAAGATAGATTATGAAAGTAAATTAGCAAAAAATATAAAAACAGATAGTAAGAGTTTTTATAGTTATATAAAAAGAAAAAGGGTGACTGAAGTAAATGTTGGTCCCTTAGAGGATGAGACCGGGAAATTAATGGTGGGAAATATGGAGATGGCAAAAACACTGAATGAATATTTTGTATCAGTCTTTACAGTAGAGGACACCAAGAATATCCCAACACTTGACAAGCAGGGGGCTATAGGGGGGGAGGAGATAAACACGATCGAAATCACTAAGGAAGTGGTACTCGGTAAAATAATGGGACTCAAGGCGGATAAATCACCTGGACCTGATGGCTTACATCCTAGGGTCTTGAGGGAAGTGGCGGTAGGGATTGTGGATGCATTGGTAATAATCTTCCAAAACTCCCTGGACTCAGCAAAGGTCCCGGCAGACTGGAAAACTGCTAATGTAACACCCTTATTTAAAAAGGGCAGCAGACAGAAGGCTGGAAACTATAGACCGGTTAGCCTAACATCTGTGGTAGGTAAAATTTTGGAGTCCATTATTAAGGAGACAGTAACAGGACATTTGGATAATCATAATTTAATAAGACAAAGTCAGCATGGTTTTATGAAGGGGAAGTCATGTTTGACAAATTTGCTGGAGTTCTTTGAGGAAGTACCATATAGGGTGGATAAAGGTGAACCAGTGGACGTAGTGTATTTAGACTTCCAAAAGGCATTTGACAAGGTGCCACACAAAAGATTATTGCTTAAGATAAAAAATCACGGGATTGGGGGTAATATTCTGGCATGGATAGAGGATTGGCTATCTAACAGAAGGCAGAGAGTTGGGATAAATGGTTCATTCTCAGACTGGCAATCAGTAACCAGTGGTGTTCCGCAGGGGTCAGTGCTGGGTCCCCAACTCTTTACAATCTATATTAACGATTTGGAGGAGGGGACCGAGTGTAACACATCAAAGTTTGCAGATGATACTAAGATGGGAGGGAAAGTAGTGAGTGAGGAGGACATAAAAAACCTGCAAGGGGACATAGACAGGCTAAGTAAGTGGGCAGAGATTTGGCAGATGGAATACAATACTGGAAAGTGTGAGGTTATGCACTTTGGCAGGAAAAATCGTAGAGCAAGTTATTATCTTAATGGCAAGAAACTTGAAAGTACTGAAGTACAAAGGGATCTGGGGGTCCTGGTGCACGAAACTCAAAAGGTTAGTATGCAGGTGCAGCAAGTGATTAAGAAGGCCAATGGAATGTTGGCTTTCATTGCTAGGGGGATAGAATATAAAAATAGGGAGGTATTGCTTCAGTTGTACAAGGTATTGGTGAGACCGCACCTGGAATACTGCATACAGTTTTGGTGTCCATACTTAAGAAAGGACATACTTGCTCTCGAGTCAGTACAAAGAAGGTTCACTCGATTAATCCCGGGGATGAGGGGATGGACATATGAGGAGAGGTTGAGTAGATTGGGACTCTACTCATTGGAGTTCAGAAGAATGAGAGGCGATCTTATTGAAACATATAAGATTATGAAGGGGTTGGATCGGGTGGATGCAGGGAGGATGTTCCAGATGATGGGTAAAACTAGAACTAGGGGGCATAGTCTTAGAATAAGGGGCTGCTCTTTCAAAACGGAGATGAGGAGGAACTACTTCACTCAGAGGGTGGTAGGTCCATGGAATATGCTGCCCCAAAAAGCTGTCGAAGCTACATCATTACATAAATTTAAAACAGAAATAGACAGTTTCCTAGAAGAAAAGGGAATTAAGGGTTACGGGGAGCGGGCAGGAATTTGGACATGAGTCTAGGTTCGGATAGGTCATGGCCCTGTCGGTAGCGGAGCGGGCCCAGGGGCCGTGTAGCCTGATCCTGCTCCTGTTTCGTGTGTCTAATTCTGTTAGATTCAGGAGATAGTCCTGTCATAGTGGATTGGCGGTTAGGATCAGATCAGCCATGATCTTATTGAATGGTGGAGCAGGCTCGAGGGGCCAATTGGCCTACTCCTGCTCCTATTTCTTATGTTCTTTAAGAGTGGGCCCTGCCCTCCAGTGCAGTGACGTAACAGGCGCAATGCCACGACGCAGTCATTTTGTGCGCGTGCAGGGTGGCTCTTTTGTCATGGCCGCTCTGCACTGCACATTGCTCAGAACGCACTTCCATTCACGGCGAGCGGCTGCATGACTTGCAGTTAAAATCCAGGAGAGCAGTACTGCTTGACTGCTCTCTCCGAGGCCCGACCTGTGCTATCAAAGGCCTTTGGAGGAGGGTATATAAAAGCTCCAGTTGTGAGCAAGTACATTAACTTTAATTGGCGTCTCAGTTAAATATTAATAGTCAAACTGTGGGAGTGCCTCCACCTCACGGACTGCGGCGGTTCAAGAAGGCGACTCACCGCTACCTCCTCCAGGGCGATTAGGAACGGGCAATAATGCCGGCCTTGCCAGCGACGTCCACATCCTGTGAATGAATAAATTAAAAAATAAACTCAAACATAGGAATGGGAGTAGGCCATTCAGCCCCTCGAGCCTGTTTTGCCATCCAATCTTAACTCCATCTACCCACCTTAGTTCCGTATCCCATAAAACCCTTGCTTAACAAAAATCTATCACTCTGTTTTACAATTTTCAATTGACCCAATCTCTACAGCTTCTTGGGGGCGAGAGTTCCAGAGTTCCACTCCCCTTTGTGTGAAGAAGTGCTTCCTGACATCACCCCTGAACAGCCCGGCTCTAATTTTAAGGTTCTGCCCCCTTGTTTCCCCACCAGAGGAAATAGTTTCTCTACAGTGACCCTTGAATCATCTTAAACCCCTCAATCAGATCTCCCCTTAATCTTCTGTACACAAGGGAAGACAAGCCTAGTCTGTGCAACCGGTCCTCATCATTCAGGCCGGTAAATGATGAGGGCAGGTTTATTTAGGCTCCTGCTCCTAATTCTTCTGTATCAATCCGGTGAATCTGTGCTGCACCTCCTCCAAGGCCAATGTGTCCTTCCTGAGATCCGGGGCCCAGAACTGAACCCCGTACTTGAGGTGGGCTCTAACCAGAGCTCTGAACAGCTGGAGCATCACTTCCACCCCTTGTATTCCAGCCCCTTGAGATAAAGGACAACATTCCATTAGCCTTTTAACTTATTTTTGTACCTGTCCACTAGCGTTTAGTGATTTCTGTACGGGGGCCCCTAAATCTCTCTGCTCCTCCACAGTATTAACTTTTATTTTATTTTTGTATTCTACAGCCCAGAAACAGCAGAAGGCTCCACATTCAATGTAGAAGTTGGTGATATCATTCTTACAGCGACAGATGGGCTCTTTGATAACGTGCCAGACTACATGATCTTGCAGCAGTTAAGGCAACTGAAGGTACTGTGTTTGTAGCCACTGGAGTCGGCAGCTCTCCGATAGTTTGTGCTAACTTGTCCATTCTGCTTGCGACGCCACACTTGGGTGCCCTGTTGTGTCTCAAACTAGGAGTTATGTTAGGACTGACATTCTCTTAAATCTGGACTGACGAGGGCGTCAATTTTGCAGGGTAGTGAGGCTGGCTAAGTGTTTCTGCATTCGGAGCAATCCCATTGCTACTGCATGTAGTAACGTTCTCACCATTAAAGCCAGAGTCTGAACGTTCAGATCTTGTCGGGTGGCTGTGTATGAGAGAGTGGGAGACGGAGGGTAGTCAGGAGCACTCATCCCTGGTCCCGATAGATTTTTCTACAAGTTATGTGAGGCTATGTAAAGTTTCCATCTATCCTTTAAACTGGAATTGTTTTCGATTTCCTCCCAGCTGTTGTTTTCTTTGCAGACGACACAAAGCTGGGTGGGCGTGTGTGCTGTGAGGAGGATGCCGAGAAACTCCAGTATGATTTGGACAGGTTGGGTGATTGGGCAGATGCAGTATAATGTGGATAAATGCGAGGTTATCCACTTTGGTGGCAAAAACAGGAAGGCAGATTATTATCTGAACGGCAATAGATTGGGAGAGGGGGAAGTGCAACGAGACCTGGGTGTCCTTGTGCACCAGTCGCTGAAGGTTAACAATATAATAGCAAAATACTGCGGATGCTGGAAATCTGAAATAACAACAGAAAATGCTGGAAATACTCAGCAGGCCAGGCAACATCCGTGGAGAGAGAAACAGAGTTAACGTTTTAGGTCTAGGACCCTTCATCAGAACTGGAAAAAGCTGGAGATGTATTGGATATTAAGCAGGCGCAGGGGCGGGGGGCGGGGGGGTTGTTAGGAGGGGAGGAAGGAATTGAAAGAACACCCTGTACTTTTGTAAGAGGCAGGAAAGATAAAATGTTGCAAATGGGAATGGCAAAAATCATACTGCATGAAAAAAGGTAAGCATGCAGGTGCAGCAGGCGGGTCAAGAAGGCAAATGGTATGTTGGCCTTCATAGCGAGAGGGTTCGAGTACAGGAGCAAGGATGTCTTGCTGCAGTTGTACAGGGCCTTGGTGAGGCCACATCTTGAGTATTGTGTGCAGTTTTGGTCGCCTTATCTGAGGAAGGATGTTCTTGCTATGGAAGGAGTGCAGCGAAGATTCACCAGGCTGATACCTGGGATGACAGGAATGACGTATGAGGAGAGATTGGGTCGATTGGGCTTATACTCACTGGAGTTTAGAAGAATGAGAGGGGATCTCATTGAAACTTATAAAATTCTAACAGGACTGGACACACTGGATGCAGGCAGGATGTTCCCAATGGCCGGGGAGTCCAGAACCAGGGGTCACAGTCTAAGGATAAGGAGTAAGCCATTTAGGACAGAGATGAGGAATTTCTTCACCCAGAGAGTGGTGAACCTGTGGAATTCTCTACCACAGAAGGCAGTAGAGGCCAATTCATTAAATATATTCAAGAAGGAGTTGGATATATTTCTTAAGGCTAAAGGGATATGGGGAGAAGGCAGGGACAGGGTACTGAATTTGGATGATCAGCCATGATCTCATTGAATGGCGGAGCAGGCTCGAGGGGCCGAATGGCCTACTCCTGCTCCTATCTTCTATGCTCAGCTGGATGAGAACGGCCCTTCATAGAAACACTGATATGGTGAAAATGTTACTCGGCACTTTTGTAGAGGAAAGCACACAGCAAGTGCATGACACGTGCGTCTCTTACTTTGGGAATTTGCTGAAGCTTAAACCAGAGCTCTGCTGACAGCTTTTCAATGAGAATCTTCCTGCAACCAGAAGTTATAGGCATGCCTCTTGTTTAAGTATGAAATCCAGTGCCATGGCTGGCTTTCTCCAGTATAGTCCACATCGCTGGAGGTGGCTTGTGTTCCCCCTTTCCCTCACACTGTAGCTCTCCCCCCTCCCCCCCCCCCCCCCGGGCAGGATTCCCACCTGCACAAAGCAAGGAATGAGAAGTCCTTACATTGCACATCAATTCCGTTCCTTTCACAAACCCTGCACAGCTTATCCTTATTGTGAACCCCAAACTAATCATCACCCCTGTGCTCACTGACCTACATTGGTCCGGTAACGCCTCAGTTGTAAAATTCTCATCCTTGTTTTCAAATCGCTCCATGGCCTCTCCCTTCCCTATCTCTATAACCTACTCCGGCCCTATACCCCCCGAGATCTTTGCGCTCCTCCAGTTCCGACTTCCATCGCTCCACCATTGGCGGCCGTGCCTTCAGCTGCCTGGGCCCCAAGCTCTGGAATTCCCGCCCTGAAGCTCTCTGAAAGTTTCTATGAAAGGCCCTAAAGCTCTCTGCCTCTTTACCTTGCTCTCCACCTCTTTTAAAACGCTCCTTAAAACCTTTAACTAAGCTTTTGGTCACCTGTCCTAATATCTCCTTATGTGGCTCAGTGTTAAATTTTGTTTGATAATCGCTCCTGTGAAGCGGCATGGGACATTTTAGAGTCATAGAGTAATACAGCACGGATAGAGGCCCTTCGGCCCATCGTGTCCATGCCGGCCATCAAGCCCTGTCTAATCTAATCCCATATTCCAGCATTTGGCCCGTAGCCTTGTATGCTATGGCATTTCAAATGCTCATCCAAATGCTTCTTAAATGTTGTGAGGGTTTCTGCCTCCACAACCCTTTCAGGCAGTGAGTTCCAGACTCCAACCACCCTCTGGGTGAAAAAGTTCTTTCTCAAATCCCCTCTAAACCTCCCGCCCTTTACCTTGAATCTATGCCCCCTAGTTATTGACCCCTCTACTAAGGGGAAAAGCTCCTCAGCATCCATCCTATCTATGCCCCTCACAATTTTGTACACCTCAATCATGTCCCCCCTCAGCCTCCTCTGCTCCAAGGAAAACAAACCCAATCTGCCCAGTCTCTCTTCATAGCTGAAGCGCTCCAGCCCTGGTAACATCCTGGTGAACCTCCTCTGCACCCTCTCTAACGCGATCACATCTTTCCTGTAGTGTGGCGACCAGAACTGCACACAGTATTCCAGCTGTGGCCTAACCAGTGTTTTATACAGCTCCATCATAACCTCCTTGCTCTTATATTCTATGCCTCGGCTAATGAAGGCAAGTATCCCATATGCCTTTTTTACCACCTTATCCACCTGTTCCGCCGCCTTCAGGGATCTGTGTACCTGCACACCCAGATCCCTCTGACCCTCCGTCTTGCCTAGGGTCTTTCCCTTCATTGTGTATTCCCTTGCCTTGTTAGACCCCCCAAAGTGCATCACCTCGCACTTTTCCGGGTTAAATTCCATTTGCCACTGTTCCGCCCATCTGACCAACCCATCTATATCGTTCTGCAGACTGAGGCTACCCTCCTCGCTATTTACCACCCTACCAATTTTAGTATCATCCGCGAATTTACTGATCATACCCTTTACATTCATATCCAAGTCATTAATGTAGACCACAAACAGCAAGGGACCCAGCACCGATCCCTGTGGTACCCCACTGGCCACAGGTTTCCAGTCACAAAAACAACCTTCGACCATCACCCTCTGCCTTCTGCCACTAAGCCAGTTTTGTATCCAATGTGCCAAGGCACCCTGGATTCCATGGGCTCTTACCTTCTTGACCAGTCTCCTGTGCGGGACTTTATCGAAGGCCTTACTGAAATCCATGTATACCACATCCACTGCGTTACCCTCATCCACACACCTAGTCACCCCCTCAAAAAATTCAATCAAATTAGTCAGACATGATCTTCCCTTGACAAAGCCATGTTGACTATCCCTGATTAATCCTTGCCTCTCCAAGTGGAGACAAATTTTGTCCCTCAGGATTTTTTCCAGTAATTTTCCTACCACTGATGTTAGGCTCACTGGCCTGTAGTTCCCCGGTTTTTCCCTACTACCCTTCTTGAATAATGGTACTACATTAGCGGTTCTCCAGTCCTCTGGCACATCCCCTGTGGCCAGAGAGGTCCTGAATATATGTGTTAGAGCCCCCGCAATCTCCTCCTTTGCCTCACACAGCAGCCTGGGGTACATTTCATCCGGGCCTGGGGATTTATCCATTTTTAGGCCAGCTAAAACCGCCAATACCTCCTCCCTCTCGATGTTAATATGTTCGAGCATATCACAGTCCCCCCGCCCTATTTCTATGTCTACATCGTCCTTCTCCATAGTGAAAACAGATGCAAAAAATTCATTTAGAACCCCTCCTACATCTTCCGGCTCCACACACAGATTGCCACTTTTGTCCCTAATGGGCCCTATTTTTTCCCTAGTTATCCTTTTACCCTTAATATACTTATAAAACATCTTCGGATTTTCCTTTATTTTGCTCGCCAGTGTTATTTCATGGCCCCTCCTTGATCTCCTAATTTCTTTTTTAAGTATCCCCCTGCACTTTTTGTACTCCTCTAGGGCTTCCTCCGTCTTTAGCCTTTTGTATCTACCAAAAGCCCTCCTTTTTTTCCTAATCCATTCCCGTATATCCCCTGACATCCACGGTTCCCTGTGGTTTTTGGAACCACTCTTGACCTTTATGGGAACATGTTGCCCTTGTATGATCTCAATCTCCATTCTGAAAGCCTCCCATTGCTCCGATGCGGATTTTCCTACAAGTAGCTGATCCCAGTCCATTTTGGCCAGATCCTGCCTTATCCTATTAAAATCGGCATTTTACTGCGTTAAAGGTGGTATATAAATGCAAGTTGTTATAATCTGAACGTTGTACAGCGTTTCTGTCTGATGTTCAGAGCAAGTGAATCTCCATTAATCTTTAAGCTTCCATTTTTCAATCCTGCACCAGTTTTTTCTTGTGATATTGGTCTCAGCACTATTTTTGGCCATCTCTTTTTATAATAACTGCTACAATCTACCATCCCAGTACTAACCACATATGGATTTGTAAATTAACCCCACTCTTTCACGAAGAAACCTTGTAATATCTGATCTTTGTCCAGTTCTATGCTCCTGCACTCCAATTTAAGTGGCTTGCTTCCAGGTGCGTTATCTGTACCTCAGTATCCTGTTCCCCTCAACCTTTTTGCCCAGTGCAAACTGGTTTATCTCTACATCTGTTCAAAATTAGACTCCGAGTTCCCTAAACAGCCTTGTTTCTTTCTCTGACGGTAGATCGATCTCATGCAATTTTAGACTAATTCCAGCAGTGGCAGAGGGCAGAACCTGAGTCCGTGGGTTTCCGTCCTTAAACTACCCAGCAAATTGCGCTGGCAGGGAGGGGGTGCTCCTTCTGCCCTGCGTGAGGGCAGCAGGTTGGGGGCCTGTTCTGGGTTGCGAGAGGGACTGATTGCTGTCAGTTCCTCAGCTGAGAAGGGAAAGCATTCTTTTTCCTAATCTTTGCTAATCTGGGCCTCTTGCTACTCCTCTCTGAGCACCAGAGGGTTGTTGTGAGATCTGGTTGGCAGTGTGGGGCTTGTATCTCTGGCGGCTGGAATTGTACCCTTGGGTGTTTCAAAGTGCGGGAGCGCATCCTGATGTGGCCTCCGCTCTCGGAGGAGATGTTAAACCGAGGCCCCGCCTGCTCTCGGGTGAATGTTAAACCGAGGCCCCGCCTGCTCTCGGGGAGATGTTAAACCGAGGCCCCGCCTGCTCGCGGGTGAATGTTAAACCGAGGCCCCGCCTGCTCTCGGGGGAGATGTTAAACCGAGGCCCCGCCTGCTCTCGGGGGAGATGTTAAACCGAGGCCCCGCCTGCTCTCGGGGAGATGTTAAACCGAGGCCCCGCCTGCTCTCGGGGAGATGTTAAACCGAGGCCCCGCCTGCTCTCGGGGAGATGTTAAACCGAGGCCCCGCCTGCTCTCGGGGAGACGTTAAACCGAGGCCCCGCCTGCTCTCGGAGGAGATGTTAAACCGAGGCCCCGCCTGCTCTCGGGGGAGATGTTAAACCGAGGCCCCGCCTGCTCTCGGGGGAGATGTTAAACCGAGGCCCCGCCTGCTCTCGGGTGAATGTTAAACCGAGGCCCCGCCTGCTCTCGGAGGAGATGTTAAACCGAGGCCCCGCCTGCTCTCGGGGGAGATGTTAAACCGAGGCCCCGCCTGCTCTCGGGTGAATGTTAAACCGAGGCCCCGCCTGCTCTCGGAGGAGATGTTAAACCGAGGCACCGCCTGCTCTCGGGTGAATGTTAAACCGAGGCCCCGCCTGCTCTCGGGGGAGATGTTAAACCGAGGCCCCGCCTGCTCTCGGGGAGATGTTAAACCGAGGCCCCGCCTGCTCTCGGGGAGATGTTAAACCGAGGCCCCGCCTGCTCTCGGGGAGATGTTAAACCGAGGCCCCGCCTGCTCTCGGGGAGACGTTAAACCGAGGCCCCGCCTGCTCTCGGAGGAGATGTTAAACCGAGGCCCCGCCTGCTCTCGGGTGAATGTTAAACCGAGGCCCCGCCTGCTCTCGGGGAGACGTTAAACCGAGGCCCCGCCTGCTCTCGGAGGAGATGTTAAACCGAGGCCCCGCCTGCTCTCGGGTGAATGTTAAACCGAGGCCCCGCCTGCTCTCGGAGGAGATGTTAAACCGAGGCACCGCCTGCTCTCGGGGGAGATGTTAAACCGAGGCCCCGCCTGCTCTCGGGTGAATGTTAAACCGAGGCCCCGCCTGCTCTCGGGGAGATGTTAAACCGAGGCCCCGCCTGCTCTCGGGGAGATGTTAAACCGAGGCCCCGCCAGCTCTCGGGGGAGATGTTAAACCGAGGCCCCGCCTGCTCTCGGGGGAGATGTTAAACCGAGGCCCCGCCTGCTCTCGGGGGAGATGTTAAACCGAGGCACCGCATGCTCTCGGGGAGATGTTAAACCGAGGCCCCGCCGGCTCTCGGGGAGATGTTAAACCGAGGCCCCGCCTGCTCTCGGGGAGATGTTAAACCGAGGCCCCGCCTGCTCTCGGGGAGATGTTAAACCGAGGCCCCGCCTGCTCTCGGGGAGACGTTAAACCGAGGCCCCGCCTGCTCTCGGAGGAGATGTTAAACCGAGGCCCCGCCTGCTCTCGGGTGAATGTTAAACCGAGGCCCCGCCTGCTCTCGGGGAGACGTTAAACCGAGGCCCCGCCTGCTCTCGGAGGAGATGTTAAACTGAGGCCCCGCCTGCTCTCGGGTGAATGTTAAACCGAGGCCCCGCCTGCTCTCGGAGGAGATGTTAAACCGAGGCACCGCCTGCTCTCGGGGGAGATGTTAAACCGAGGCCCCGCCTGCTCTCGGGTGAATGTTAAACCGAGGCCCCGCCTGCTCTCGGGGAGATGTTAAACCGAGGCCCCGCCTGCTCTCGGGGGAGATGTTAAACCGAGGCCCCGCCAGCTCTCGGGGGAGATGTTAAACCGAGGCCCCGCCTGCTCTCGGGGGAGATGTTAAACCGAGGCCCCGCCTGCTCTCGGGGGAGATGTTAAACCGAGGCACCGCATGCTCTCGGGGAGATGTTAAACCGAGACCCCGCCTGCTCTCGGGGAGATGTTAAACCGAGGCCCCGCCTGCTCTCGGGGAGATGTTAAACCGAGGCCCCGCCTGCTCTCGGGGAGATGTTAAACCGAGGCCCCGCCTGCTCTCGGGGAGATGTTAAACCGAGACCCCGCCTGCTCTCGGGGAGATGTTAAACCGAGGCCCCGCCTGCTCTCGGGGAGATGTTAAACCGAGGCCCCGCCTGCTCTCGGGGAGATGTTAAACCGAGGCCCCGCCTGCTCTCGGGGAGATGTTAAACCGAGGCCCCGCCTGCTCTCGGGGGAGATGTTAAACCGAGGCCCCGCCTGCTCTCGGGGGAGACGTTAAACCGAGGCCCCGCCTGCTCTCGGGGGAGATGTTAAACCGAGGCCCCGCCTGCTCTCGGGGGAGATGTTAAACCGAGGCCCCGCCTGCTCTCGGAGGAGATGTTAAACCGAGGCCCCGCCTGCTCTCGGGGAGATGTTAAACCGAGGCCCCGCCTGCTCTCGGGGGAGATGTTAAACCGAGGCACCGCCTGCTCTCGGAGGAGATGTTAAACCGAGGCCCCGCCTGCTCTCGGGGAGATGTTAAACCGAGGCCCCGCCTGCTCTCGGAGGAGATGTTAAACCGAGGCCCCGCCTGCTCTCGGGGAGATGTTAAACCGAGGCCCCGCCTCCTCTCGGGGAGATGTTAAACCGAGGCCCCGCCTGCTCTCGGGGAGATGTTAAACCGAGGCCCCGCCTGCTCTCGGGGGAGATGTTAAACCGAGGCCCCGCCTGCTCTCGGGGAGATGTTAAACCGAGGCCCCGCCTGCTCTCGGGGACATGTTAAACCGAGGCCCCGCCTGCTCTCGGGGAGATGTTAAACCGAGGCCCCGCCTGCTCTCGGGGAGATGTTAAACCGAGGCCCCGCCTGCTCTCGGGGGAGATGTTAAACCGAGGCACCGCATGCTCTCGGGGGAGATGTTAAACCGAGGCCCCGCCTGCTCTCGGGTGAATGTTAAACCGAGGCCCCGCCTGCTCTCGGGTGAATGTTAAACCGAGGCCCCGCCTCCTCTCGGGGGAGATGTTAAACCGAGGCCCCGCCTGCTCTCGGGGAGACGTTAAACCGAGGCCCCGCCTCCTCTCGGGGGAGATGTTAAACCGAGGCCCCGCCTGCTCTCTGGGGAGATGTTAAACCGAGGCCCCGCCTGCTCTCGGGGGAGATGTTAAACCGAGGCCCCGCCTGCTCTCGGAGGAGATGTTAAACCGAGGCCCCGCCTGCTCTCGGGGGAGATGTTAAACCGAGGCCCCGCCTGCTCTCGGGGAGATGTTAAACCGAGGCCCCGCCTGCTCTCGGGGAGATGTTAAACCGAGGCCCCGCCTGCTCTCGGGGAGATGTTAAACCGAGGCCCCGCCTGCTCTCGGGGGCGATGTTAAACCGAGGCCCCGCCTGCTCTCGGGGAGATGTTAAACCGAGGCCCCGCCTGCTCTCGGGGGAGATGTTAAACCGAGGCCCCGCCTGCTCTCGGGGAGATGTTAAACCGAGGCCCCGCCTGCTCTCGGGGGAGATGTTAAACCGAGGCCCCGCCTGCTCTCGGGGAGATGTTAAACCGAGGCCCCGCCTGCTCTCGGGGGAGATGTTAAACCGAGCTTGCTGTGTGTAAATTGGCTGCTGCGTTTCCTACATTACAACAGTGACTACACGTCAAATAGTACTTCATTGGCTGTAAAGCGCTTTGGGACATCCTGAGGTCATGAAAGGTGCTATAGAAATCCAAGTCTTTCTTTCCTTCCTAATGCTATTCCTCCTTATTTCAGTGCATATTGGCCTCTTCCGGCAACAACTTCATGTTGACTGAAAACTTTTGCTGACCACCAATTTTGCTTTTCTACCGTTTGCTCCTGGCATCTCTTTACCATGTACATACTTCCTGTTCCAACCTGTGCTACGTCTTTTGCATTAAAATACGTTTGTACCATCTCCTTTAATGTGTCCTTATCCCTTATTAAAAGCAAAACTTAAAAAGATTCTTACTGCATTAGCCACTTATACTTAAATCCTTCCGACATATTGATAGCTTTGAAACAGTATTCACAGAAATCACAGAATCACAGAAACCCCACAGTGCAGATAGAGGCCATTTCGGCCCATCGAGCCTGCACCGACACATATCCCACCCGATCCCCGTAACCCCTACACCAACACATATCCCACCCTATCCCCGTAACCCCACGTATTTAATCCCCCTAACACTAAGGGTCAATTTATCATAGCCAATCAACCTAACCCGCACATCTTTGGACTGTGGGAGGAAACCGGAGCACCCGGAGGAAACCCACGCAAACACGGGGAGAATGTGCAAACTCCACACAGACAGTCGCCCGAGGCCGGGTTCGAACCCGGGTCTCTGGCGCTGTGAGGCAACAGTGCTAACCACTATGCCACCGTGCTGCCACCGTGATTAGCCTGAGAGAAAGTTGTGTTTTATAAAAATATTTTTGTAGCTCGATGTCTTAACAACATTATCCCTGGTTCACTTTTTCAGGAAGGGAGAAAAGCAAATGTTTTGAGTTATTATGCAGTCATTTATCTGACCACTTTCCTCGCCCTGAACTATCGGCGTTAAACAGCAAAGCCATTCATTGGTTCTAAATAACTTTTGAGAATAAATTAATTAATTCACCGCACTTGCAACAACAACAACTTGCATTTATATAGCATCTTTAACCTAGTAAAATGTCCCACTGTGTTTCACACGAGCGTTATCGAACCAAGTTAGGCATTGATTCACATAAGGAGATATTGGGACAGATGACCAAAAGCTTGGTCAAAGAGGTAGGTTTTAAGGAGAGTCTTAAAGGAGGAGAGAGAGAGACGGAGAGGTTTAGGGAGGGAATTTCAGTGCTTGGGGCCTGGCAGCTGATGACCACCAATTGTGGTGCGAAAGTAGTGGGGGATTGGCAAACAGCTAGAACTGGAGGAATGCAGAGTTCTGAGATCAGTGTGTGTGTAAAGCTTGATGGAAAAATATTTGTTTTTTTCTGTGAGCAATGTCACCAGCGATAACTGCTTTTGAACGAACTTTGTAAATGAAAAGAGGATGCATTGAATAATGCAATAAAGGCAGGACTAATCCGACCCGGCCAATTACCGCCCCATCAGTCTACTCGCAATCATCAGCAAAGTGATGGAAGGTGTCATCGACAGTGCTATCAAGCAGCACTTACTCACCAATAACCTGCTCACTGATGCCCAGTTTGGGTTCTGCCAGGACCACTCGGCTCCCGACCTCATTACAGCCTTGGTCCAAACATGGACAAAGGAGCTGAATTCCAGCGGTGAGGTGAGAGTGACTGCCCTTGACATCAAGGCAGCATTTGACCGAGTGCAGCATTAAGGAGCCCCAGTAAAACTGAAGTCAATGGGAATCGGG
The DNA here is from genome assembly GCF_052327205.1 of Somniosus microcephalus. Classification (NCBI taxonomy): domain Eukaryota; kingdom Metazoa; phylum Chordata; class Chondrichthyes; order Squaliformes; family Somniosidae; genus Somniosus; species Somniosus microcephalus. The sequence goes on from NC_141008.1 coordinate 5,350,463, forward strand.
GAAAACTCTCCACTGGCTGGAGTCATACCTAGCACAAAGGAAGATGGTTGTGGTGATTGAAGGTCAATCATCACAGCCCCAGGACATTGCTGCAGGAGTTCCTCAGGGCAGTGTCCTCGGTCCAACCATCTTCAGCTGCTTCATCAATGACCTTCCCTCCAACATGGGGATGTTCACTGATGACTGCACAGTGTTCAGCACCATTCACAACTCCTCAGATAATGAAGCAGTCCATGCCCACATGCAACAAGACCTGGACGACATTCAGGCTTTGCCTGATAAGTGGCAGGTAACATTCGCGCCACAGATGTGCCAGGCAATGACTATCTCCAACAAGCAAGAGTCTAACCACCTCCCCATGACATTCAATGGCATTACCATTGCCGAATCCCCCACCATCAACATCCTGGGGGTCACCATTGACCAGAAACTTAACTGGACCAGCCACATAAATACTGTGGCAACAAGAGCAGGTCAGAGGCTAGGTATTCTGCAGCGAGTGTCTCACCTCCTGACTCCCCAAAGCCTTTCCACCATCTACAAGGCACAAGTCAGGAGTGTGATGGAATACTCTCCACTTGCCTGGATGAGTGCAGCTCCAACAACACTCAAGAAGCTCGACACCATCCAGGACAAAGCAGCCCGCTTGATTGGCACCCCGTCCACCACTTTAAACATTCACTCCCTCCACCACCGGTGCACCGTGGCTGCAATGTGTACCATCTACAAGATGCACTGCAGCAACTCGCCAAGGCTGCTTCGACAACACCTCCCAAACCCGCGACCTCTTCCACCTAGAAGGACAAAGGCAGCAGGCGCATGGGAACACCACCACCTCCAACTTCCCCTCAAAGTCACACACCATCCTGACTTAGAAGTATATCGTCGATCCTTCATCGTCGCTGGGTCAAAATCCTGAAACTCCCTCCCTAACAGCACTGTGGGAGCACCTTCACCACACGGACTGCAGCGGTTCAAGAGGGCGGCAGCTCACCACCACCTTCTCAAGGGCAACTAGGGACGGATAATAAATACTGTCTTTGTCAGCGACGCCCTCATCCCAAAACAATTTTTTTTTAAAAGTGGCGTCACCAACACCTTGCTTTCACTGCTGAATTTAATCAAAGTTGGCAACTGTCTTGCTCTCAAATCCTCAGCATTCCTTGTACTGTGGGCCTGCTTGAAGCTGTCAGTGTCTCTATCAACACTCTGCTTCAACACTGATTTGTTAGCCCAGTAACTTTAAGGGATTTTAGCAGATTGTCACCAAACTTGGTTAGGAACTGAAAATTTGCAAAGAGGCCTCTGTGGCGCTCTGGTGGATAGGAATCCATCGCTATATTTGATTCTGTAAATGCAAACTTAACGACCACAATGAAGTGAAGATTTTGTTGGACTTTAAACTTACTGGTGACATTTGGCATCAAACCCTGGATTTGTTTAAAATATTTTCGCGGTGGGAACTTTCCACTTGAATGTCATGCGCGTGATTGGTAATCTAACACTCTAAGCTCACTGCACCGTCCCAAAAATACTTTGCTTGGTGTCATGCTTTAAATTGGCTGGAATTCACTGTGCACTAAAATCACTTTGTGCTTGAGGTAGATTTGTAAAATTAGAGACACTTTTCACCCTACAATCACACTTTGCTTGTATATGTGGATGTCTGTGCCATTTGGACTGCTTTTTAAAGTGATTCAGAAACACCCTCTGCAAAAGGGTTCTGTAATGTTGTTCCCATTTCTGGTTAGTGTAAAACCCAGTGCACGGGTACAGTACAGATTTTGATCTGAAAGGAGAACATTTGGCTTCTATATGATGCCCTGTGGTGAAACCACAAATGTTGACGGTGTGTAATGGTTTGGCAATGTCTCCGCTGACTGGGTTGGTTTACATAGGAAAACATCCAAGTGATATCTGAGCTGGTGGCTGAGAGTGAGATCAAGTGACTGTGCATCATCTTCATCGCTCTCATCTTCCTCCTCTGGCTGACGGACTTCTACATCCTGAAGAGCTGAAATGAAAAAGGGACAAGGGTTAGATTGTGGTGTGTGGAGAGGAAGTAATGCATGTTCCCAGCATCTGCAGCTTGTCATGCAGATTTCTCCAGCGCCGCCAGTGACCACGGCCTCTTCTCTACCCTTCCCATTATCAACAGCGCATCTGCTGAATGGGAGAAAGGGAGTGCGGTCGCGCTATTCCTCTACCAGTTGCAGTCTGCTGTCTCCTGTTACGTGCCACTTTCTCCTGCAAGAAAGAGGAAGTGTGTGAGTGAGAGTCTTGTGAGCCGTTTAGGTAATGTGGCTGTCGTGGTGGAATAGCTGTATTGTGTGTGAGAAGTGAGTTTTGGGTGTGAAGTTTGTAATAGTGTAGGGGGTGGGTGAGGTGAAGGACATGAATTGAACTGTGCTGTACTGATTGTTACAGATTGCAGGTCGGTGGGGATGGGAGTGACATGAATTTAGCAGTTTGAGGCTATGGTGCATTTGAAGATTGATCTTGCTCGTCAGATCATTGAACTTCCTGCACTGCATCCATGTCCGAGGAGCCATTTTCCTGGCATTCACCTCATCGGCCACTGCCTGCACATCAGGTTCCTGGAACGCTTTCTGCCTCCCTGAGGATAGAGAATGTTCCTCTTCAAGTCTGCCTCCTGCACCAAGGCCTCCAGTGCAGCATCCGGGAATCTTGGTGCCAGCTTCTGCCATTTCACTTGCTGCTCTTGGCTCTCTCCAAAAAAAAACCCCTCAAAGCTAGCTATGAATGGAATGCTGAGTGCACAACGTTTATTGAAGTGATGGTTCAAGATAGAACCTTGATGCAGAGCGATGTGACTGTGTTTCACTACATTAATAGGAAAGTAAAAAGTGGCGGGGGATCAATACATTGGCTATTGGCTTCAGCTATGTGTGCTGCGGCATATTCTGCTCCATTTTCCAGCTAATTGTGGCATTGATTCACCACTGGAAGATTGGAGAGCAGTTCGTCACCAATCTCGCCATTACAACGAATTCCAGCCCATAGACGTTGATTTTCATAGTGCCTTGTCACATCCCTGAGAAGCATCCTAGAGTGTGTCAGACGGAATGACTTCAAAGCATGGTGATCGCTATGGAAGCTTTGCTGTTCCACTTTTGGTCTGTACACCAATTGGCACTCAGCTAATCAAATTGGTGTGATCCCTCTACTGATCTAGACGGGCCTGACATTGACACTGGTGAGTGAAGTCTGAGTGAGTTTGTGGTGATATTGCAGCTGATGACAGGTGGACGGGTTCATTCATTTTTAAAGGAATGATACCGGGGCTTAAAGGATTAAACTATGAGGACAGGTTGCATAATGTTGGTTTATATTCTCTTGAGTATAGGAGATTGAGGGGTGATCTGATTGGTGTTTAAAATGATAAAGGAATTGATCGGGTCGATACAGAGAAACTACTTCCTCTGGTGGGGGAATCCAGAACAAGGGGGTACAATCTTAAAATTAGACTTAGGGATGAAATCAGGAAGCACCTCTTCACACAAAGGATAGTGGGAATCTGGAACTCTTTCCCCCCCCCGCCCCCTTCAAAAGGCTGTGGATGCTGGGGCCAATTAAAATGTACAAGACTGTGGTCACTGGATTTTTGTTTGGTGAGAGTATCAAGGGATGTGAGCAAAGGTGTGAAATGGAGTTCAGGTACAGCTCAGCCATGATCTAAGTGAATGGTGGACAGGTTTGAGGGGCTGAATGGCCTACTCCTGTTAATTTTAAAAGGGAACTGAATTATTCTGCATCTATTTTCTAACCTAGTTTAAGTTTATTTAGCACAAGTCATGTATTATACTATAACTATATGATCTGGGAGCCTGAGATATTTAGCATTTTTCCAAACTTGGCATCCAAAGACCTAAATTAGCTTTGAAACAGTATCGTGACTGTGGGGCTATAAGCAGTGTGTGTTCTAGTGAGCAGTAAGGGGAGAAAAGTCTGCCCATGATCCTGATAACTCACTTGTGACCCATCACTGAAGTTACCTGCTCAGACTTACTTGTGTAATTTAATACTTGCCTTTGCTCCATCATAGTATCATAAAAATATTCTCCAATTTCTTTAAACAGGTGGTGCCTGAGGTGATGGAATTTGGGAAGGCTAATGTGCAGACTGATCTTGTCCATTATGTTGCCCAGTTATCGGTTTTATACAAGCGACGAATAAAATACCAGGAAGCAGCCTATACTCCACTGATAGTCCTCGAAAAAGGCCATTCGACTCACCCTGTCACCTCTTTAATCCTAATCCCCTTTCCCAATTCTTCCTTTTTAAACACCTATCCAATTCCCTTTTAAGTGATAGTGTCTGCCTCCCTTGCCCCTTCTGTTAAAGCATTCACTCATCTCATATGCCTCTGTGTGAAAACCCCCCATTTCCATGGCTCTAATATTCTTCCCATAATGAGCCCAGAACTGTGCTCAATACTCCCAAATGTATCCTAACCAATGTCTTGTCGAAAATCCACATCATCTTGTACAGCGGGATTTGATTCACCTTTCACTCCCTCGCTGGTGGATTTGGTGGAGTCGCTGTGGTTGGGAGACTTTCCAAAAGCACGGAGGCTCTGATGTACTGGGATCCGCGGTAGAATGGGCCTGTTATTAGACCCTGGCTGATCACTTTTTCAGTTGTATTTGGAAATTAAATTTGTGTTTTGATTTTAAAATCAGAGAAAAAAAAAACAATGACTTTTTAAAACTACCCAAATTAGCAAGGAATTTTGGGTTGTCTTTAAAATGAAGTGGGTGATGAACTGATTCACCTTGCATCTTGGTGTTGGGGGCTGTCGTCACTAAAGTAGGAGTGTTCTTCATTGAATCTGGTTGAGTGCTTTCAGATTCAATACTGGGTTTTCAAATGGTGCAACTGAATAAAAATTCAACTCCTCGGAAATCCATGTGCAATAAACTGATGGTGGCGAAGCTTGCCATTATCAAATGTTTAGTGGAGTCACTCGGAATCTAGTGACCGTTATTTAGCCAATCATTTACATTTCTTTTAATACGAACATCAGATAGACAAGCCCTCAGTGAAAGAGAGCTTCCCTCCATACAGTGTACTGGGTTAGAAAGGTGAATACATGAGTTGTAGACTTTCTGTAAGTGAGCCCGGTAAGATTCTTCAGACAACAGGTGCACGTGTGACTAAGGAACTTTTACATTTTCATTTAGGAGCCAGTGCCTGATGTCCCATGACTGATCTGTGCGTGTGTTCTTGGTTTGGCTTGGATTCCATTTAGTTAATGGGTTAGCGATGAGATTACTCTTTCTACGGTGCTCTGAAACGTACAGCATCAGTACACGGTTACTTCACTGGTCAAGTCTCCAAGCTTGGTGCCCATTTTGGACTTCAAGTGAAAAATGGCAAGCAGACTCTCGCTGCAATAATCTAATAATGTTTCTGCATGTTAGTATATCACTCGCAATTGCCCACAAATGGTCCTGATGGAAAGCAACCACCGTGCCAGACTAATGAGAATATATAAAGTATTTAATATCTGTTCTGATGATGTCTCCCTTTATGTGATCTAAAATTACCAGCTGTCACGCTTTCCCTCCATCTGGATATCCTTGATGCTGTGGGCTTGTGTCCAACAATAGTGAAGAGAAAATTAGTAAAATTTAGATCGACAAATGGTTAATTGGAATATGATTATATCTGGCCTTTATTGACATGGTGTTGATGACATGCTCTTGTCTCAATGACTTTTACCTGTTTGGTTTGGTTTAAATACCCGTTAAATGGCCGAGCTGGGGAAGAGAGCTGAGAAAAGCTTGCCTCACTACCACTTAGTGACTCGGTCACACTACATAACGACAGGTAACTGCTTCCATAAAGATTGCAGTTATAATGAAAATCAATCTAACGTCTTCATGTAGGTAGGCAGTTTAATGCTAAATTTTAACATATAAACTGTGACTTGGAATCGTGGCATGGGAAGTAAGGTTTGTGGGCAGAACACGTGTCCTACACGAGATTTTTAATACATTCTGTGGCTTTGCCCGTGCTGTTTATAACATTGAGTGTTTATGTACGTAGGGTATAGTCACAGTGACAGGAGCAAATTCCACTTTTGTTACATGGTTGGTTTATTGGGAGATTGAAATCTATCCTTTGCAATATAAAGATCTATAAATTATTGACTTTTATTTTACCTATGTATTTAAATTTTAATCCCTTGCTTTTTTACACCTGAAAATACACAGCCAGGTGGAATGTGAAATGCACGTGTCAGAGTTATCTATCTGATGTTTGCCAGTGGTGAGGTGAGAGTGACTGCCCTTGACATCAAGGAGCCCGAGTAAAATTGAAGTCAATGGGAATCAGGCAAAACTCTCCACTGACTGGAGTCATACCTAGCACAAAGGAAGATGGTGGTTGGAGGTCAATCATCACAGCCCCAGGACATCGCTGCAGGAGTTCCTCAGGGCTGTGTCCTAGGCCCAACCATCTTTAGCTGCTTCATCAATGACCTTCCCTCCATCATAAGGTCAGAAGTGGGGATGTTCGCTGATGTTTGCACAGCTTTCAGTTTCATTCACACCTCAGATAATGAAGCAGTCCATGCCCACATGCAGCAAGACCTGGACGACGTTCAGGCTTGGGCTGATAATTGGCAGGTAACATTCGCGCCACAGAAGTGCCAGGCAATGACTATCTCCAACAAGCAAGAGTCTAACCACCGCCCCTTGACATTCAACGCCATTACCATCGCCGAATCCCCCACCATCAACATCCTGGGGAGTCACCATTGACCAGAAACTTAACTGGACCAGCCATATAAATACTGTGGCAACAAGAGCAGGTCAGAGGCTAGGTATTCTGCGACGAGTGTCTCACCTCCTGACTCCCCAAAGCCTTTCCACCATCATCATCTTAGGCAGTCCCTTGGAACCGAGGATGACTTGCTTCCACACTAAAAATGAGTTCTCAGGTGACTGATGAGTCCAATGCGGGACCTACAGTCTCTGTCACAGGTGGGGCAGACGGTGGTTGAAGGGGCGAGTGGGTGGGGTGCTTGGGTTGACGTGCGCTGCATGCGCTTGGCTTCCGCTTGCTCCCGGCGAAGAGAGTCGAGGTGCTCGGCACCTTCCTGGATGCTGCTTCTCCACTTTGTGCGGTCTTGGGCCAGGGATTCCCAGGTGTTGGGGATGTTGCACTTTTTCAAGGAGGCTTTGAAGGTGACCTTGAAGCGTTTCCTCTGCCCACCTGGGGCTCTCTTGCCGTGTCGGAGTTCTGAGTAGAGCGCTTGTTTTGGGAGTCTCGTATCGGGCATGCGGACAATGTGACCCGTCCATCGGAGCTGATTGAGCGTGGTCAAAGCTTTGATGCTGGGGATGTTGGCCTGAGCAAGAACACTGACGTTGGTGCGCCTATCCTGCCAATGGATTTGCAGGATCTTGCGGAGACAGCGTTGGTGGTACCTCTTCAGTGCTTTGAGGTGCCTGCTGTACATGGTCCATGTCTCTGAGGCATACAGCAGGGCGGGTATCACTGCTGCTCTGTAGACCATGAGCTTAGTGCCGGGTTTGAGGTCCTGGTCTTCAAACACTCTCTTCCTCAGGCGACCGAAGGCTGCACTGGCACACTGAAGGCGGTGTTGGACTCCGTCGTCGACATCTACCCTTGTTGACAGTAGGCTCCCAAGGTATGGAAAGTGGTCCACGTTGTCCAAGGCCTCGTCATGGATTTTGATAATCGGGGGGGGCAGTACTGTGTGGCGGGGGCAGGTTGGTAGAGGACCTTTGTCTTACGGATGTTTAGTGTAAGGCCCATGCTCTCATATGCTTCGGTGAAGGTGTTGACAATGGTTTGGAGTTCGACCTCCGAGTGAGCTCCGACGCAAGTGTCGTCTGCATACTGTAATTCGATGACAGAGGATGGGACGACCTTGGATCTGGACTGGAGGCGACGGAGGTTGAACAGTTTCCCGTTTGTTCTGTAAATTAGCTCCACTCCAGTGGGGAACTTACTGAGGGTGAGATGGAGCATTGCAGCAAGGAAGAGCGTTGGTGCGATGACACAGCCTTGCTTGACCCCGGTTCGTACGTGAATTGGGTCTGTGGTGGACCCGTTGGTCAGGATCACGGTTTGCATGTCGTCGTGAAGCAGGCAGAGGATGGTGACAATCTTTTGAGGGCAGCCGAATTTGAGGAGGACACTCCATAATCCCTCGCGGTTGACGGCAAGGCCTTTGTGAGATCAAAGAAGGCCATGTACAGCGGTTGGTGCTGTTCCCTGCATTTCTCTTGTAATTGACGTGCGGTGAAGATCATGTCCATTGTGCCCGTTAGTGGGCGGAATCCGCATTGCGACTCTGGAAGGAGCTCTTCGGCCACTGGGAGGAGGTGATTGAGGAGGATTCTTGCAATGACTTTCCCTGTGGCAGACAGCAGGGAAACTCCTCTGTAATTACCGCAATCGGACTTGTCACCTTTCTTGAAGATGGTCACAATTACGGCGTCTGAGATCCCCTGGCATGCTCTGCTCCTTCCAGATAAGAGAAATTAGTTCATGAATTCGCGCCAGTAATGCTTTTCCACCATGCTTTAGTGCCTCGGCAGGGATTCCATCTGCTCAAGGCCTTGTTCTTCAGTTGTCAGATGACCTTCTCAACCTCATGCCGGACTGGGATTGTGCTGAGATGGTGGCGGGTAGCATGCTGTGGGATGGAGTTGAGGACACTCGTGTCGAAGATAGAGCCGTGGTTAAGGAGATCTTCGAAGTGCTCCTTCCAGCGTCTACAAGGCATAAGTCAGGAGTGTGATGGAATACTCTCCACTTGTCTGGATGAGTGCAGCTCCAACAACACGCAAGAAGCTCGACAAGATGAAGGACAAAGCTGCCCGTTTGATTGGCACCCCATCCACCACCTTAAACATTCTCTCCCTCCACCACCAGCGCACTGTGGCTGCAGTGTGTACCATCTACAAGATGCACTGCAGCAACTCGCTAAGGCTTCTTCGGCAGCACCTTCCAAACCTGCGACCTCCACCACGTAGAAGGACAAGGGCAGCAGGCACATGGGAACACCACCACCTCCAAGTTCCCCTCAAGTCACACACCACCCAGTTTTGGGAATCTTCCGCCATTCCTTCTTCATCGCTGGGTCAAATTCCTGGAACTCCCTCCCTAACAGCACTGTGGGAGCACCTTCACCACACGGACTGCAGCGGTTCAAGAACGCGACTCGCCACCACCTTCTCAAGGGCAATTAGGGATGGGCAATAATGAATTTTAATGAATTTAAAAAAAAGTTCTGAGGAGAGAATGTGGCGATTGGCCACACTTGAGGGCAGTTCTGGGCTTCACTCCAGGTCCAGTCCTGGAGTGGGGCTTTCTGTGATCTGGCACAACTGAGACAGGAATATAAACCGTGGCTCACTGGTGTGTTCCTGGTGTCCGTCAACTGGGGAGGGTGTGGAAATTATGTTTGGTTGCTGGATCTGTCATTGTCTGTCTCTCGCGCCCCCTCTCTCTCGCGCCCCCCCTCTCTCTCTCTCGCGCCCCCTCCCTCTCTCTCTCTCGCGCCCGTCCTCCCTCTCTCTCGCGCCCCCCTCTCTGGCGCGCGCCCCCCTCTCTGGCGCCGCGCCCCTCCCTCTCTGGCGCGCGCCGCCCCCTCTCTGGCGCGCGCCCCCCCCTCTCTGGCGCGCACGCGCCCCCCCTCTCTGGCGCAGCGCGCGCCCCCCCTCTCTGGCGCGCGCGCCCCCCCTCTCTGGCGCGCGCGCGCCCCCCCCTCTCTGGCGCGCGCGCCCCCCCCCTGTCTGGCGCGCGCGCCCCCCCTCTCTGGCGCGCGCGCCCCCCCCTCTCTGGCGCGCGCGCACACGCCCCCCATCTGTGGCGCGCGCGCCCCCCCCTCTGTGGCGCGCGCGCCCCCCCCTCTGTGGCGCGCGCCCCCCCCTCTGTGGCGCGCGCGCGGCCCCCTCCCTTGCGCGCGGCGCGCGGCCCCCCTCCCATGCGCGCGCAGCGCGCGGCCCCCTCCCTGGCGCGCGCGCGCGGCCCCCTCCCTGGCGCGCGCAGCGCGGGCCCCCTCCCTGGCGCGCGCGCGCGGCCCCCCTCCCTTGCGCGCTGCGCAGCGCGGCCCCCTCCCTTGCGCCCGCCCCCCCCTCCCTTGCGCGCGCCCGCCCCCCCCCTCCCTTGCGCGCGCCCCGCCCCCCCCTCCCTTGCGCGCGCCCGCCCCCCCCCTCCCTTGCGCGCGCCCCGCCCCCCCCTCCTTGCGCGCGCCCGCCCCCCCTCCCTTGCGCGCGGCGCCCGCCCCCCCCCTCCTTTGCGCGAGCCCGCCCCCCCTCCCTTGCGCGCGCCCCCCCCCCCCCCCTTGCGCGCCCGCCCCCCCTCCCTTGCGCGCGCCCGCCCCCCCCTTGCGCGCGCTCCGCCCCCTCCCTTGCGCGCGCCCCGCCCCCTCCCTTGCGCGCGCCCGCCCCCTCCCTTGCGCGCGCCCGCCCCCTCCCCTCCCTTGCGCGCGCCCGCCCCCCCCTCTCTTGCGCGCGCCCGCCCCCCCTCTCTTTCGCGCGCGCGCGCCCTCCCCTCTCTTGCGCGCGCGGGCCCCCCCCCTTGCGCGCGCGCCCCCCTCTCCCCCCCTCTCTTTTGCGCGCGCGCGCGCGCCCCCCCCCCCCTCTCTTGCGCGTGCGCCCCCCCCCCCCCTTCTCTTGCGCGCGCCCCCCCCCCCCCCCCCCCGAAATTGGGTTGAGGCGCCAAGTTCGCCTGGGCACTGATCTTTGCGCAGCGTTCGGAGCATTAATGAACGTCAGAAATTCAGTTTCAGCACCCCTAGAGGGAGACGGGGCGAGGCTCGAGGCGCTCCGACTCCCTTTTAGGGCGCTGAAACTGAATATCGCAGCGCCACACGCTGCGGTACTGCAGGCCTTCCTCCCATTGTTAAAGGGGAGGGGCCTGCAACAGCACAATCCCCGACCGCAAGTGCCGGCAAAAGAGCCCGGCACCGAGGAGAAGTGCCGGGCTCTCGGGAAACAGCCAGCAGTGCCGCGGGTGGGGGTTGGTCAGGAGGCCGGGGACGGAGGTGTTGGCAGGCAGCTGCCCCGCACCTCCACCTTAACTTACGCCACTGCCGGCACGGGTAGCGAACGGCGCTACAGCGGCGTTCGCTACCAAATATCGCGATCGGGTCGCTAATGGGGCGCTGCGCACACCGATGACGTCATCGGTCGCAGCGCAACAGGCTAACGCCATATTAGCGCCCCCGCTGAATATCGCGGGAGGCGTGGCCAGTGGTGCTACAGCCACTGACTGCCCTCTTTATTAGGCGCTAATAGGCGGTGCAGCATACCCAATTTCTCCCCGTGTGTCTGGCAGCTGTTGGTTGTTTGCATTTTCCAACAAAGAACAACGGTTTTTTGAATTAAAAAAAACTATTGATGAGTGAAGCCCCATTATTGCCGCCACAGGAGGGAGGGTGTAAATACAGTGAGACATCGTTATATCGGCAGCGTCCATTCTAAATGTGGGCATTGAATTTATAATGGGGGAGGGGAAGTTAAGAAGATGCACCCGGATGCATCTGATTTTTAACACATTGTGGGTAACTATATGCTGCTGCTGAAGTTGTATTGAACTTTATGGTAATGCTTTGTTACAGGACTCGAGTTACCAGAACATCGAGGAAACAGTGAAAAATATAGTTGACCAGGCCCAACAGTTGGCATATGACCCAAACTACATGTCTCCCTTCGCACTGCACGCCTGTGAAAATGGGCTGAATGTCCAAGGTAAACTATTGCTTTTTGATCCAGGATTGCATGAAGATATAATTCTTCCTCCTGTAATTTGCCAGTACCTGTTGAACTGCACAGGTCTCTGGGCCTGTGCGGATGAGGGTTACAAGGGAGGAGTCCCCTGCATTACGGCCTATACTCTTCAACAGCTCTCGCTCTATAGTGGTCTGCTGTAGAAACTAGAAATAGAACTTGTGTTTTTTTATTTTTGGCGTGTTACATGGCGACTGTCCAATATAATGAAAGCTGTGACATTGTGAACTATTTCTATCTCTACACAATTCTGCTGTCACCTGGTGATGCCGAGTGTTTGTGCTTGAGCAGTAACGGCTGGGGGGTGATAACTCATGTTTATTCTTCTCTTCTCCCACCCCCCCCCCACCCAATTTTGAAGAGTTTCCAATCTTATCCACGTAATCGGCGGTGGACAGTGGAGTTGAGGGGGGAATTGGGTGGGGGGGGGGAGGAGGGGTCACATTGCCTGCTTGACTTCTCGCCCACAGATTGACTCTCAACCTGGTACAATCTAAATACCTGGAAAGAAAAAAATATTGTAAACATGGAGAGAAATTTACCGCTTCACGCGGTATGTGACTGGGCCGGTGTTGTGCCAACTCACTTTGTGTAGGTTATTCTGGCCTGACTAGTCATTCTTTGTACTGAAATTTCTCTTATTTTTGTATATTGAGCTCTTCTAAGGAAAGTATTAAATAATGGGAAAGAGCAGGGAAACGGGATCAGCCTTTGTGGCTGTGCTGTGCATCGGACAGTGACACAGCACTGTGGACTGAAATGGCTGCCTGCCTGCTGTGCTCCAATTTCTCAAACACAAGCCAGATTTTGGCTCAATTCTATTGTTCATAGAGTCCCAGGGCTGTAACCCAGGCTCCACATACCAGCTTGTGTTGGTTGAGATGGGATCCCCTGTTTAAACTGTTTACCCTGAACAGGACATTTTAAAGTGAGATTTTTTCCCCCCATGTTCACTTAGTGAATGTGTGCGTTGTGTAAAAGGTCATTCCTCAATGTGCTGCACGTGCCAGCACCAAGATAAGCCACAGCTTTCGAGTTTGCCGGTGTTCCATTAAACGTTAAGTCAAATGAGTAACTCTAGTGTGACAGCCTATAATCTTCAGGTGTTGACCACCAGATCACTTACCGCCATCAGTCATCCAGCATTTAAAACACAACTTCTTTTGTAGGTGGCAAGCCAGATGACATCACAGTGCTATTATCCGTAGTGACCGAGAGCAAGGAATGAAGAGGAAACCTTTGCCTCATTGGCCACGAGCTCCCAGCTGACACACCTCTACAGGTGGCGCCCCTGAATCTCCGCTCCGAGAATGCCACAAATCTCTGCTGGTGCGTCCTGTCAGATGTGACTTTTGATCTGTGCAGATGACCACCTTCAAGGAATCCAAGTAGTTGAAGTATTGGGTGAATGATCAATCTATTCAATCCTGTGCTTTGGAAAAATTACACTTTGCTCTTTATTGCTTTTTTCATTCGGTAGGGTCTCTGTAAAATAGTTTGACTTTTTAAAAACTCTATCCCTTGCATTGGTTTCCACATGTTCAACAGCCCCTTACAAACCTCTCCACCACCTTGTAATCATTCAGTCACTAAAGGCTGACAAAAGCCATTCGGTCTCCTTCAACAATGGTAACGAGTGATTCTTGGAAATCCAGCCAGCAAGGTGGGTATTTTTTTTTTACTCCTCTCAAACAAATGCTTTGCCGTATTGGACCAGCCCCAATTTACTAAAAGCCCCACCACTAATGGCCAATATGCATCTTTTTCTTTTTTTTCGTTAAATCATGGGTTTGGGTAAAGCATGCAGTAAGGTAGGTATGATTTGGGATGCACATGCTATTTTGCCATGTCCTTTGTCCCAAATGGCACTGGAGAGTGTCCGTGTTCGAAGCAGACTCTATGGGAAAGGGGCTGTAAATTGACTGAGAAGGGATCAAGTCTCATTTCTCTACAAGAGAACAATTGAATTTTAAAAACTATGTGGAGTGCAATTTTGACAGGAGGTGGTTTCCTGCATGTAACTTGTTTCCAGAACAGGACTCTTTCAAATCTGAACTGGCAGCCATTACAGTGCCTACTAACCCACTGTACTGAGAAACAGACCACTTACAGAAACCTCATAGTGCATCAGCATGGCTGCTACTGCATTTACACCTCCACTTCAATAAAAACCTATAGTGGCCACCTTGGCCTCTATACCATGGACTGTTCTGATCCAAAGCTATTTCCTAGAACTGTTTTGTGGGGAAATCTATTTGGATTTCAATGGGTTAAACCACTGTCAGAGTGCGTGTTGATAATTGGTTTAAGTGTTGCTACAGAAGCTTCATGTTGCGAACAGCCTGCAGAGCACTGGGCAGAAGAGGGCGGTGAGCCTTTAATTGTCACACGGACCTCAGGTGAAATCGGTAAAATGACCCAAAGAAAGAGATCTCCACGTGATCCATCACCTTAAAAATTCTGGACTCGTGATACCGATTTCTGCACCAGGCCAGAAGCTCCTCGTCCATGTTTCTCCGCAGAATAAAGTAGAGAGGAGAGAAGAAGAGACTGTTGGAATACGCAGCCTGCTTGCTGAAATTGTAGACCTGAACTGGACCAGAATTCGACTGTCCTGGTCAATTCAGAATTTGAAATGGTGCTGGTGGGTTAAACCATACCCAATCGCATTCTAAAAATTTCATCTGGTCAGGTTTTATTCCAGGTATTTATTTGGAGAGTTTTGTAAACTTGGTAATGTGGTCACATTATACTCTCTTCCACAGCTGGATGTTTGGCCATACAGCCATCATATTTTTAAGAATCTAAAATGAATGGAGACCACTTGATGAGCTTTGTGGCCTATATTTATATTCTTGATGCTATGATTACAGTTTCAATTGGCTGTGAATTCTTCCAATCCTGTCTTGAATGTATTCAAATGCTTTCGTCCATCAGGGATAATGGATAACTGAGTATGTAATGTGGGAGTACCGGTGTTGCTGTATGCTGAGTTAGACATGCTCTCCCGTGGGTATGGAATGATCAACTATTCGCCTTTGAAGCGTCTACTGGAGATCAGTATTAGAGCGGGCCTGTTCTTTGGTTGCTCACCGCGTAGACATCAGACTGTCTGCTTCTCTCTCGCTGGTACAGCTTGTCCTGTCTCTAATGCCCCCTTATGAGCTGGTACCATGTGACCAGGTCTGTGTTACCGATAATCAGCAGTGTCTGCTTCATATTGGTTTGTGTCGGTGTAACCAGTTAAATACAACTGCACTGAGCATGGAGTTTGGGGCAAAATAGAGAAACTAGAACAAACTGGTGGATGATGCTTCTAGTTCCAGCAATTTGAAGTTGTTGATGGTATGGAAGGAAGGAATCATTACTGGAAGAAACAGTCAAGCAAATCTCAACTCTTGACTTGTTCCAACTACAGTGACTGGATAGTAACTACTCAGAAAATGTTGCTCCAAAGCCCTGATTCAGGTGCCTGTCATATTTCAGGGCCTTCCAAGTCTTTTGAGATCCATCATCTTAAAGCTGTGATTGAGCTGCTTGTTGTTTTGGACTGCTGTCATTGTAAGACACAGCCTCCATTCATCTGAACACCCAGTGCTGAGTCTCTGCAGCCTAGAGAGAGCAAAGGGGCACTGACTGACTGGCTGGACTTGTACTTGTTTCAGTTGCTGCAGCAGTCTTTTTAAGGAGCGCGTTACAGCAAGTTGGGAGGAAGGCTTGTCCCAAATTATATTGGTCTTTCACCCTACTTGTGAGAGAGAGGCAAAGACTGAGTTTGCAGTGTTGGTTCAACATGTTACAAGCATGTTGTCTGCCCCTCCGCTGCAAGTAATGCTCAGCGTGGGAAGATCAAGAAATGCAAAAGGAAACATTTTACTTTATATTTAAAAAAAACTCCAAGGGGAAAAGAACACTTAAAATAATTGTCCTTGATGTCCTATTATGAAAATTTAGAACCGTTTTGGTCCAATGGGATAAATTCCAAGGTCAAAGCTCGAGAGAGCGCGAGAAGCAGACAGGCCCTGATCTCCTTCACTGGCACTGCTGCTGTTTCACGTATTTCTGTGTCCTCCATTTGAGCAGGACCCGAGTTAGAACTCTGCTTCCGATTGCTTTTTGGGGAGGAAGAGAGTTACTGCTGTTTGAATTCCGAGCCATAGGTATTACTGCAGCAATATGTCTGATTCTCTGGATATAATGTGTTTGTATATAGTCAGCCCATGTACTATGTACATGGATTTGTACAGCTGTTTTTCAGGTTTGGTTCTGTTGTAGTCTTCAAGTTTAAAAATACAAAGACAAACTTAATTCTGCTTTGTTTAGTTTATGTAATCTGTGATGGCACAAAATAAGGAAGACTATCCTCACACTGCATTATGGGAACACTGCCTTGATCTTCATAGAGAGCTCAAATTTTGTAACTAAACTACGTGGTACAGTTCATTTTTTTAACCCATAATATAATTTTACAGGGTGGTGTTGGCGGACATACTGGGCGTCCTTTACCCACCATCATGAAGAATGGGCTATCCAGTGAGAGAGGGTGGTGGTCGCACCCTAGTGCAGTATTAATCCCACTTTCCCGCTCTCTTCCCATAGCCCTGCAAATTTTTCCTTTGCAAGTATTTATCCAATTCACTTTTAAAAGTTATTGCATTCCAGATCATCATAACTCGCTGCGTTAAACATTTTCTTCCTCATTCCCCCCCCCTGGATTGTCCATTGTTTTAAATCTGTGTCCTTTGCTTACTGCCCCTCCTACCAGGAGAAATGGTTTCTCCTTATCTACTCTATCAAACCCCTCATTATTTTGAACACCTCTATTAAACCTCCCCTTAACTCTTAAGGAGAACAACCACAGCTTCTCCAGTTTCTCCACATAATTGAAGTCCTTTATCCCTGGTCCCATTCTGGTCAATCTCCTCTGCATCCTCTCCAAGGTTTTGACATCCTTCCTAAGGTGCGGTGCCCAGAATTGAACACAATACTCCAACTGAGGCCTAACCAGTGTTTTATAAAGGTTTAGTATAACTTCCTTGTTTTTGTACTCTGCCTCTATTTATAGGATCCCATATACATTTTTAACAACGTTATCAACTTGTCCTGCCACCTTCAATGATTGTGTATGTGAACCCCCAGGTCTCTCTGTTCCTGCACCCCGTTTAAAATTGTACCATTTAGTTCCTATTGCCTCTCCTCCTCTTCCTCTCAAAATGCACTTCTCTGCATTAAATGTTATCTGCAGGACCACACCATGATTCAGAACCCCTGTGCGTGCAATGAAAGAGAGATCTCGTCCATTTGCAAAGCTTAGGAGCAGCCTTTGAGCCTTTTGTGGCAAAAGGAGGAGGAGCTGGATTGAGGGAGGACCCAGCCTACACCAGCCTACCATTGGGTTCCCTTAAGGAAGAGTCTACCTCACAAGGACATGCTTTTTTATCAAAGCTCCTTGCTTGAGAATCTGGCTTAAGCTTGGTGCAGGGCAATGGACTTTGTCTACAACATCAGCGGGACTGGCATGAAGCAAGCTGCCCTGTATAAATCCTTGCACCACACTAATTAGATGTCCATAGTATAGCTGATGTGGAAACAGACTTGGATGGCTGTGATCGTGTGTCCATTATCTTTGTCGGTGAAGAATTTAGATTGTAGTTTCCTTTTGTTTGATTTTCCAGAGTTTTGTGCTGCATTAAGACTGAGGCTTTTGCAGTTATACTTTGATCTCGAGCTTGTAGCCAAGATTTGCTTTTGAGTGTTTGTATGCAACTGGAGCTGCATAAATGAGGGAGAGTTGGTAGCTAAAAGACACGAGCATTGGCCTCCCAACTCGGAAGCCGATTCAAATCCCTGTCTTGCTGACATTTGAACCCAGGTTTCCCTTTTCTGGAGGCAGAGGTTTGTCTGGGTAATCCAAAACGGCCCGTGTATAAAGCCTATTGAAGCACTGGCAAATCTGTCGTCTTAAGAGAAGGTTGCAAAAGACCATCATTTGCCAAGTACAGGAAACTCTCTTTTAACTGGCACCTAAATATCCGGAAATCTCTCTTAACCGGCAAAATTCAGGAGTAGGTTCAGGTAAGTTTTACTTCATATTAGTGGCCGTGTAACTGGGGTTCCTGCACCTGTGGCCATGTAACCAGGACTCCTGCACAAGTGCCGTGTAACCGGGGCTCCTGGATCTGTGGCCGTGTAACCAGGGTTCCTGGATCTGTGGCCGTGTAACCGGGGCTCCTGCACCTGTGCCGTGTAACCGGGGCTCCTGGATCTGTGGCCATGTAACCAGGACTCCTGCACCTGTGTAAACGGGGCTCCTGCACCTGTGGCCGTGTAACCAGGACTCCTGCACAAGTGCCGTGTAACCGGGGCTCCTGCACCTGTGGCCGTGTAACCGGGGCTCCTGGATCTGTGGCCGTGTAACCAGGACTCCTGCACAAGTGCCGTGTAACCGGGGCTCCTGGATCTGTGGCCGTGTAACCGGGACTCCTGCACAAGTGCCGTGTAACCGGGGCTCCTGGATCTGTGGCCGTGTAACCGGGACTCCTGCACAAGTGCCATGTAACCGGGGCTCCTGCACCTGTGGCCGTGTAACCGGGACTCCTGCACAAGTGCCGTGTAACCGGGGCTCCTGCACCTGTGGCCGTGTAACCGGGACTCCTGCACAAGTGCCGTGTAACCAGGGCTCCTGTAACCGGGACTCCTGCACAAGTGCCGTGTAACCGGGGCTCCTGCACCTGTGGCCGCGTAACCGGGACTCCTGCACAAGTGCCGCGTAACCGGGGCTCCTGCACCTGTGGCCGTGTACGGGGCTCTCGTACCTTTTAACTATAACTCTCTGTAATCCAGACTTTTTGATCACCCGGCACCATGCCGGTCCCGTTGGTGCCGGATAAAAAAGAGTTTCCTGTATGTGCTACAGGAATTGCTTGTTTTTAACTCCTCATTTTTCCTTCCACACCTATCAAAAATACAAAGGCATGGTTAATTGAAACTTCAACCCATTCCTTCGCCAGCAGGACAGTGATACAAAGGCAAATCTAATTACATTAGTGGGCTTTACAACTTCCTAAAATAAACAGGCTGCTGGTGTGTCCTGAGCCCAGGGTTGGTGTGGGTAGTCCAGCAATTGGCTGTGGTTAGAAGCCAGTGATCACTTTCAGATTAAAATTAGCCCCTCATCTTGTTTTGTAATAGTTACAAGTTCAACAAAATAATTTGTTCACATTTAAACATTTCTTTGTAGTTTGTTTAAAAAAAAGAGATCTGAAGGGTCTGCATAGACCCGTTTCTAGCCTTGTACACCATGTGTTAATCCCAAGGTTTAAATAGCAATTTCAGCTGCTCATGACACTCACTGATCTACTGGCAGACCGCCTGCTCCACATGGCCCACTAACTCGGGTTTACTGAGCTCCGCCTGCTCCACATGACCCACTAACTCGGGTTTACTGAGCTCAGCCTGCTCCACATGGCCCACTAACTCGGGTTTACTGAGCTCCGCCTGCTCCACATGACCCACTAACTCGGGTTTACTGAGCTCCGCCTGCTCCACATGGCCCACTAACTCTGGTTTACTGAGCTCAGCCCGCTCTACATGGCCCACTAACTCGGGTTTACTGAGCTCAGCCTGCTCCACATGGCCCACTAACTCGGGTTTACTGAGCTCCGCCTGCTCCACATGACCCACTAACTCGGGTTTACTGAGCTCCGCCTGCTCCACATGGCCCACTAACTCTGGTTTACTGAGCTCAGCCCGCTCTACATGGCCCACTAACTCGGGTTTACTGAGCTCAGCCTGCTCCACATGGCCCACTAACTCGGGTTTACTGAGCTCAGCCTGCTCCACATGGCCCACTAACTCGGGTTTGTGGTAAACCACTGTTTGTATTCCACTGTGTACATGCCTGGACATGCCTCGGCTGACTCCTCCCACAAGTCCTAGTATAAAGGTGACTGCTCCCCAGCCCTTTGTATTCTGGACCGGTCGACCACTCGAGACAGACCTTCATTCTTTTGTTAATAAAAGCCTTTAGTTACTCTCTTAACTCTCAGTCTTTTATGAGTAATTGATAGCGCATCAATTTTATTAACAAAATTTTTATAATGGAGAAGATCCTCACACCAGCATGCCTGGACTTAGATCATCGGGAGGCGGACTCATCCACCAAGTTTACTCACTGGCTTAAGTGTTTCGAAAAGTTCCTGACCGCCTCCGCAGCAATCAAATCGGACGAGGACAAACTGGATGTCCTGACCTCCAAAGTGAACCACCGAGTGTACTCGGTCATCCAAGATGCGACCTCGTACGCGGACGCTATCAAGCTCCTCAAGGACCAGTACACGCGCCCAGTGAACGAAGTGTACGCCGGGCACCTTCTGGGGAGTCGTAAACAACAACCTGGGGAATCGACCGTGGAATACCTTCAGGCACTGTCTGTGCTTGGCCGGGCCTGTGGTTGTAAGGATGTAAAGGCCGCCGTGTACACAGAGGAACTTATCCGGGACGCTTTTGTAGCGGGCCACAGATCCAATTACACCCGACAGCGACTGTTGGAGCAGAGTGACCTCGACCTCAACAAGGCCTCTGAACTCGCACTATCATTGGATGCAGCCTACCGAGGCATGGATGCCTACTCCCCTGCACCGTGGACGCCGCGGGGAATGACAGCCTGGGACACGGTAGGACCGCCTCATAGCGCCGTGCCACGCCCCAGCAACGGCCCAACTACCGCAGCAGTGTCCCAAGGCCAGACAGCAGTGCCCCAAGGCCAGAAATGCTACTTCTGTGGCCAGGCAAAACACCCCAGAGCGCGCTGCCCGGCGAAAAACGCGATCTGCTCGGGCTGCGGGAAGAAGGGACACTACGCTAGCGTCTGCAGGGCCAAAGCCACCCCGAACCCCAGCAGCGCCGCGTGTGGGCCATGCGGGCCGCCATCTTGGGCCTCCCCGGCCATGTGCGAACCACCGGTACAGCAGCCATTTTGGACGCCTCCAGCCACATGGGGATCATGGACGCCGCCATCTTGGACGACAGCCGAGCGCAGCAGGCCCCCAACACCGCCTCATCTGATACCCGCAGCGACACACCGACCCCTACGCTGGCATCCGTTACACTGGGCCAAGCGAGACCGCACCAGCTGGCCAGTTCCACAATGGACATTAAGGTAAATGGTCACGATACAATCTGCCTTTTTGACTCTGGGAGCACGGAGAGCTTCATCCACCCCGACACGGTGCGGCGTTGCTCTCTCCCAGTCCTGCCTGCGCACCAGCGGATTTCTATGGCCTCCGAGTCCCAGTCGGCGGACATCGGCGGCTACTGCGTGGTGACACTCGTAGTAGACGGGACTGTGTACGATCATTTTAAACTTCTGGTCCTGCCTGACCTCTGCGCTGCCGTCCTGCTGAGGTTAGATTTTCAGTGCCACCTTAAAAGTGTTACGATGGCGTACGGTGGACCCCTACCCCCACTCACAGTCCGCAGCCAGCAGCTTCCAAATTGCCCGCCGCGCACCAGGTGCAACCTCTCCACACTCAGAGTCACCCCCCCCCCCCCCCCCCCCCCACTGTTTGCTAACCTCACCCGACTGTAAGCCCATCGCCACAAAGAGCAGGCGATACAGTGCCGGGGACAGGGTTTTCATTAAAACCGAAGTGGAGCGGCTCCTGAAGGAAGGGATTATTGAGGGCAGCATCAGCCCCTGGCGAGCCCAGGTTGTGGTCGTTAAGACCGGCGAGAAGCAGCGTCTGGTCATCGACTACAGCCAGACAATAAATCGCTACACCGTGCTGGACGCCTACCCACTCCCCCGCATAGCTGATATGGTCAACCAGATCGCGCAGTACCGCGTCTTCTCGACCATTGACCTGAAATCAGCGTACCACCAGCTCCCTATCCGCCCTGAGGACCGCCAGTATACTGCCTTTGAGGCAAACGGCCGCCTCTATCACTTCCTTAGGGTTCCCTTTGGCGTCTTCCAAAGGGAGATGGACCGGATGGTAGATCAAAATGCGTTGCAGGCCACTTTCCCATATCTGGACAATGTGACCATCTGCGGCCGTGA
Source organism: Somniosus microcephalus (assembly GCF_052327205.1). Lineage (NCBI taxonomy): Eukaryota > Metazoa > Chordata > Chondrichthyes > Squaliformes > Somniosidae > Somniosus > Somniosus microcephalus. The sequence continues at coordinate 5,372,318 of NC_141008.1, forward strand.
CTTGCAGGACCATGACGCAAACCTCGAAAAATTCCTCCGCACCGCCCAACTCCTGAACCTGACATATAACAAGGAGAAGTGCATATTCCGCACAAACCGCCTCGCCATCCTTGGCTGTGTTGTGGAACACGGAGTCATCGGCCCCGACCCCGACCGGATGCGTCCCCTTATGGAACTCCCACTGCCTCAAGGCCCTGAAGAGGTGCCTAGGGTTTTTCTCCTATTACGCCCAGTGGGTCCCCTACTATGCGGACAAGGCCCGTCCGCTGATCAAGTCCACCTCTTTTCCCTTGACGGCAGAGGCCCGCTTAGCCTTCCACCGTATCAAGGAGGACATTGCCAAAGCCACCATGCACGCAGTGGACGAATCCATCCCCTTCCAGGTGGAAAGCGACGCGTCCGACTTTGCCCTGGCCGCTACCCTCAATCAGGCGGGGAGACCCGTGGCCTTCTTTTCACGAACCCTCCAAGGCCCGGAGACCAGACACTCCGCTGTTGAGAAGGAGGCCCAGGCGATTGTGGAGGCTGTGCGTCATTGGAGGCACTACCTGGCCGGAAAACGATTTACCCTGCTCACTGACCAGCGTTCAGTTGCTTTCATGTTTAACAACAAGCAGAGGGGCAAAATCAAAAATGACAAGATCTTGAGGTGGAGAATCGAACTTTCCACCTACAATTACGAGATCTTGTACCGGCCCGGGAAGCTCAATGAACCCCCGGATGCGCTATCGCGTGGCACCTGCGCCAGTGCGCAGATCGATAGACTGCGGGCCCTCCACAATGACCTCTGCCACCCGGGGGTCACCAGGTTCTTCCACTTCATCAAGGCCCGCAACCTGCCTTACTCTATTGAGGAGGTCAGGACCATGACCAGGAACTGCCAAGTCTGCGCTGAGTGCAAACCGCACTTTTATAGACCAGACAGGGCCCACCTGATAAAAGCCACTCGCCCCTTCGAGCGCCTGAGCGTTGATTTTAAAGGGCCTCTCCCCTCCTCCGACCGTAATGTGTACTTCCTCAATATTATTGATGAGTACTCCCGTTTCCCGTTCGCCATCCCCTGCCCGGACATGACCAGTGCCACGGTCATTAAATGTCTGAACGACCTCTTCACCCTGTTCGGTTTCCCCAGCTATATCCATAGCGACCGGGGCTCATCGTTTATGAGCGACGAACTCCGTCAGTACCTGCTAACTAGGGGTATTGCCACAAGCAGGACCACCAGTTACAACCCCCGGGGGAACGGACAGGTGGAAAGAGAAAATGCGACAGTTTGGAAGGCCGCCCTGCTAGCCTTAAAGTCTAGGGGCCTTCCAACCTCCTGCTGGCAGGATGTGCTCCCCGATGCGCTCCACTCTATTCGGTCACTGCTCTGCACTGCCACTAACGCCACCCCTCATGAGAAAATGTTTGCCTTCCCAAGGAAGTCCACATCGGGGACATCGCTACCGCCATGGCTGACGTCCCCAGGGCCGGTCCTACTGAGAAGACACGTGAGGACCCATAAAACGGACCCCCTGGTCGAGAGGGTCGACCTCCTCCACGCCAACCCCCAGTATGCTTACATTGCATACCCGGACGGGCGGGAGGACACAGTCTCCATAAGAGACCTTGCACCCTCGGGGGCCACAGTAACCCACTACTCACTACCACCCCCCCCCCCCCACGATCTGATATCCAGCCCCAGCAGACGGCAGGCCTGGGCCCCGCGACCCGCTCGACATCTACGAGGACGACACGCCTGTGCCACAGCCTACGCAGGACTCGACGCCGGAAGCTCCACTACCCCTGCCGTCGCCACGCCGATCACAGCGGCAGACAAGACCTCCGGAGAGACTCCAATACACTAACTTTTAATACACTTGACCCCGCCGGACTCAATTTTAAACAAGGGGTGAATGTGGTAAACCACTGTTTGTATTCCACTGTGTACATGCCTGGACATGCCTCGGCTGACTCCTCCCACAAGTCCTAGTATAAAGGTGACTGCTCCCCAGCCCTTTGTATTCTGGACCGGTCGACCACTCGAGGCAGACCTTCATTCTTTTGTTAATAAAAGCCTTTAGTTACTCTCTTAACTCTCAGTCTTTTATGAGTAATTGATAGCGCATCAGGGTTTACTGAGCCCGGCCTGCTCCACGTGGCCCACTAACTCAGGTTTACTGAGCTCAGCCTGCTCTACATGGCCCACTAACTCCTGTTATCTGAGCCCAGCCTGCTCCACATGGCCCACTAACTCCTGTTATCTGAGCCCAGCCTGCTCCACATGGCCCACTAACTCGGGTTTACTGAGCTCAGCCCGCTCCACATGGCCCACTAACTCGGGTTTACTGAGCTCAGCCTGCTCTACATGGCCCACTAACTCGGGTTTACTGAGCTCAGCCAGCATGCTAGGGTTTCCACTGTCAGTTGCCACAGAATTTAACAGTAAGGCTTTTTTTTATTTAAAAAAGGAAAACTAATGGGGTAATGCCTCTTGCCGATAATTCCAGCTGGGAAGCCATGGTGACAGTGAGTGCAGGGCACAGACAGCATTGTAGCTCTGCTTGTTCAACCCTAATTCCCTGCAGGAAGTCAGAGATCAACAAGTTACACTATTAAGTTCCAGCTGACATTGCAAAACATTTACTGTATTGGTCGAGCTACTAGCTGGAATGCTTGTTCGTTAGGCAGTGAACCCTGGTGTTCGATGGGACGTGGGGGAGAGAAAAACACATTTTATTTTAAAGGAACTAGACAAACTGCAACAGTAAACCAGAGAGCAGAATGAATCCCATTCGTTTTGGTATCTGGTGCATTTTAAAAGGTGGAGATATTTCAAGAGTGCACCTGATTCAGCGGAGTTGTAGAAGCGAGCTTTTCAATTGAATGACCTTCACAGGGGTTTTCATTGAAAAGTCCACCCAAGGGACAGGAAATATTTTATTGCTTCATTTGCATATAATAATGGCCAGTTGCCGGTGAATTAGATACACGTGCAAAGGACAGTGCCACCTGTCCAGATACCAACCTCAAACCCTCGGACTCCATATATAGAAGGTAACTACTCTGATCAATGTCTATAGCCGTACACGGGTTACTTTTAGAACACAAGAACCTCATCCTTTTGTTGTTCCGGTAATTTTGCAGACGAGAAGAACTGGCAAGAAACTGAGCAACACCGCAATCTGACGACTAGAAAATAGTCTGTAAAATACATGAAAATTAAAGAAAGATAATTGTCAGAACTGAACAAGGAAATACAGCAAGTTACAAAACTTTGCTGGAAAAAGTTTCCCTGATCTATGGTGCATTTGGATTCATATTAAAGCAAGAAATAACATCGCAACCAAATATACCCTCAAATCATCCAAATATACCCCAAAATGATCCTTTCTTCTCACTTCTTACTCTTTTTGCTTTCTCATTACCTTGTACTTCGACTTACATGCGGCCCCTCTTCATTCTCTCTCTCTCTCTCTCACTCTCTCTTTGTCTCGCTCTCTGTCTATCTCGTTCTCTCCCTCCTGATTCAGTTTGAAGCAACTGTGGCCTTTGGATTGACTTATAAGTTGAGTCTGATATTTTGTATTCTCCAGTTTAGTAAGGGCACTATTTTCATCTGGATGTAGCTTTGGCCTATAGCTGTTTGTCATTGCTGCGGTTTGCCTTGAATGATTTGTAGGCTTCTTTAAGAGACAGTAAAGGTCAGCTTCCCATTAGAGATTTCTGTTTGAAGTGTCTGCCAGAAATTGCCGTGATCCTCCATTCATTCTCTGATATTGTTCAGTGCAGTTTGATGAGGGGGCAGGACCGGGACAGGTGTTGGAATAACAATGACTGGCCCCTGCCAGAAAGTCCCAACGGCTAATGGAAGTTTAGAAGTAAAACTAAACACTGGGAATCTGAAATAAAATGCTGGTAATAGTCAGCATCTGTGCAATGAAAAGACCGGTTAGTGTTTCAGATGTAGACCTTTCCTCAAACATGAACACAGAGCCTCTTCCTAGGGTATGGATGAGGGGGGATTTGCTGCTGCTGTTCAAAACGATGAAAGGAATCGACCAGGTAATGTAAACCATTGCCAGTGGTAGGACAACCAAAGATCAGATCCGCGATTCAGACTTGAGCACAACACAAGGAGGCAGGTGTAACCGATGAAAGGATTTTGAGTGTCGACTTCCTGTCGGAGAGGGTTAAAATGGCCATCTGTTTCCTGAGCATTTTCCATGAGTTTTGTGATCTTTCTTTACAAGCCTGAGACCTTTAAATACCATTCACCATTTTCACCTCTTTACACCTGTTCAGAACCCTGTTTGCTGGCCACTTAACCCCTTAAATTCTGGATACTTCCACTTGATCTCTTTCCCCGCCCTTTCTTTTGTTCAGCCCTATTAACGCAGCAGCATTTTGGTACAATAAGGACCCACTGATGGAAAATGCAGCAGTGACCAGTTAATCTGTTTTTGGTGGTGGCTGCAGGTGCCTATTAGCCGGGAAACCAGGAGAACACTGATCCTAAATAGTACCACGAGATCTTTTGCATCCACCCAAAACAGAATGATTTTTCATCTTATTTGAAAGACAGTACTGCCCTGAAGAGTTGGTCTAGGTTATGTATCCAAGCCCTAGAATGGGGCTTGTACCCACAACCTTCTATCGGAGATGAGCACTACCAATTGACTCAAGCTGACACTTTAAGGGGCTCTCGCTCTCCAATCTCCAATTACAGAAGCTGGCAAAACTGTGTATCAACGTTTTTGGTTTTATGTTAAAGGAAGTTTATTGTATTTTGTATTGGTGTCCGAAATATATCCATTGTGTTGCAATACAACTTGTAACTCATTTGTGACAGTTCCACAAAAGACATCATTGAGTATTTAACTTTGGCTATTCTCTGTCCAAAAGTTGAACTCTTGTTTCTAAGACATCGGTGGAACACATGAACAGGGGGAGGCCATTCAGCCCCTCGAGCCTGTTTAATAATCTAACACAGGAACAGGGGGAGGCCATTCAGCCCCTCGAGCCTGTTTAATAATCTAACACATGAACAGGGAGAGGCCATTCAGCCCCTCGAGCCTGTTTCTAATCTAACACATGAACAGGGAGAGTCCATTCAGCCCCTCGAGCCTGTTTAATAATCTAACACATGAACAGGGAGAGGCCATTCAGCCCCTCGAGCCTGTTTCTAATCTAACACATGAACAGGGAGAGGCCATTCAGCCCCTCGAGCCTGTTTAATAATCTAACACGGGGAAGTCCATTCAGCCCCTCGAGCCTGTTTAATAATCTAACACGGGGAAGTCCATTCAGCCCCTCGAGCCTGTTTAATAATCTAACACACGGAAGTCCATTCAGCCCCTCAAGCCTGTTTAATAATCTAACACAGGAACAGGGGCAGGCCATTCAGCCCCTCGAGCCTGTTTCTAATCTAACACAGGAACAGGGGGAGGCCATTCAGCCCCTCGAGCCTGTTTCTAATCTAACACAGGAACAGGGGGAGGCCATTCAGCCCCTTGAGCCTGTTTAATAATCTAACACAGGAACAGGGGCAGGCCATTCAGCCCCTCGAGCCTGTTTCACCTATCCAATGAAATCGTGGCTGACCTGTGACCTAACTCCTATAAGGTGGCCTTAATTAGAATTCATTAACGTAACTATCAAGAAGCAAATTGCTCCTACCTTGGAGATTAATGTTTTTTAAAAGTGACATTATAGTTTAAGTACTTGTATGTTTGCTGTCGATCTTTCAGATATCACCCATAAAAGCCACCTGGTTTTGGGACCAATCACTTGATTCTCATTTTCTTTTCTTTTGCACTTTCCTATTCCTTACCCCCGCACCCCACTCAAAAATAACTGAATTGAAGCCTGGGAATCAATATTCTGTTTGCTTTCTTAAGTTCAGGGGGGCTTCTGATGGCACAGATTTCAAGACCCACTTCACACTGGGTCTCTAGACACTATACAATTGGTCAGAACCAGTTCCAGCTCTTGAGTTCTTTGGGTAAATGATTTTGCAATCTGTAACTCGATACCTTTTTAAGGCCGGGATGCTTTTTAAAAAAAAACTTGCATAAACATCAAGCTCATGTCCTTCTAGGGTCACAGATGGCCTGATTTGAGTGATCCGGGCTGCATCACTCCAGATCAAGGAGCAAATATTTCAGATCAATCAAAAACCTAAACACCTCCCTGATGGGTAATCTTTATAGAAGTTAATACTTAAAAAGGTGCTTGTGATGCTGAAAGCAGACCCTACGTAACCTGTGCAGTGTTGCTGTGAAGCTGCAAACTGCTCTGTTGATGTGAAGGGCAACTATTTCAAAATTGCATTAAAAATTTTATTGAAACTTTTCTCCAAATTAATCCCACTGTAAGATCGTTAGGTTACTGTGTCCCATCTTAGTTTGGAGAATGAATCCCGCACTGAGATCGTTAGGTTACTGTGTCCCATCTTAGTTTAGAGAATGAATCCCACATTGAGATCGTTATGTTACTGTGTCCCATTTTCACAGCTGCAACCAAACCAAACTCTGAAAAGCTCCAGCAGTGGTAAAAAGCACCCATTTGCCAAGGTGCAGCTATATTTGGGATGCGTACTGACTAATGGAAATAATTTGAATGTATTTTTGTCTGTGTCTGCCTCTCTCTCTGTCTCTCTGTGATATGGAAATCAAACCATTAACTTTTCTTTGTATCCAAAATTATTTTTAAAATTTAGGTTTGTTGAAGTTGTTGTTGAAGTTTGACAATTCATAAGTTATGAATGAACTGTAAAATCTGTGAAATAATTATAATCTTTATTTATTTAAACTTTGTCTGTTTTGCTTATTTCCAAATTACAGTAGTCACAACTGGTCTGATGGTGAATGCAATTTAATCTTAAGGTTACTTGATGAAATGACACTGCCTTTGAGTCTGTGCTTATTGTAGTACCTTTAAACAAACAGGAGTATATATTGTGTATAGATATAACCCTAGAAACACATGGTGTTCCCTGGGCTCAGTGAGTGGCTCATACCCCCGCCTTGGCTGTAAAACGCTTTGGGACATCCGGAGAGGCACTATATAGATAAGTTCTTTCTGTCTTTCCATTTCCCACTCGCATTCTCTCCTGAAGGAACTGTCATGCTGGATTAGAGTTCCATAGCTCACCCTCTTCCTCATGTTAATGTGAAGGCCTGGACAATGAATATCATCGACTGGGCACCTGGCTGATTTTTTTTGCCCATTTTCTAGATCAGGGTACTTGGATGTAATTTTCAGCCACCCGCACTGATACCCTGGCTAAGATCAGCGAAATTGGCACAAACCAGGTTTGTTATTCTAGGAGTCAGTCATACAGCACAGAAGGAGGCCATTCGGTCCATCGAGTCCGTGCCGGCTCTCTGTAGCGCAATCCAGTCAGTCCCATTCCCCGCTCTATCCCCGTAGCCCTGCAAGTTTATTTCCCTCAAATGCCTATCCAGTCTCCCCTTGAAAACATTGAGTGTCTCGGCTTCCACCACTTCTGTCGGCAGCGAGTTCCAGGTCCTCACCACTTGCTGCGTAAAAAGTTTGTCCTCACATCCCCCCTGTATCTCTTGCCCAAAACCTTAAATCTGTGTCCCCTAGTCCTTGTACCATCAACTAGTGGGAGCAGCCTTTCACAGTCTAGCCTATCCAAACCTGTCAATCTTGTACGCCTCTATCAAATCACCCCTAAACCTACTTTGCTCTAATAAAAATAAATCCAGCTTCTCCAACCTGCCCTTGTAGCTAAGATCCCCCATCCCCAGAACCGTTCTGGTAAATCTCCTCTGCACCCTCTCAAGGGCCTTCACATCCTTCCTAAAGTGTGGTGACCAGAACTGGACGCAATTCTCCAGTTGTGGCCTAACCAGCGCTTTATAAAGGTTCAGCATAACTTGTCTACTTTTGTACTCAATACCTCTATTTATGAAGCCCAAGGTCCCATATGCTTTGTTAACCACACTCTCAATATGTCCTGCCACCTTCAGGGACCTATGCACATTAACTCCCAGGTCCCTCCGTCCCTGCACACTCTTTAAAACTGTGCCATTAAGTGTATATTGCCTCTCCCTGCTCCTTCTGCCAAAATGCAGCACCTCACACTTCACAGAAATCACAGAAACCCCACAGTGCAGATAGAGGCCATTTCGGCCCATCGAGCCTGCACCGACACATATCCCACCCAATCCCCGTAACCCCTACACCAACACATATCCCACCCTATCCCCGTAACCCCACGTATTTAATCCCCCTAACACTAAGGGTCAATTTATCATAGCCAATCAACCTAACCCGCACATCTTTGGACTGTGGGAGGAAACCGGAGCACCCGGAGGAAACCCACGCAAACACGGGGAGAATGTGCAAACTCCACACAGACAGTCGCCCGGATTTGAACCCGGGTCCCTGGTGCTGTGAGGCAACAGTGCTAACCACTATGCCACCGTGCTGCCTATTAAATTGCCACTTCTCTATTAAATTCCATCTGCCCATTCTGCTAGCCTTTCTATGTCCCGTTGCTGTCAATTGGTATCATCCTCACTGCCACACCCCCAAGTTTGGTGTCATCGTCAAATTTAGAAATTCTACTTTGTATTCCAATATCCAGGTCGTTTATATATATCAAAAAAAAGCAGTGACCCCAGCACTGACCCTTGGGGAACACCACTGTCAAGCTAGTTTAAACCCTCCCCAACAGCACTAGCAAACCTCCCCGCGAGAATATTGGTCCCGGCTCTGTTGAGGTGTAACCCGTCCGGCTTGTACGGGTCCCACCTCTCCCAGAAATGGTCCCAATCTTCTTCTTCTTAGGCAGTCCCTCGGAACTGAGGATGACTTGCTTCCACACTAAAAATGAGTTCTCAGGTGACTGATGAGTCCAATGCGGGACCTACAGTCTCTGTCACAGGTGGGGCAGACGGTGGTTGAAGGGGCGGGTGGGTGCGGTGCTTGGGTTGATGTGCGCTCCTTCCGCTTGCTCCCGGCAAAGAGTCTCGAGGTGCTCGGCGCCTTCCCAGATGCTTCTCCTCCACTTTGTGCGGTCTTGGGCCAGGGATTCCCAGGTGTCGGTGGGGATGTTGCACTTTTTCAAGGAGGCTTTGAGGGTGTCCTTGAAGCGTTTCCTCTGCCCACCTGGGGCTCTCTTGCCGTGCCGGAGCTCCGAGTAGAGCGCTTGTTTTGGGAGTCTCGTATCGGGCATGCGGACAATGTGGCCCTTCCATCGGAGCTGATTGCGCGTGGTCAAAGCTTCGATGCTGGGGACATTGGCCTGAGCGAGAACACTGACGTTGGTGCGCCTATCCTGCCAATGGATTTGCAGGATCTTGCGGAGGCAGCGTTGGTGGTACCTCTCCAGTGCTTTGAGGTGCCTGCTGTACATGGTCCATGTCTCTGAGGCATACAGCAGGGCGGGTATCACTGCTGCTCTGTAGACCATGAGCTTAGTGCTGGGTTTGAGGTCCTGGTCTTCAAACACTCTCTTCCTCAGGCGACCGAAGGCTGCACTGGCACACTGAAGGCGGTGTCGGAGTTTGTCATCGACGTCTGCCTTTATTGACGGTAGACTCCCGAGGTATGGAAAGTGGTCCACGTTGTCCAAGGCCTTGTTGTGGATTTTGATAATCGGGGGGCAGTACTGTGTGGCGGGGGCAGGTTGGTAGAGGACCTTTGTCTTACGGATGTTTAGTGTAAGACCCACGCTCTCGTACGCTTTGGTGAAGGTGTTGACAATGGTTTGGCGTTCGGCCTCAGAGTGTGCGCAGACGCAAGCGTCGACTGCATACTGTAATTCGACGACAGAGGATGGGACGACCTTGGATCTGGACTGGAGGTGACGGAGGTTGAACAGTTTCCCGTTTGTTCTGTAGATTAGCTCCACTCCAGCAGGGTGCTTACTGAGGGCAAGATGGAGCATTGCAGCCAGGAAGACCGAGAAGAGCGTTGGTGCGATGACACAGCCTTGCTTGACCCCAGTCCATACTTGACTCAGGAATCTAAAGCCCTCCCTCCTGCACCATCTCTCCAGCCACGTATTCATCTGTTCTATCCTCCTATTCCTGTACTCACTAGCACATGGCACCGGGGGTAATCCGGCGATTACTACTTTTTGAGGTCCTGCTTTTTAATCTCCTAGCTCCCTATAGTCTGCCTGCAGGACATCAACCATCTTTCTGCCTATGTCGTGGGTACCGATATGGACCATGACCTCTGGCTGTTCACCCTCCCATCTCAGAGTGTCCTGCAGCCGCTCAGTGAAATCCTTGACCCTGGCACCAGGGAGGCAACATACCATCCTGGAGTCACGTCTGCGCCCACAGACGCCTGTCTGCTCCCTAACTATCGAATCCCCTACCACTATTGCTCTTCCACTCTTTCCTCCCCACCTGTGCAGCTGAGCCACCCGTGGTGCCGTGGACTTGACTCTGGCTGCACTCCCCCGAGGGACCATAGCCCTCACCAGTACTCAGAACAGAATACTGGTTGGAGAGCAAGATACACTCGGGACTCCTGCATTACCTGCCTTGTCCTCCTCTTCTGTCTGGCGCTCACCCATTCCCTCTGCCTGCATAATCTTAAGCTGCGGGGTGACCACCTCCAGAAACGTGCTATCCACGTAACTCTCAGCCTCGTGGATGCACTGCAGTGACTCCAGCCGCCACTCAAGCTCTGAAACCCGGAGCTCAAGTTGCTGTAGCTGGCGATAATTCCTGCACATGTGGGCGTCCAGGACTTCCAACATGGCACAGGATGTGCACTCCACAGCACTGAGCTGCCCTGCCATGCTTCTATTTAATAGACTAAGAACTAATCCACTGATCTAACGTAGAGTGAAAAAGACAAATGTAATACTCAACAACCAATCACTTGCCTGCTGTCCTGTGACGTCACTCCTTGAATTTTTTTTTCGCCGAATATATACTGCCGCCTCCGCTGCTCAGCTCCTGCTCGGGCTCCTGCTCTAAATGTTGGGTGCTCAGGTACTGTCTCTGAGATCTTTGCTATTCATAGAATCATGCAGCACAGAAGGAGGCCATTTCGCCCATTGTGCCTGTGCCGGCTCTTTGAAAGAGCTTTCCAATTAGTCCCACTCCCCCGCTCTTTCCCCAGAGCCCTGCGCATTTCTCCTTTTCAAGTATATATTGAATTCCCTTTTTTGAAAGTTACTATTGAATCTGCTTCCACCACCCTTTCAGGTGTATTTCAGATCATAACATGCTGTGTAAAAAAAAAAAAAAAAAAAATACTCTGCTCATTCCAACCCCCCCCCAGCCGCCGGAATTTTGGCAATTATCTTAAACCTGCGTCCTCTGGTTACCGACCCTCCTGCCAGTGGGAACAGTTTCTCCTTACCTACTCCATCAAAACCCCTCGTACCTGATCACCATTCACTGTGCGTTGTAATTAAACTCCCCTTGAAGTTGATCTTTTGCAGTCACCAGACCGGGAGTGATTGAGGTGACCTTGTGGAGATTGAATGACTTGCATTCATCACATAAGAAATAGGAGCAGGAGTCGGCCATTCGGCCCCTCGAGCCTGCTCCGCCATTCAATAAGATCATGGCTGATCTTTGACCTCAACTCCACTTTCCTGCACTATCCCTATATTCCTCGAGTCCCTTAATATCCAAAAATCAGCACCTTTCACGACCTCAGGCCTTTACAGCCAATTATGTACTCTTGAAGTAGTCACTTGTAATGTAGGAAAACGCAGAAGCTAATTTTGTGCACAGCAAGGTCCCGCAAACAGCAATGAAATAAATGACGAGCATCTGTTTTAGTGATGTTGGTTGGGGGATAAATATTGGCCAGGATGCTGGGGCGTACTCCCCTGCTCCTCCAATAGTGCCATGGGATCTTTTATGTCCACCTGAGAGAGCAGACGGGGCCTCGGTTTAACGTCTCATCCGAAAGGCACCTCTGACAGTGCGGCACTCCCTCAGCACTGCACTGAAGTATCAGCCTAGATTATGGGCTCAGATCTCTGGAGTGAGACTCGAACCCACAAACTTCCGACTCTGAGGCGATGGTGACCCCTTTATTAAAAATAAGCAGATTTGAAACCGTAAGCTGACCGGGGCTTTAGAAATGAGCATATAACTTTGTACCACACTGAAATTATCAGGTGGCAAAACCTTTAATGTACGAGCCCCTACAGTCCAACCGTGCAGCAGATCCTCTCCTCGCTCGCATCCAGTTCCAGTGCAATGATCTAAGCCTCCCTGCACTACACCATTGTGGCTTAGCTCCTGGGATCTGGGGGAGGTGGGGTCCAAGACGATTGCCGAGGATGTGGGGTGGGGGGGGGGGGTGTCTAACAGCCGTGTAGGGGAGGGGGAGTCTAAAAGGAGAGGACTGTCCACCCCCCCAGCTCATGCTTCTGCATCAGCCTATCAGATATTATAATGCTGTCGGGTCCCCAGTTTCTCCATCATTGGCCACGTCCTGTCTACGTTCCTGACTTAAAACAGTTAAGTGAATTGTTGACTACTTAAAATTACTGGGTGAAAATTGCAGGTCAGGAGGTGTGCACCATTCTGACGTCCACTCCCTGTGATCCGGAGCACCCAAGCAGCACATTGACTGCAGTATCAGTGAGTGCTGGCACAGTCTTTCATAAACACATTTCTAGAAACAAACAACAATTATTTCATAAAATTCTCAGTTCTGTTTGCACAGCTTCCAAGTTTATGTAATACAGATTTTATTAACAATATTTAACAGCAATAAACAGGCAACTGACTGAAAGGAATCTATTTTCTATATATCAACTTTCTTTTTAACCATTAGCAAAGAAACCACAATCACGGGTATTGCTACTCACAGCTGGCTGTCTGTGTAGTTCACAATGGCAAACAGCATTTCTTAATAGATTTAAATAAATTGCCTGAAATAAAGCTAAGAATTTTAGAAACAGCAGAAACTCCCGCTCTCCCCGGGGGGACGGTCCTCTCCCCGGGGGGACGGTCCGCTCTCCCCGGGGGGACGGTCCTCTCCCCGGGGGGACGGTCCTCTCCCCGGGGGGACGGTCCTCTCCCGCTCTCCCCGGGGGGACGGTCCTCTCCCGCCCTCCCCGGGGGGACGGTCCTCTCCCGCTCTCCCCGGGGGGACGATCCTCTCCCGCTCTCCCCGGGGGGACGGTCCTCTCCCGCTCTCCCCGGGGGGACGGTCCTCTCCCGCTCTCCCCGGGGGGACGGTCCTCTCCCGCTCTCCCCGGGGGGACGGTCCTCTCCCGCTCTCCCCGGGGGGACGGTCCTCTCCCGCTCTCCCCGGGGGGACGGTCCTCTCCCGCTCTCCCCGGGGGGACGGTCCTCTCCCGCTCTCCCCGGGGGGACGGTCCTCTCCCGCTCTCCCCGGGGGGACGGTCCTCTCCCCGGGGGGACGGTCCTCTCCCGCTCTCCCCGGGGGGACGGTCCTCTCCCGCTCTCCCCGGGGGGACGGTCCTCTCCCGCTCTCCCCGGGGGGACGGTCCTCTCCCGCTCTCCCCGGGGGGACGGTCCTCTCCCGCTCTCCCCGGGGGGACGGTCCTCTCCCGCTCTCCCCGGGGGGGCGGTCCTCTCCCGCTCTCCCCGGGGGGACGGTCCTCTCCCGCTCTCCCCGGGGGGACGGTCCTCTCCCGCTCTCCCCGGGGGGACGGTCCTCTCCCGCTCTCCCCGGGGGGACGGTCCTCTCCCGCTCTCCCCGGGGGGACGGTCCTCTCCCGCTCTCCCCGGGGGGACGGTCCTCTCCCGCTCTCCCCGGGGGGGACGGTCCTCTCCCGCTCTCCCCGGGGGGACGGTCCTCTCCCGCTCTCCCCGGGGGGGACGGTCCTCTCCCCGGGGGGGATGGTCCTCTTCTGCTCTCCCCGGGGGGACGATCCTCTCTCTCCCCGGGATCCTCTCCCCGGGGGGACGATCCTCTCTCTCCCTGGGGGGACGATCCTCTCTTCCCCGGGAGGACGATCTCCTCTCTCTCTCTCATAGAAACATAGAAACATCGAAGATAGGAGCAGGAGTAGGCCATTCAGCCCCTCGAGCCTGCTCCGCCATTCAATGAGACCATGGCTGATCATCCAAATTCAGTACCCTGTCTGCTTTCTCCCCGTATCCCTTGATCCCTTTAGCCTTAAGAAATATATCCAACTCCTTCTTGAATATATTTAATGAATTGGTCTCCACTGCCTTCTGTGGTAGAGAATTCCACAGGTTCACCACTCTCTGGGTGATGAAATTCCTCCTCATCTCTGTCCTAAATGGCCTACCCCTTAACCTTAGACTGTAACTCCTGGTTCTGGACTCCCCGACCATCGGGAACATCCTTCCTGCATCTAGTCTGTCTAGTCCTGTTAGAATTTTATAAGTTTCAATGAGATCCCCTCTCATTCTTCTAAACTCCAGTGAGTATAAGCCCAATCGACCCAATCTCTCCTCATATGTCATTCCTGCCTGCCCAGGTATCAGTCTGGTGAATCTTCGCTGAACTCCCTCCATGGCAAGAACATCCTTCCTCAGATAAGGCGACCAAAACTGCACACAATACTCAAGGTGTGGTCTCACCAATGCCCTGTACAACTGCAGCAAGACATCCTTGTTCCTGTACTCGAATCCTCTCGCTACGAAGGCCAACATACCATTTGCCTTCTTCACCGCCTGCTGCACCTGCATGCTTACCTTCAGCGACTGGTGCACAAGGACACTCAGGTCTCGTTGCACTTCCCCTTCTCCCAATCTATTGCCATTCAGATAATCTGCCTTCCTGTTTTTGCCACCAAAGTGGATAACCTCGCTCTCTCTCTCTCTCTCTGGGGGGGACGATCCTCTCTCTCTCCCCGGGGGGGACGATTTTCTCTCTCTCCAGGGGGGACGATCCTCTCTCTCCCTCTCTCCCCAGGGAGACGATCCTCTCTCTCCCTCTCTCCCCGGGGGGACGATCCTCTCTCTCCCTCTCTCCCCGGGGGGATGATTCTCTCTCCCCGGGGGGGGACGATTCTCTCCCCCGGGGTGACGATCCCCTCCCTCTCCATCCTGTTGCGATACAGATTTCATGCTAGAAAGCTTGCAGAGTACCGCTTCAATTACTCCCTGTGGGTGTGAGCCCCACATTCTCACCACTCTGTGTAAAGAAATTGTTCCTAAATTCTTTATTTGATCTGTCAGTGAATCTCTTATATTCATCCCCCCTTGTTCTGGATCACCGACAGGTTGAAACAGTTCCTCCACACTCACCCCTTCAAACCACTTCATCATTTTAAAGATCTCCTCAGATCTCCTCTTCCCGATAGTTGCATCCTCCCATTCTGCTGACATCATGTACATCTTTTCTGCACTATCTCTGGTGCCTCAATATCCTTTTCTGTTCCTGAAGCCCATCAGAGGACAGCTTTCCATTCCCTGTTGTAAAGGGACTTTGTTCCATCTCCTGTGAAGTAACTGCTTTTGGCAGCGACCATGTCCCTGCTGGCGTAAAAAATCCAAGTACTGGAAATGTGACAATGTGGGAAATCCCCTTCAGCTCACGCACCTCAAAGAGCAAAGGCATTAATTGGAACTGAGGGGGTGATGTTCACATGGGTATTGGTCCTTGAGAAGATGTTACTGTCGATTTTGTGTCTTCATTATGTTAAAATATTAGCATGCAAATGACCTGGCAAAAAAATGAAGTAAATAGTACTTTTGAAACTTTTAGCCCCTCATAGGAACAGGAGTAGGCCAATCAGCTCATTGGAACAGGAGTAGCCCATACAGCCCCTCCTAGGAGCAGGAGGAGGCCATTCAGCCCCTCCTAGGAGCAGGAGGAGGCCATTCAGCCCCTCCAAGGAACAGGAGGAGGCCATTCAGCCCCTCCTAGGAACAGGCGGAGGCCATTCAGCACATAGGAACAGGAGGAGGCCATTCAGCACAAATGAACAGGAGCAGGCCATTCAGCCCCTCACAGGAGCAGGCCATTCAGCCCCTCACAGGAGCAGGCCATTCAGCCCCTCACAGGAACAGGAGCAGGCCATTCAGCCCCTCACAGGAACAGGAGCAGGCCATTCAGCCCCGAACAGGAGCAGGCCATTCAGCCCCGAACAGGAGCAGGCCATTCAGCCCCTCAGAGGAACAGGAGCAGGCCATTCAGCCCCTCACAGGAACAGGAGCAGGCCATTCAGCCCCTCACAGGAGCAGGCCATTCAGCCCCTCACAGGAACAGGAGCAGGCCATTCAGCCCCTCATAGAACAGAAGGAGGCCATTCAGCCCCTCAGAGGAACAGGAGCAGGCCATTCAGCCCCTCACAGGAACAGGAGCAGGCCATTCAGCCCCTCACAGGAACAGGAGCAGGCCATTCAGCCCCTCACAGGAACAGGAGCAGGCCATTCAGCCCCTCACAGGAACAGGAGTAAGCCATTCAGCCCCTCATAGAACAGAAGGAGGCCATTCAGCCCCTCAAGCCTGTTCCGCCTTTCAATGAGATCATGGCTGATCTGTGACCTAACTCCATATACCTGCCTTTGGCCCATATCCCTTAATACCTTTGGTTAACAAACATCTATCAATCTCAGATTTAAAATTAATAATTGATCCAGCATCAATTGCCGTTTGCGGAAGAGAGTTCCAAACTTCTACCACCCTTTTTGCGTGTAGAAGTGTTTCCTAATTTCACTCCTGAAAGGTCTGGCTCTAATTTTTAGACTGCCCCTCATCCTAGAATCCCCAATCAGTGGAAATAGTGTCTCTCTACCCTATCAGTTCCCCTTAATACCCTGAAAACTTTGATCAGATCACCCCTTAGCCTTCTAAATTCTAGGGAATACAATCCTAATGTGTGTAATCTCTCCTCGTAACTTAACCCTTGAAGTCTGGGTATCATTTTGTAAACCTACGCTGCCCTCCCTCCAAGGCCAATATATCCTTCCTATGGTGCGGTGTCCAGAACTGCTCACAGTGCTCCAGGTGTGGTCCAACCAGGGTTTGTATCGCTGCAGCATAACTTCTATCCCGTTGTACTCGAGATATAAAGGCCAGCATTCCATTAGCCTTTTTCATTATTTCCTGTACCTGTTCATGACATTTTAATGATCGATGTACCTGGACCCCCAAGTCTCTTTGGACCTCCACTGTTTTTAGCTTTTCACCATTTAGAAAGTCCCCTGTTCGATCCTTTTTAGGTCCAAAGTAGATGACCTCACATTTGCTTACATTGAAATCCATTTGCCACAGTTTTGCCCATTCACTTAATCTATCGATATCCCTTTGTAATTTTATGCTTCCATCTACACTGCTTACAATGACACCTATCTTTGTGTCATCGGTAAATTTGGATATATGACTTTCTATCCCATCATTTAAGTTGTTGATAAATATGGTGAATAGTTGAGGCCCCAACACAGATCCCTTTGGAACACCAATAGTCACCTCCTGCCAATTTGAGTACCTACCCATTATCCCCAATCTCTGTCTCCTGCCGCTCAGCCAATTTCAACCAGGTCAATAATTTGCCCTCAATTCCTTGAGCTTCTACCTTAGTTAACAGTCTCTTATGTGGGAATCCCCGCCGAGGCACTAAAATATGGCGGAGAAGCACTACTGGCGCGAATTCATGAACTAATTTCTCATATCTGGAAGGAGGAGAGCATGCCAGGGGATCTGAGACGTTGTAATTGTGACCATCTTCAAGTAAGGTGATAAGTCCAATTGCGGTAATTACAGAGGAGCTTCCCTGCTGTCTGCCACAGGGAAAGTCATCGCAAGAATCCTCCTCAATCGCCTCCTCCCAGTGGCCGAAGAGTTCCTCCCAGAGTCGCAATGCGGATTCCGCCCACTAACGGGCACAATGGACATGATCTTCACCGCTCGTCAATTACAAGAGAAATGCAGGGAACAGCACCAACCACTGTACATGGCCTTCTTTGATCTCACAATGGCCTTCGACACTGTCAACCGTGAGGGATTATGGAGTGTCCTCCTCAAATTTGGCTGCCTTCAAAAGTTTGTCACCATCCTCCGCCTGCTTCACGACGACATGCAAGCTGTGATCCTGACCAACGGGTCCACCACAGATCCAATTCACGTATGAACCGGGGTCAAACAAGGCTGTGTCATCGCATCAACGCTCTTCTCGATCTTCCTTGCTGCACTGCTCCATCTCACCCTCAGTAAGCTCCCCGCTGGAGTGGAGCTAATTTACAGAACAAACGGGAAACTGTTCAACCTCCGTCGTCTCCAGTCCAGATCCAAGGTCGTCCCATCCTCTGTCGTCGAATTACAGTATGCAGACGACGCTTGCGTCTGCGCTCACTCGGAGGTCGAACTCCAAACCATCGTCAACACCTTCACCGAAGCGTACGAGAGCATAGGCCTTGCATTAAACATCTGTAAGACAAAGGTCCTCTACCAACCTGCCCCCGCCACACAGTACTGCCACTCGATTATCAAAATCCATGACAAGGCCTTGGACAATGTGGACCACTTTCCATACCTCGGCAGCCTACTGTCAACAAGGGCAGACGTCGATGACTAAGTCCAACACCGCCTTCAGTGTGCCAGTGCAGCCTTCGGTCGCCTGAGGAAGAGAGTGTTTGAAGACCAGGACCTCAAACCCAGCACTAAGCTCATGGTCTACAGGGCAGCAGTGATACCCGCCCTGTTGTATGCCTCAGAAACATGGACCATGTACAGCAGGCATCTCAAAGCACTGGAGAGGTACCACCAACGTTGCCTCCACAAGATCCTGCAAATCCATTGGCAGGATAGGCGCACCAACGTCAGTGTTCTTGCTGAGGCCAACATCCCCAGCATCGAAGCTCTGACCACGCTCAATCAGCTCCGATGGATGGGTCACATTGTCCGCATGCCCGATATGAGACTCCCAAAACAAGCGCTCCAGTCGGAGCTCCGGCACGGCAAGAGAGCCCCAGGTGGGCAGAGAAAACGCTTCAAGGACACCCTCAAAGCCTCCTTGAAAAAGTGTAACATCCCCACCGACACCTGGGAATCCCTGGCCCAAGACCGCACAAAGTGAAGGAGAAGCATCCGGGAAGGTGCCGAACACCTCGAGTCCCTTCGCCGGGAGCAAGTGGAAGCCAAGCGCAGGCAGCGCAAGGAGTGCACATCAACCCAAGCACCCCACCCACCCGCCCCTTCAACCACCGTCTGCCCCACCTGTGACAGAGACTGTAGGTCCCGCATTGGACTCATCAGTCACCTGAGAACTCATTATTAATGTGGAAGCAAGTCATCCTCGGTTCCGAGGGACTGCCTAAGAAGACGACTTTATCAAATGCCTTCTGGAAGTCCATATAAATAACATCCATAGACATTCCCCTGTCCACTACTTTAGTCACCTCCTCAAAAAATTCAATCAGGTTTGTTAGGCGTGACCTACCTTTCACAAATCCATGCTGGCTCTCTCTGATCAGCTGAAAATTTGCGAGGTGTTCAGTCACCCTATCCTTATTTAGAGACTCGAGCAATTCTCCGACAACAGATGTTAGGCTGACTGGTCTATAATTCCCTGGTTTCCCTCTTGCCATTCTGAAATAGCGGTGTGACATGTGCAATTTTCCAATCTAAAGGGACGGTTCCTGAGTTGAGAGAACTTGGGAAGATTATAGTTCGGGCATCTCCAATGTGCTCACCGACTTCCTTTAAAACCCTGGGATGGAAACCATCTGGTCCTGGGGATTTGTCACTCTTTAGTGCCATTATTTTCTTCATTACTGTTATTTTACTTACGTTAATTTTATTGAGTCCCTGTCCCTGATTCAATATTAGTTTCTTTGTGATTTCCAGCATGCTGTCCTCTTCCTCTACTGTAAATACTGACACAAAGTGATTATTCAACATGTCTGCCATTTCCTTATTTTCATTGACCGTATCACCATTATCAATTTTTAAAGGGGCAACATTACTCATGACCACCCTGTCTTTCCTAATATAATAGTAAAAATTATACCACAGCCCATGGATCTCTTCCCTGTTCCTGTATGAAACTGACAACATTCCTCAAGTCTGGTGTAACACAGAGTAATTCATACAAAGCTATCAACTCCATTAACGTATCATGTGAGTGCCAGGATGGTAGAAGGTGTAGTAGATGGGCTGTTTCATCGAGCAGTTCCTATGTTGTCAGGGCTGGAATGGTGACTAAGTGGCATCACAATCCAGGAATAACTTTACTATGCGTGTACACTGGCCAATAAAGGGCAGATTAATGTGGCCTGTCAATTTTATATTTCACTTTTGAAAGGGCAAGCACTGGCAATGTGCTGACTGGGAATAGACTTGGTGCAGTTGTTGGCATGGGATAGAGTATCAGTCAGATATTTTTTTCAGTCACGTTCTCTTGCCACTTAGACTGTGCATGTCTGTATTTTCAAAACTAAAGATGTAAAAAAAAAATCAACAGTAATGTCCTCCCAAGAGTCTATCTTAGACCGTGGATCTGAGCTAAACTGATTTAGTTTGACTAAAGCAGCGATGACATCAAGTAAATTATTTCCTGTGTGCCAGGTTAGTGAATTACAGTACAATGATATCAGCAATTGATATTGAACTTGATTCCAATTTGCAAGGATCAATAAAATCTTGAGAATAAGGCAAAGAGCCATGATTGCAGTCAGCGTGCTGAACACGAGTTGCATTAGTCGGTTGCTTTGTTTGGTCAGTGTTAAAAACAAGGTAGGCTGGATATTCCAATCAGTCACATCTGATCAATGGCGGCTAGCTCGGCGCAAGTGAGAAGGAAATAGGCTGAAGACCCACTACACCAGACTCCCGCCCATTTAGGGCCTTCCCATTTTTTGGTCGGGTTTATATTGATGTCAAAAGCCTGCCAGTTTGTAATTAATTATATTAAAATTAGCCTCCAATGACATTATTTAGACAACCATGCAATTTCTCAGCGTCTGTGCTGGTATAGCTCCCAGTCATCTGTCTGTCTATTTAAAATGGGTGTCTGGGGCTGGTAGGTTGGGCTGTTTAGGCAACTGCCTATAAGCTTTGAGCCTATTTCTGATCTTTATCTTTGTATTTTTGGATTCTTGTTTCCACTCAGTTGGTCTGGATACTGACGCAAAGTAATTATTCAACACGTTCGCCATTTCCTTATTATTGACAATATCACCGTTACCAGTTTATAAAGGGCCAACATTACTCATCGCCAAAAAGAAAATACTGCGGATGCTGGAAATCTGAAATAAAAACAGAAAACGCTGGAGATACTCAGCAGGTCAGGCAGCATCCGTGGAGAGAGAAACAGAGTTAACGTTTCCGGTCAGTGACCTTTCATCAGAACTGGAAAAAAGCAGGAAATGGAACAGATTTTTAAGCAATGGGGGAGGGGATGAAAGACCAAAAGGGAAGGCCTGTGATCGGATAGAAGGCAGGAGAGGTTAAGAGACATTAAGAGATATTCAAGGCACGAGGAGATGGTAACGGGACAGGTTAAGAAGCAAAGGATGGCTCGAGATGAAGTGTGAATTGCACTGGCAGAGTGAGAGACAGCTGCCCTGTGGGGGAGAAGAAAAAAACAGTGTGGATAAAAAATATATATATGATAGGGGCCGAGGTTATAATCTGAAATTGTTGAACTCGATATTGAGTCCAGAAGGCTGTAAAGTGCCTAATCGAAAGATGAGGTGCTGTTCCTCCAGCTTACACTGAGCCTCCGTGGAACAATGCAAGAGGCCGAGGACGGTGAGGTCTGAGTGGGAATGGGGCGGTGAATTAAAGTGACAGGCGACCGGAAGCTCGGGGTCCCCCTTACGGACTGAACGGAGGTGTTCTGCAAAGCGATCACCCAATCTGCGTTTGGTCTCCCCAATGTAGAGGAGACCATATCGTGAGCAGCGAATACCGTATACTAGATTGCAAGAAGTACAAGTAAATTGCTGTTTCACCTGGAAGGGGTGTTTGGGGCCCTGGACAGTGGGAAGGGGGGAGGTAAAAGGGAATGTGTTGCATCTCCTGCGCTTGCACGAGAAGGTGCCGGGCGAAGGGGAAGGGGTGATAGAGGAATGGACTAGGGTGTCACGGAGGGAGCGGTCCCTACGGAATGCTGAAAGGGGAGGTGAGGGGACGATGCATCTTCAGCTGCTTCATCAATGACCTTCCCTCCTTCATAAGGTCAGAAGTGGGGATGTTCGCTGATGACTGCACAGTGTTCAATTCCATTCACAACTCCTCAGATAATGAAGCAGTCCGTGCCCACATGCAGCAAGACCTGGACAACATCCAAACTTGGGCTGATAAGTGACAAGTAACATTCACGCCACACAAGTGCCAGGCAATGACTTTCTCCAACAAGAGAGAATCTAACCACCACCCATTGACATTTAATGGCATTCCCATTGCCGAATCCCCCACCAACATCCTGGGGGTCACCATTGACCAGAACTTTAACTGGACCAGCCACATAAATACTGTGGCTACAAGAGCAGTTCAGAGGCAGGGTATTCTGCGGTGAGTGACTCACTTCCTGACTCCCAAATGTCTCCACCAATCTACAAGGCATGAGTTAGGAGTGTGATGGAACATTCTCCACTTGCCTGGATGAGTGCAGCTCCAACAACACTCAAGCTCGACACCATCCAGGACAAAGCAATTTACTGGATTGGCACTCCATCCACCACCTTAAACATTCACTCCCTCCACCACCGGTGCACCGTGGCTGCAGTGTGGACCATCTACAAGATCACTGCAGCAACTCGCCAAGGCTTCTTCGACAGCACCTCTCAAACCCGCGACCTCTTCCACCTAGAAGGACAAGGGTAGCAGACGCATGGGAACACCACCACCTCCAAGTTCCCCTCAAAGTCACACACTAGCCTGATTTAGAAGTATATCGCCGATCCTTCATCGTCGCTGGATCAAAATCCTGGAACTCCCTCTCTAACAGCACTGCGGGAGTATCTTCACCTCACGCACTGCAGCGGTTCAAGAAGGCGGCTCACCACCACCTTCTCAAGGGCAACTAGGGATGGGCAATAAATGCTGGCCTTGCCAGCGACGCCCACATCCCAAGAATGATTTTTTTGGTTCAATTTTAATCCAGCCACCATTCCTGAGTGGAATTGCATGGAAATGACAGCATGGAAACAGGCTGTTCGGCCCAACCACTGTGTGTTGGTGTTGATTTGCCACACGAGCAGGAGTCCCAGGCCCATGTGCCCACACTGTTCCCAGATTGGGTGCTGGCTGGAACAACCTCACTTGGCCTTCATTGTCATTACTGTGGCAGTCCCGCCTGAGCCCGAGCCGTGCGCAGTGCAAACTCGGGATCTGGGGCACGTGTCTCTGCCAAATCTCTCTCTCAACATTAGAGATGGAAAATGGCCCACTTGCGTCTATTACTATGGGATGAAATTAATGAACATGTAGCAAAGTATGGGCTAATCAGGGGCAGTCTATATGGATTTGTATTTGGCAGGTCATGCTTGATTTAGGAACAAGAACATTCAATTAGATCACGGCAGATTTTTACCTCAACTCCATTTACCTTGACACCCTTACCTAAAAAAATCGGTCAACCTCAGCCTTGAAAGCTTCAATTGACCCCCAGTATCCACAGCCTTTGGCGGGAGAGAGTTTCAGATTACCCCCACCCTTTGTGTGGAAAAGTGCTTCCTGATTTCCCCCCTGAACGACCTGGCTCTAATTTTAAGATTGTGCCCCCTTGTTCTGAATTCCCCCACCAGAGGAAAGAGTTTCTCTCTATCTAGCCTATCAAACCCCTTTATCACTTTAAACACCTCAATCAGGTCACCCCTCAATCTTCTACACTCAAGGGCATAGAAGCCAAGTTTGTGCAACCTGTCCTCATCATTCACCCCTCTAATCGAGTTGAGTTTATTTGAGGAGCTCCCAGTGTGTATATAAAGGGAGTAGGGTGGATGTGGTATACATGGACTTTCAGCAGATGTTCCAGAAGGTGCCACATCAAAGGCCTGCTATGGAAATGAAGGCACGTGTTCTTAGAAGAGATGTAGCTACATGGACAGGGCGATGGTTAGAGCGGAAGGGTCCAAACAAGCGATTTTACCCTCCCTGCGTGTCTATCCTCTGGTTGG
The DNA here is from genome assembly GCF_052327205.1 of Somniosus microcephalus. Classification (NCBI taxonomy): domain Eukaryota; kingdom Metazoa; phylum Chordata; class Chondrichthyes; order Squaliformes; family Somniosidae; genus Somniosus; species Somniosus microcephalus. The sequence continues at coordinate 5,396,332 of NC_141008.1, forward strand.
TGGTGGCCCCCAGTGCCTGGGATCCATGGGTGCCCCAAAATTAGGGTGCCCAGTGAGCGGAATGAAAGGAAACACCCCCTCCTGCCTCATTAAAATGTCAGGCCTGTACCTACTACAGGGGCAAGCCTAGATTGACCTCCTGAGGAAATCTTGGTGCAGACCTGCCACAATGGGGGTCTCTCTTTCCTGGTCTACCCTGAGCCTGCGGAGTGCCGGTTCCCCCAGGGCCAAGGAGAATCTCCCTGAATGTCTCCCTGTAACACCCAGTGCTTGTAGTGACTGGTGGAAGAAACTATGTGTTGTCGGGTGAATGAATGTTCAGTTACCCTATCGACAGATTAGTATCTGGGGCCTCACACGGAGCAGAGACTGCCTGCCTGTTTGGTCAGGGGGTGTCAATGTGAGTTTCCTAACGAAACCCCTGTGACTATAGTGGTACGTGACTGGGCTTGTCTATACACACTGCTGTTATAAAGGTGTACACGCACACCGGGCTCGTCTATACACGCTGCTGTTCTAAAGGTGTACACACACCGGGCTCGTCTATACACGCTGCTGTTCTAAAGGTGTACACACACCGGGCTCGTCTATACACCCTGCTGTTCTAAAGGTGTACACACGCACTGGGCTCGTCTGTACACCCTGCTGTTCTAAAGGTGTACACACACTGGGCTCGTCTATACACGCTGCTGTTCTAAAGGTGTACACGCACACCGGGCTCGTCTATACACGCTGCTGTTCTAAAGGTGTACACGCACACCGGGCTCGTCTATACACGCTGCTGTTCTAAAGGTGTACACACACCGGGCTCGTCTATACACACTGCTGTTCTAAAGGTGTACACACACACTGGGCTCGTCTATACACGCTGCTGTTCTAAAGGTGTACACGCACACCGGGCTCGTCTATACACACTGCTGTTCTAAAGGTGTACACACACACTGGGCTCGTCTATACACCCTGCTGTTCTAAAGATGTACACACACACTGGGCTCGTCTATACACCCTGCTGTTCTAAAGGTGTACACGCACACCGGGCTCGTCTATACACGCTGCTGTTCTAAAGGTGTACACACACACTGGGCTCGTCTATACACGCTGCTGTTCTAAAGGTGTACACGCACACCGGGCTCGTCTGTACACCCTGCTGTTCTAAAGGTGTACACGCACACCGGGCTCGTCTATACACCCTGCTGTTCTAAAGGTGTACACACACACCGGGCTCGTCTATACACGCTGCTGTTCTAAAGGTGTACACGCACACCGGGCTCGTCTATACACACTGCTGTTATAAAGGTGTACACACACACTGGGCTCGTCTATACACGCTGCTGTTCTAAAGGTGTACACGCACACCGGGCTCGTCTATACACACTGCTGTTCTAAAGGTGTACACACACACTGGGCTCGTCTATACACACTGCTGTTCTAAAGGTGTACACGCACACCGGGCTCGTCTATACACACTGCTGTTCTAAAGGTGTACACGCACACCGGGCTCGTCTATACACACTGCTGTTATAAAGGTGTACACGCACACCGGGCTCGTCTATACACACTGCTGTTATAAAGGTGTACACACACACCGGGCTCGTCTATACACGCTGCTGTTCTAAAGGTGTACACACACACCGGGCTCGTCTATACACGCTGCTGTTCTAAAGGTGTACACGCACACCGGGCTCGTCTATACACACTGCTGTTATAAAGGTGTACACGCACACCGGGCTCGTCTATACACGCTGCTGTTCTAAAGGTGTACACGCACACTGGGCTCGTCTATACACGCTGCTGTTCTAAAGGTGTACACGCACACCGGGCTCGTCTATACACGCTGCTGTTCTAAAGGTGTACACACACACCGGGCTCGTCTATACACGCTGCTGTTCTAAAGGTGTACACGCACACCGGGCTCGTCTATACACACTGCTGTTCTAAAGGTGTACACACACACTGGGCTCGTCTATACACGCTGCTGTTCTAAAGGTGTACACGCACACCGGGCTCGTCTATACACACTGCTGTTCTAAAGGTGTACACACACACCGGGCTCGTCTATACACGCTGCTGTTCTAAAGGTGTACACGCACACCGGGCTCGTCTATACACACTGCTGTTATAAAGGTGTACACGCACACCGGGCTCGTCTATACACACTGCTGTTCTAAAGGTGTACACACACACTGGGCTCGTCTATACACGCTGCTGTTCTAAAGGTGTACACACACACACTGGGCTCGTCTATACACACTGCTGTTATAAAGGTGTACACGCACACCGGGCTCGTCTATACACACTGCTGTTATAAAGGTGTACACGCACACCGGGCTCGTCTATACACACTGCTGTTCTAAAGGTGTACACACACACTGGGCTCGTCTATACACGCTGCTGTTCTAAAGGTGTACACACACACTGGGCTCGTCTATACACACTGCTGTTCTAAAGGTGTACACACACACTGGGCTCGTCTATACACGCTGCTGTTCTAAAGGTGTACACGCACACCGGGCTCGTCTATACACACTGCTGTTATAAAGGTGTACACGCACACCGGGCTCGTCTATACACACTGCTGTTCTAAAGGTGTACACACACACCGGGCTCGTCTATACACGCTGCTGTTCTAAAGGTGTACACGCACACCGGGCTCGTCTATACACGCTGCTGTTCTAAAGGTGTACACACACACCGGGCTCGTCTATACACGCTGCTGTTCTAAAGGTGTACACACACACTGGGCTCGTCTATACACACTGCTGTTCTAAAGGTGTACACACACACTGGGCTCGTCTATACACGCTGCTGTTCTAAAGGTGTACACACACACTGGGCTCGTCTATACACGCTGCTGTTCTAAAGGTGTACACACACACTGGGCTCGTCTATACACACTGCTGTTCTAAAGGTGTACACGCACACCGGGCTCGTCTATACACGCTGCTGTTCTAAAGGTGTACACGCACACCGGGCTCGTCTATACACACTGCTGTTCTAAAGGTGTACACGCACACCGGGCTCGTCTATACACCCTGCTGTTCTAAAGGTGTACACGCACACCGGGCTCGTCTATACACCCTGCTGTTCTAAAGGTGTACACACACACCGGGCTCGTCTATACACACTGCTGTTCTAAAGGTGTACACACACACCGGGCTCGTCTATACACGCTGCTGTTCTAAAGGTGTACACGCACACCGGGCTCGTCTATACACCCTGCTGTTCTAAAGGTGTACACGCACACCGGGCTCGTCTATACACACTGCTGTTCTAAAGGTGTACACACACACTGGGCTCGTCTATACACCCTGCTGTTCTAAAGGTGTACACACGCACTGGGCTCGTCTATACACGCTGCTGTTCTAAAGGTGTACACACACACCGGGCTCGTCTATACACCCTGCTGTTCTAAAGGTGTACGCACGCACTGGGCTCGTCTATACACCCTGCTGTTCTAAAGGTGTACACACACACCGGGCTCGTCTATACACGCTGCTGTTCTAAAGGTGTACACGCACTGGGCTCGTCTATACACGCTGCTGTTCTAAAGGTGTACGCACGCACTGGGCTCGTCTATACACCCTGCTGTTCTAAAGGTGTACACGCACTGGGCTCGTCTGTACACCCTGCTGTTCTAAAGGTGTACGCACGCACTGGGCTCGTCTATACACCCTGCTGTTCTAAAGGTGTACACGCACTGGGCTCGTCTATACACCCTGCTGTTCTAAAGGTGTACACGCACTGGGCTCGTCTATACACGCTGCTGTTCTAAAGGTGTACACACACACTGGGCTCGTCTATACACGCTGCTGTTCTAAAGGTGTACGCACAAACTGGGCTCGTCTATACACGCTGCTGTTCTAAAGGTGTACACACACACCGGGCTCGTCTATACACGCTGCTGTTCTAAAGGTGTACACGCACACCGGGCTCGTCTATACACACTGCTGTTCTAAAGGTGTACACACACACTGGGCTCGTCTATACACCCTGCTGTTATAAAGGTGTACACACACACCGGGCTCGTCTATACACGCTGCTGTTCTAAAGGTGTACACACACACCGGGCTCGTCTATACACGCTGCTGTTCTAAAGGTGTACACGCACACCGGGCTCGTCTATACACACTGCTGTTCTAAAGGTGTACACACACACTGGGCTCGTCTATACACCCTGCTGTTATAAAGGTGTACACACACACTGGGCTCGTCTATACACGCTGCTGTTCTAAAGGTGTACACACACACACTGGGCTCGTCTGTACACCCTGCTGTTCTAAAGGTGTACACACACACCGGGCTCGTCTATACATCCTGCTGTTATAAAGGTGTACACACACACTGGGCTCGTCTATACACCCTGCTGTTCTAAAGGTGACACACACACACACTGGGCTCGTCTGTACACCCTGCTGTTCTAAAGGTGTACACACACCGGGCTCGTCTATACACACTGCTGTTCTAAAGGTGTACACACACCGGGCTCGTCTATACACACTGCTGTTCTAAAGGTGTACACACACACCGGGCTCGTCTATACACGCTGCTGTTCTAAAGGTGTACACACACACCGGGCTCGTCTATACACACTGCTGTTATAAAGGTGTACACGCACACTGGGCTCGTCTATACACGCTGCTGTTCTAAAGGTGTACACGCACACTGGGCTCGTCTATACACGCTGCTGTTATAAAGGTGTACACACACACTGGGCTCGTCTATACACACTGCTGTTCTAAAGGTGTACACGCACACCGGGCTCGTCTATACACGCTGCTGTTCTAAAGGTGTACGCACGCACTGGGCTCGTCTATACACGCTGCGGTTCTAAAGGTGTACGCACGCACTGGGCTCGTCTATACACCCTGCTGTTCTAAAGGTGTACACGCACACCGGGCTCGTCTATACACGCTGCTGTTCTAAAGGTGTACACACACACCGGGCTCATCTATACACCCTGCTGTTCTAAAGGTGTACACACACACCAGGCTCGTCTATACACGCTGCTGTTCTAAAGGTGTACACACACACCGGGCTCGTCTATACACGCTGCTGTTCTAAAGGTGTACACACACACCGGGCTCGTCTATACACGCTGCTGTTCTAAAGGTGTACACACACACTGGGCTCGTCTATACACGCTGCTGTTCTAAAGGTGTACACACACACCGGGCTCGTCTATACACGCTGCTGTTCTAAAGGTGTACACACACACCAGGCTCGTCTATACACGCTGCTGTTCTAAAGGTGTACACGCACTGGGCTCGTCTATACACCCTGCTGTTCTAAAGGTGTACACACACACCAGGCTCATCTATACACGCTGCTGTTCTAAAGGTGTACACGCACACCGGGCTCGTCTATACACGCTGCTGTTCTAAAGGTGTACACGCACACCGGGCTCGTCTATACACACTGCTGTTCTAAAGGTGTACACGCACACTGGGCTCGTCTATACACGCTGCTGTTATAAAGGTGTACACGCACACTGGGCTCGTCTATACACGCTGCTGTTATAAAGGTGTACACACACTGGGCTCGTCTATACACACTGCTGTTCTAAAGGTGTACACGCACACTGGGCTCGTCTATATACGCTGCTGTTCTAAAGGTGTACACGCACACCGGGCTCGTCTATACACGCTGCTGTTATAAAGGTGTACACACACACTGGGCTCGTCTATACACACTGCTGTTCTAAAGGTGTACACACACACTGGGCTCGTCTATACACGCTGCTGTTATAAAGGTGTACACACACACTGGGCTCGTCTATACACACTGCTGTTCTAAAGGTGTACGCACGCACTGGGCTCGTCTATACACGCTGCGGTTCTAAAGGTGTACGCACGCACTGGGCTCGTCTATACACCCTGCTGTTCTAAAGGTGTACACGCACACCGGGCTCGTCTATACACGCTGCTGTTCTAAAGGTGTACACGCACACCGGGCTCGTCTATACACGCTGCTGTTCTAAAGGTGTACACACACACTGGGCTCGTCTATACACGCTGCTGTTCTAAAGGTGTACACACACACCGGGCTCATCTATACACGCTGCTGTTCTAAAGGTGTACACACACACCAGGCTCGTCTATACACGCTGCTGTTCTAAAGGTGTACACACACACCGGGCTCGTCTATACACACTGCTGTTCTAAAGGTGTACACGCACACCGGGCTCGTCTATACACGCTGCTGTTCTAAAGGTGTACACACACACCGGGCTCGTCTATACACGCTGCTGTTCTAAAGGTGTACACACACACTGGGCTCGTCTATACACACTGCTGTTCTAAAGGTGTACACACACACTGGGCTCGTCTATACACCCTGCTGTTCTAAAGGTGTACACGCACACTGGGCTCGTCTATACACGCTGCTGTTCTAAAGGTGTACACACACACCGGGCTCGTCTATACACGCTGCTGTTCTAAAGGTGTACACACACCGGGCTCGTCTATACACACTGCTGTTCTAAAGGTGTACACACGCACTGGGCTCGTCTATACACGCTGCTGTTCTAAAGGTGTACACACACCGGGCTCGTCTATACACGCTGCTGTTCTAAAGGTGTACACACACACCGGGCTCGTCTATACACACTGCTGTTCTAAAGGTGTACACACGCACTGGGCTCGTCTATACACGCTGCTGTTCTAAAGGTGTACACACACACTGGGCTCGTCTATACACGCTGCTGTTCTAAAGGTGTACACGCACACTGGGCTCGTCTATACACCCTGCTGTTCTAAAGGTGTACACACACACCGGGCTCGTCTATACACGCTGCTGTTCTAAAGGTGTACACACACCGGGCTCGTCTATACACACTGCTGTTCTAAAGGTGTACACACACCGGGCTCGTCTATACACACTGCTGTTCTAAAGGTGTACACACACCGGGCTCGTCTATACACACTGCTGTTCTAAAGGTGTACACGCACACCGGGCTCGTCTATACACCCTGCTGTTCTAAAGGTGTACACACACACCGGGCTCGTCTATACACGCTGCTGTTCTAAAGGTGTACACACACCGGGCTCGTCTATACACACTGCTGTTCTAAAGGTGTACACGCACACCGGGCTCATCTATACACGCTGCTGTTCTAAAGGTGTACACACACACCAGGCTCGTCTATACACGCTGCTGTTCTAAAGGTGTACACACACACCAGGCTCGTCTATACACGCTGCTGTTCTAAAGGTGTACACACACACCGGGCTCGTCTATACACGCTGCTGTTCTAAAGGTGTACGCACGCACTGGGCTCGTCTATACACCCTGCTGTTCTAAAGGTGTACACGCACACCGGGCTCGTCTATACACGCTGCCGTTATAAAGGTGTACGCACACACTGGGCTCGTCTATACACGCTGCTGTTCTAAAGGTGTACACACACACTGGGCTCGTCTATACACCCTGCTGTTCTAAAGGTGTACGCACACACTGGGCTCGTCTATACACGCTGCTGTTCTAAAGGTGTACACACACACCGGGCTCGTCTATACATCCTGCTGTTCTAAAGGTGTACACACACACCGGGCTCGTCTATACACGATGCTGTTCTAAAGGTGTACACACACACCGGGCTCGTCTATACACGCTGCGGTTCTAAAGGTGTACACACACACTTGCTTCCCCACTGAGAGGTATAGTACACAGGCAAGTGGAAAAAAATAATCAAGGCCAAACATTTGACATTTGCCTTATCCGTGCCTGTGCTGTTAGGCTGACCTTTGAACTACTTTAAATGCAGTTTAGCTGTGCTCTGCCTCTTGTGTACTGACCTCTAGTGGACTTGACTCTAACTGTTGGATTCACACCGCAAATAATAAATGTCATGACATCATACCATATAGGGCAAGCTCGATATCTAGCGAGACCACACCAACAGCCCCAACACAGCTGGCGACTCAGAAACACCCCTGAATTCAAGCCTATCACATGTGATTGTAAGTAATCGCACTGAAAGTGCAGTGGGACATGAGCTTGTAACTTACATTACATGATAGTTAAAGGCACTATATAAATGCAATTTCTTCCAGTTCTGACGAAAGGTCATCGACCTGAAACATTGACTCTGTTTCTCTCTCCACGGATGCTTCCCTGGCCTGCTGAATATTTCCAGCATTTACTGTCTTTATTTGTTGTTGTAAGTTGTAGGTATATTTAATATTCTTCCAGTTCTGACACTGGATCTACACCTGAAATGTTATCGTATCTGTTTCTCTTCTCAGACGCAGATGCTGCCTGACCTGCTGACTGTTTGCAGCATTTCCTGTTATTCCAAAGTCCCAGCCTCTCTAGTATTTGTTTCTTCTCTATTCCTTCATTTTTACGACACGATCTGCAGAGAATCTAACTGTTAAAGGCAGGAGGTTTATGTTCCTGGGGAGTCGTGCCCTCCCAGCAGATTTTGATGTTAACCCTTCAGTTGGTGCATTTCCCGGTATTTTGCAATGTACAGGCTGGGTATTCTGCGGCGAGTGTCTCACCTCCTGACTCCCAAAGCCTTTCCACCATTTACAAGGCACAAGTAAGGAGTGTGATGGAATACTCTCCACTTGCCTGGATGAGTGCAGCTCCAACAACACTCAAGAAGCTCGACACCATCCAGGACAAAGTAGCCCGCTTGATTGGCACCCCATCCACCACCTTAAACATTCACTCCTTCCACCACCGGCGTACCATGGCTGCAGTGTGTACCATCTACAAGATGCACTGCAGCAACTCACCAAGGCTTCTTCGGCAGCACCTCCCAAACCTACGACCTCTACCACCTAGAAGGACAAGGGCAACAGGCGCATGGGAACACCACCACTTCCAAGTTCCCCTCCAAGTCACACACCATCCTGACTTGGAAATATATCGCCGTTTCTTCATCGTCACTGGATCAAAATCCTGACACTCCCTCCTTAGCACTGTGGGAGTACCTTCACCACACGGACTACAGCGGTTCAAGAAGGCGGCTCACCACCACTTTCTCAAGGACAGTTAGGGATGGGCAATAAATGCTGGCCTTGCCAGCGACGCCCACATTCCATGAATGAAAAAACAATGGACGTGGGCAGTCCCAATTGTTTCCAAGGCTTTTGCTCAGTTTTATTGTGCATTTTTCTAGTTGCGATTTGGGAATTAATTCTTTAAAATATAAGACAAAGCTTCTTTTTCCCAGTCGCAGCAGATAATCTATTACTAGATAAAAAGGTTTAATTTTCTTTTTAACAAATTGCCTAATGGCAATGGGGTAAAGTAATGCAGTGATTTACAGCACAGAACCAGGCCATTCGGCCCAACTGGTCTGTGCTGGCTGTGTTGCTGAATTACTTATCCACAGGTCACGGGTTGAAATCCCACCGTAGCTGTTTCAGAATTTGAATTCAATTTAAAAATCTGGAAAGAAACGATCGGATTGTCGTAAAAACCCATCTGGTTCACTAATGTCCTTTAGGGAAGGAAATCTGCCGCCCTTACCCGGTCTGGCCTGTATGTGGCTCCAGAACCCCAGCAATGTGGTTGACTCTGAAATGCCCTGTGAAGTGGCCCAGCGAGTCACTCAGTTGTATCACCAGCTCCTCCGGTCAATTTGAGAGGCACATTAAACACCGGCCTCGCCAGTGACGCCCACATCCCAAAAATGAAACAAAGAAATTTGAAGATTCAAACCGAGCCCTTTTTACCAAGTGATCAAGTCAAGGCTCTCGAATAGTAGCAGCTTCTCCCTTTCCCCCGTCCCAGCTGGAGATGGGGAGGGGCACAGGTCTGCTGCCCCGGAACATGGAAGTTAGAAATTCCACAAACCCATTCCGGGTGGTAGGCGTGTGGCAGCGTGGGAATTCTTCCCGCCATTTTGCCCTCCCCTTGACCACATGCTAAACGCCAGGGACACAGTCACTTGATTATCAGGGGGCAGAGAGTCCCTGCACCTGGCGAGGTGCCCACCCTGCTTTGTCGCCAGAATCTCGGTTGCACCCTGCCGCTCTGGTGCCACCCTGGTGCCAGAGACTCTTATCGGACTGCAGGTGTAGGGGTACAACAGGGGCAGTGCATCAACAGGAACAGGTTAAGGATCCCTCTTGGAAGAAGTAGGGGAGTTTGGAAGTCTCAGCTAGCTTGGGCTCAGCGACAGCACTCTCACCTCTGGATTAAAAGGTTGGGAGTTCAAGTCCCACTCCAGAGACTTCAGCACCCAAGGAAGCCTTTCAGCCCATCGAGCCTGTGCCGGCTCTTTGAAGGAGCTCTCCAATCAGTCCCACTCCCCCGCTCTTTCCCCACAGCCCGGCACATTTCTCCTCTTCAAGTGTTTATCCAATTATGTATTGAGCACAAAGGTAGTTATGGAAAAGGACAAGGATAGACCAGGAATCAAAATTCTAAATTGGGGAAAAGCAAATTTTGCTAAGTTCAGAGGGGATTTAGCCATAGTGGACTGGAAACAGCTACTTGAAGGTAAATCAGTGTCAGAGCAGTGGGAGGCATTCAAGGAGGAGATCCGGAGGGTTCAGACCAAATATGTGCCCTTAAAGAAAAAAGGTGGGACTAATAAATCTAGAGCCCCCTGGATGTCTAGAGACATACAGGGTAGGAAAAAGAAAAACAGGGAGGTGTATGACAGATACCGAGGGCTAAATACTCCAGAATCTTTAGAGGAGTACAGAAAGTGCAGGGGTGCAATTAAAAAGGATATTAGGAAAGCAAAGAGAGAGCATGAAAAATTCTTGGCAAGTAAAATCAAGGAAAACCCAAAGATGTTTTATAAATATATTAAGAGTAAGAGGATAACTAAAGAAAGGGGAGGACCTATTAGAGATCATGAGGGTAATCTGTGTGTGGAGGCGGGAGATGTCGGTAGGGTTCTTAATGAATACTTTGAGTCTGTTTTCACAAAGGAGAGGGGCGAAGCAGACATTGCTATCGGGAGGAGGAGTGTGAAATATTAAATGAAATAAACATAGTGAGAGAGGAAGTATTAAGAGGTTTAGCAGCTTTAACAGTGGATAAATCCCCAGGCCCGGATGAAATGTATCCCAGGCTGTTAAGCGAAGCAAAAGAGGAAATAGCAGAGGCCCTGACCATCATTTTTCAATCCTCTCTGGCTTCAGGTGTGGTGCCGGAGGACTGGAGGACTGCTAATGTGGTACCCTTGTTTAAAAAGGGAGAAAAGGATAGACCGAGTAATTACAGGCCAGTCAGCCTAACCTTGGTGGTGGGAAAATTATTGGAAAGAATTCTGAAGGACAGGATAAATTTTCATTTAGAAAGACACAGATTAATCGAGGATAGTCAGCACGGATTTGTTAAGAGAAGGTCGTGTCTGACAAACTTGATTGAATTTTTTGAGGAGGTAATAAGGAGGGTAGATGAGGGTAGTGCATTTGATGTAGTATATATGGACTTTAGCAAGGCTTTTGATAAGGTTCCACATGGCAGACTGGTCACGAAGTTAAAAGCCCATGGGATCCAGGGCAAGTGTCAAGTTGGATTCAAAACTGGCTCGGAGACAGGAAGCAGAGGGTAATGGTTGATGGGTGTTTTTGTGACTGGAAGGCTGTTTCCAGTGGGGTTCTGCAGGGCTCAGCACTAGGTCCCTTGCTTTTTGTGGTATATATCAATGATCTTGACTTGAATATGGGGTATGATTAAGAAGTTTGCAGGTGATACTAAAATCGGCTGTCTGGTTGATACTGAAGAAGGAAGCTGTAGACTGCAGGAAGATATCAATAAATTGGTCAGCTGGGCAGAACAGTGGCAAATGGAATTCAATCCGGAGAAGTGTGAGGTAATACATTTGGGGAGGGCTAACAAGGAAAGGGAATACACATTAAATGGTAGGACACTGAGTAGTGTAGAGGAACAAAGGGACCTTGGAGTGCATGTCCACAGATCCCTGAAGGTAGCAGGGCATGTAGATAAGGTGGTTAAGAAGGCATACGGAATACATGCCTTTATTAGCCGTGGCATAGAATACAAGAGAAGCGGGGTTATGCTTCAACTGTATAAAACACTAGTTAGGCCTCAGCTGGAGTACTGCGTGCAGTTCTGGTCACCACATTACAGGAAAGATGTGATTGCACTAGAGAGGGTACAGAGGAGATTTACAAGGATGTTGCCGGGAGTAGAGAATCTTAGCTATGAGGAAAGACTGGATAGGCTGGGTCTGTTTTCCTTGGTGAGGTGTATAAAATTATATGGGCCATAGATAAAGTGGATAGAAAGGTTAGCAGAGGGGTCAGAAACCAGGGGGCACAGATTTAAAGTAATTGGGGGAAGGTTTAGAGGGGATTTGAGGGGAAATTTCTTCACCCAGTGGGTGGTGGGGGTCTGGAACTCACTGCCTGAAAGGGTGGTAGAGGCAGGAACCCGAACCACATTAAAAAAGTACTTGGATGTGCACTTGGGATGTTGTAACCTGCAGGGCTACGGACCAAGAGCTGGGAAGTGGGATTAGGCTGGATAGCTCTTTGTTGGCCGGCGCGGACACGATGGGCCGAAATGGCCTCTTTCCGTGCTGTAACTTACTATGATTCTATGAAAGCTAGGCTGACACTCCAGTGCAGTGCTGAGGGAGTGCTGCACTGTCAGAAGTGCCGTCTTTCAGATGAGATGTTAAACCGTCTGCTCTCAGGTGAACATAAAGGGCTAAAAATTCAGTTGGGCGCCGTTTGGGGCGCCAAGCTCACCTGGGCGCCGGAATTACCGCTGCGAGCGGAGCCACTTGCACCATCCGGATATTCAGTTTCTGCGCCCCAAATGGAAGCGGGCCGCTACTCGAGGCTTCCCGCGCCCCACTTGGGGCGCTGAAACTGAATATCGGCGCGCTAAGGGCCGCAGCGCCACATGCTGCGGCACGGCACGCAGCGGTACTGCAGGCCTTCCTCCCACTGTTAAGGGGGAGGTGGCTGCAACAGCGCGATCCCCGCTCGTGAGTGCCGGCAAATGAGCCCGGCACCAAGGAGAAGTGCCGGGCTCTCGGGAAACAGCCGGCAATGCCGCGGGGGGGGGGGGGTGTAGGAGGCCGGGGACGGAGGTGCGGGCAGGCGGCCGGCCGCACCTCCACCTTAACTAGCGCCACTACCGCCACAGGTAGGCCCCTGTGTACCGGTCGCTATTTGCGGCCGGCGCTGAAGAGGCGGGCGCGACCAAATATGGTCATCGGGGCGGGAGCGGGGCGCTGCGCACACCGATGATGTCATCGGTGGCGGCGGTGCGCTACAGGCTAACGCCGCCATTAGTGCCCCACTAAATATCGCGGTAGGTGTGGCCAGTGGCGCAAAAGCCCTCTTTGGGCGCAAACTGGTGGCGCAGGCCACTGAATTTCTAGGCCAAAAGATCTCATGGCACTATTTTGAAGAGGAGCTGGGGAGTTATCCCCGGTGTCCTGGCTAATATTTATCCCTGAACCAACATCACTGAAACAGATTATCTGCTCATTTTCACATCGCTGTTTGTGGGAGCTTGCTGTGCGCAAATTGGCTGCCGCGTTTGCTACATTACAACAGTGACTACACTTCAAAAGTACTTCATTGGCTGTAAAGCGCATTGGGACATCCTGAGGTCATGAAAGGCGCTATAGAAATGTAAGTTCTTTCTTTCCCCAGGTTGATGGCGAGTATCATCCTTTGTTTTTCATTCTTTATCTCCATTCTCACTCACTACTTTACATGGGCTAACACTGACACTGCCCCACAACACACTGGACCATCTTGCCATGTAGGACATTCCCCATTCGCTGGAGCAAAACACACTGAACACACCTGCACCACACGCGAAGGGTTAATAATAATCGGGATGACTGTTCCCGAGTTGCCCTGGGAACTCTTTTGGGATAAGGCAAATTAACTGGGAGCAGTGTTTATTCTTATTTTTAAATTTTTTTTTAAATTCATTGATGGGATGTGGGCGTCGCTGGCTAGGCCTGCATTTAGTGCCCATCCCTAATTGCCCTTGAGAAGATGGTGGTGAGCCGCCTTCTTGAACCGCTGCAGTCCATATGGTGTAGGTACACCCACAATGCTGTTAGGAAGGGAGTTCCAGGATTTTGGCCCAGCGACAGTGAAGGAACGGCGATACAGGTCCAAGTCAGGATGGTGTGTGGCTTGGAGGGGAACTTGTCGGTGGTGATGTTCCCATGCATCTGCTGCCCTTGTCCTTCTAAGTGGTAGAGGTCGCGGGTTTGGAAGGTGCTGTTGAAGGAGCTTTGGCGAGTTGCTGCAGTGCATCTTGTAGATGGTACACACTGCAGCCACAGTGCGCCAGTGGTGGAGGGAGTGAATGTTGAAGGTGGTGGATGGAGTGCCAATCAAGCGGGCTGCTTTATCCTGAATGGTGTCGAGCTTCTTGAGTGTTGTTGGAGCTGCACTCATCCAGGCAAGTGGAGAGTATTCCATCACACTCCTGACTTGTGCCTTGTAGATGGTGGAAAGGCTTTGGGGAGTCAGGAGGTGAGACACTCGCCGCAGAATTCCCAGCCTCTGGCCTGCTCTTGTAGCCACAGTATTTATATGGCTGGTCCAGTTCAGTTTCTGATCAATGGTAACCCCCAGGATGTTGATAGTGGGGGATTCAGCGATGGTAATGCCATTGAATGTCAAGGGGAGATGGTTAGAGTCTCGCTTGTTGGAGATGATCATTGCCTGGCACTTGTGTGGTGCGAGTGTTACTTGCCACTTGTCAGCCCAAGTCTGAATGTTGTCCAGGTCTTGCTGCATATGGACACGGACTGCGTCAGTATCTGACGAGTCTCAAATGGTGCTGAACAGTGTGCAATCATCAGCGAACATCCCCACTTCTGACCTTATGATGGAGGGAAGGTCATTGATGAAACAGCTGAAGATGGTTGGGCCTAGGACACTGCCCTGAGGAACTCCTGCAGTGATGTCATGTGATTGAGATGAATGACCTCCAACAACCACAGCCAACTTCCTTTGTGCTAGGTATGATTCCAACCAATGGAGAGTTTCCCCCTTGATTCCCATTGACTTCAGTTTTGCTAGGGCTCCTTGATGCCACACTCGATCAAATGCTGCCTTGATGTCAAGGGCAGTCACTCTCACCTCACCTCTTGAGTTCAGCTCTCTTGTCCATGTTTGGACCAAAGCTGTAATGAGATCAGGAGCTGAGTGGCCCTGGTGGAACCCAAACTGGGCGTCAGTTAGCAGGTTATTGCTGAGTAAGTGCTGCTTGATAGCACTGTCGACGACAGCTTCCATCACTTTGCTGATGATTGAGAGTAGACTGATGGGACGGTAATTGGCCGGGTCGGATTTGTCCTGCTTTTTGTAGACAGGACATACTTGGGCAATTTTCCACATTGCCGGGGAGATGCCAGTGTTGTAGCTGTACTGGAACAGCTTGGCTAGGGGCGCAGCTAGTTCTGGAGCACAAGTCTTCAGTACTATTGCCGGAATGTTGTCAGGGCCCATAGCCTTTGCAGTATCCAGTGTCTTCAGCCGTTTCTTGACATCACGTGGAGTGAATTGAATGGGCTGAAGACTGGCATCTGTGATGCTGGGGACCTCAGGAGGAGGCCGAGATGGATCATCCACTCGGCACTTCTGGCTGAAGATAGTTGCAAATGCTTCAGCCTTGTCTTTTGCACTCACGTGCTGGGCTCCACCATCATTGAGGATGGGGATATTTTTGGAGCCTCCTCCTCCTGTTAACTGTTTAATTGTCCACCACCACTCACGACTGGATGTGGCAGGACTGCAGAGCTTTGATTTGATCCGATGGTTGTGAGATCGCTTAGCTCTGTCTATCGCATGTTGCTTCCGTTGTTTGGCATGCAAGTAGTCCTGTGTTGTAGCCTCACCAGGTTGACACCACATTTTTCGGTATGCCTTGTTGCATAACCTAGTTCGTTAGAGTCTCCTGTGTCTACTGGCGAATGCAAACCGACGCACCTCTCCTGATGGGCAAGAGGGCGGCAGACGCAGTCTGCTTGTGTCTTCAGGACTCAACCTGTGTGCTGGGGTCATCAGGTGCCCCCTGAGGCAGTGGATCGATCCTCCTGACTCCACATTCAGGCAAGTAGGTCAGAGGGTGAAACTCCAGGTCAGAGGTCAGGCTCCCGGTCAGAGGTTAGGCCCAGGAAATGCTCAGGTAAAACCTTCCGCAGTGACAGGTATCGGACACTTGATAGAAGAGCAGGTCTGGTGAGTGTCTGAATCATATTTTCAATGGCACCAGTAACAATTGGTTAACTCTGCCCTGCTTTTAATCCATTTACCAGCTTGTAGTTCTCATCACATAAACGCTATTGTTAAGGAAGTGCCATCAAATTCACTTACAGCAAATTGGATTGATGTAAAGTCCATTGATGTGCACATTTTCATTTTTTAATCCAGCTGCTTTAACCTCAGTGACATTGTAAAATACAGCAATCTAACTTTGAATTAAGTCTCTCTACGTAAACTCTGTATTTATCAGAGGAAACAAGGGAAAGGTTTACCTGTTAAAAAGAACAGCAAACACTCAGCAGGTCAGTCAGCCCCTGCGGAAAGTTCAGACAAGGATATGTTTCAGATGTAGGCCGGACTTTGTCCGGTCCTGATGAAGGATCTTTATTTGAAACATTTGGGTTTAAATTGGGCCTATTTTTCAGGCACTACGCAGCCTCCTAAGGCCTCAAACTGGCGGGCAGGAAGCGCACGCACATTTCTGACCAAATGTGCGCCGCTCGCCATGTTGGGTAAGGACAAACAAGAGGTCTCCTTTACCCAGTAATGGAACAGCCGTTAGACCTTTCACCTATTCAAATAAGGGCCCTAACGGCTGCTTCAGGTCCCGCTGCAACTTTGGTTTGCCCCGAGGCAGCTGGCGCCATCACATTCGGCGAAACCAACCCTAAACACCCCATAAGTAAAAAGATACTCAACTCAAACGCCGCTCCTGGTCCCGAGAAACTCGACCTTCAGGGCCTCCCGCGACCTCTGAACTCCCTCCCTCCCCGGCATGACATCCAGGCCACCCGAGGACCCCGACCCTTCCCCCAAGCCCCCATTCCTTCTCCGACCCCCCCCCGCCACCCGATCGCTCCACCGAGGCTCCCTATCCCTCCCTGACCCTCGATCCCGAGTTGAATCACTTAACTGTACTTGGAGCACCCACCGTGTGCTGCGTCCGCCCGCAGCCCTGTCCTCATTGTAACAAGGTCCGAGGCCCAATATCCGGGGATGCTCAGAAAGCACCATTTGTGCGTGGGGTATTAACCCTGGGGGGTGGTGTGGCCAGAAATGGTCTCTCCCGAATCTAACCTCTATTAGCCCCTCTGCTCTCTCCCCAGATGCTGACTGACCTGCCGGGTGTTTCCGGCATTTTCTGGTTTGCTTTTAGATTTCTGACATTTGCAGTTTTTTGCTTTTTGTTTAAAATGTTTTTTAATTGCTTCAAAATGTCTCGAGATACAAATTGAGAAGCGTGACCGATTGTTGGAGCAACAGACACTGGAAGTGTGATACACATTATACACAAGGCTTTGTCATATCAGCCGGCACAGGGAGACTCAGAGGCTACGCTGGGACAAAAGGTGCCGAAATTTGAGAAAAAGAATGGTGAATTAAAAAAATTTCAAACAGCATTTTGAGTGATTTGATTGGTTCAACTATAAACCATGACAGCAAAATGTTCATATACATTATAAAATGTTGACATGAAAAGTGTTTGAGAAAGTAATAAGAACATAAGAAATAGGAGCAGGAGTAGGCCACACGGCCCCTCGAACCTGCGCCACCATTCAATAAGATCCTGGCTGATCTTCTACCATCTCTACTTTCTTGCACTATCCCCATATCCCTTGATTCCCTTAGAGATCAAAAATCTATCGATCTCTGTCTTGAATATACTCAATGACCGAGCCTCCACAGCCCTCTGGGGTGGAGAATTCCAAAGATTCACCTCCCTCTGAGTGAAGAAATTTCTCCTCATCTCAGTCCAAAATGGCCGACCCCTTATTCCGAGACTGTGACCCCTGGTCCTAGACTCCCCAGCCAGGGGAGACATTCTCCCCGCATCTACCCTGTCAATCCTTGTAAGAATCTTGTATGTTTCAATGAGATCACCTCTCATTCTTCTAAACTCTAGAGAATATAGGCCTAGTCTACTCAATCTCTCCTCATGGGACAATCCCCCCATCCCAGGAACCAGTCTGGTGAACCTTCCTTGCACTCCCTCTATGGCAAGTATATCCTTCCTTAGGTAAGGAGACCAAAACTGTACACAATACTCCAGGTGTGGTCTCACCAGGGCCCTATATAATTGCAGTAAGACGTCTTTACTCTTGTACTCAAATCCTCTTGTAATAAAGGCCAACATACCATTTGCTTTCCTAATTGCTTGCTGTACCTGCATGTTAACTTTCAGTGATTTGTGTACAAGGACACCCAGGTCCCTCTGAACACCAACATTTCCCAATCTCTCACCATTTAAAAAATACTCTGCTTTTCTATTCTTCCTACCAAAGTGGATAACTTCACATTTCTCCACATTATTTTCCATCCACTGTGATTATTTGCATGAACACCTTTGTGGCCGCCTGCACCTGTGCGCGGTAAACTGGAGCTACAGCCTGCACCATGGGCCATGCTTTCCCCGGCACCGGGGGCCACCCTTTCCCCGGCACCGTGGGCCACGCTTTCCCCGGCACCGTGGGCCACCCTTTCCCCGGCACCGTGCAGAGCAGGTCAGGGGATCCGTTGGTGGCCAGGGGGGGGCCAAGGAAAGTGGATTGAAAGGGGAGAGAGAGGACGAAAGGTGGGAGAGAGAGAGGATCAGAGAGAGAGAGGATCGGAGAGAGAGAGAGGATCGGAGAGAGAGAGAGAGGATCATAGAAACATAGACGATAGGAGCAGGAGTAGGCCATTCGGCCCTTCGAGCCTGCTCCGCCATTCAATGAGATCATGGCTGATCATTCAAATTCAGTACCCTGTCCCTGCCTTCTCCCCATATCCCTTGATCCCTTTAGCCTTAAGAAATATATCCAACTCTTTCTTGAATATATTTAATGAAATGGCCTCCACCGCCCTCTGTGGCAGAGAATTCCACAGGTTCACCACTCTCTGGGTGAAGAAATTCCTCCTCATCTCAGTCCTAAATGGCTTACCCCTTATCCTTAGACTATGACCCCTGGTTCTGGACTCCCCGGCCATCAGAAACATCCTTCCTGCATCTAGTCTGTCCAGGCCTGACAGAATTTTATAGGTTTCGATGAGATCCCCTCTCAATCTTCTAAACTCCAGTGACACAATCTCTCCTCATACGTCATTCCTGCCATCCCAGGTATCAGCCTGGTGAATCTTCGCTGCACTCCTTCCATGGCAAGAACGTCCTTCCTCAGGTAAGGCGACCAAAACTGCACACAATACTCAAGGTGCGGTCTCACCAAGGCCCTGTACAACTGTAGCAAGACATCCTTGCTCCTGTACTTGAACCCTCTTGCTACGAAGGCCAACATACCATTTGCCTTCTTAACCGCCTGCTGCACCTGCATGCTTACCTTCAGCGACTGGTGCACAAGAACACCCAGGTCTCTTTGCACTTCCCCTTCTCCCAATCTATTGCCATTCAAATAATAATCTGCCTTCCTGTTTTTGCCACCAAAGTGGATAACCTCACATTTATCCACATTATAGTGCATTTGCCATGTTTCTGCCCAATCACCCAACCTGTCCAAATCGTACTGGAGTTTCACGACATCCTCCTCACAGCATACCCTCCCACCCAGCTTTGTGTCGTCTGCAAATTTGGAGATATTACATCCAATTCCCTCGTCCAGATCATTAATATATATTGTGAACAGCTGGGGTCCTAGGACCGATCCTTGCGGTACCCCACTAGTCACTGCCTGCCACTCGGAAAATGACCAGTTTATTCCAACTCTTTGCTTTCTGTCCGCCAACCAGTTCTCTATCCAAGTCAATACCTTGCCCCGAATCCCATGTGCCTTAATTTTGCACGCTAATCTCTTATGTGGGACCTTATGGAAAGCCTTCTGAAAGTCCAAATACACCACATCCACTGGTTCTCCCTTATCTATTTTACCAGTTACATCCTCAAAAAATTCCAGTAGATTAGTCAAGCATGATTTACCTTTTGTAAATCCATGTTGACTTTGTCTGATCCTGTCACTGTTTTCCAAGTGCCCTGCTATTACATCTTTTATAATGGACTCTAGCATTTTCCCCACTACCGATGTCAGGCTTATCGGTCTATAATTCCCCATTTTCTCTCTACCACCTTTTTTGAATAGTGGGGTAACATTAGCTACCCTCCAATCCATGGGTACTGTTCCAGAGTCTATTGAGTTCTGGAAGATGACCAGCAATGCATCTACTATTTCTAGGGCCACTTCCTTAACTACCCTGGGATGTAGATTATCAGGCCCTGGGGATTTATCGGCCTTCAGTCCCATCAATTTTCCTAACACCATTTCCCTACAAATACTGATTTCTTTCAGTTCCACCCTTTCATCAGACCCTATGTTGCCCGGCATCTCTGGGAGGTTATTTGTGTCCTCCTTTGTGAAGACAGAACCAAAATATGTATTTAGTTGGTCAGCCATTTCTTTGTTCCCCATTATAAATTCCGCTGATTCTGACTGCAAGGGACCTACGCTTGACTTCACCAATCTTTTTCTCTTCACATATCTATAAAAGCTTTTACAGTCAGTTTTTATGTTCCCTGTAAGCTTACTCTCATATTCTATTTTCCCTTTCTTAATTAATCCATTTGTCCTGCTTTGTTGAATCCTAAACTGCTCCCAATCCTCAGGATTATTGCTTTTTCTGGCCGATTTATATGTCCTCTCTTTGGATCTTATGCTATCCCTAATTTCCCTTGTTAGCCACGGTTGAGTCACCTTTTTTGTTTTATTTTTATGCCAAACTGGGATGAACAAATTCTGTAGCTCATCCATTCAGTCTTTGAAGAGAGAGAGAGAGAGAGGACCAAAGGTGGGAGGGAGAGGATCAGAGAGAGAGAGAGAGGATCGGAGAGTGAGAGGATCGGAGAGAGAAAGAGAGGATCGGAGAGAGAGAGAGGATCGGAGCGAGAGAGGATCGGAGAGAGAGAGAGGATCGGAGAGAGAGGATCGGAGAGAGAGAGGATCGGATCGGAGAGAGAGAGAGGATCGGAGAGAGAGGATCGGGTCGGAGAGAGAGAGGATCGGAGAGAGAGAGGATCGGAGAGAGAGAGGATCGGAGGGAGGATTGGAGAGAGAGAGGATCGGAGAGAGAGAGGATCGGAGAGAGAGGATCGGAGAGAGAGAGAGGATCGGAGAGAGAGAGGATCGGAGAGAGAGGATCGGAGAGAGAGAGAGGATCGGAGAGAGAGAGGGTCGGAGAGAGAGAGAGGATCGGAGAGAGAGAGGATCGGAGGGAGGATTGGAGAGAGAGAGGATCGGAGAGAGAGAGGATCGGAGAGAGAGAGGATCGGAGGGAGGATTGGAGAGAGAGAGGATCGGAGAGAGAGAGGATCGGAGAGAGAGGATCGGAGAGAGAGAGAGGATCGGAGAGAGAGAGGATCGGAGAGAGAGGATCGGAGAGAGAGAGGATCGGAGAGAGGATCGGCGAGAGGGAGGATCGGAGATAGGGAGAGGATCGGGGAGAGAGAGAGGATCGGAGAGAGGGAGAGGATCGGGGAGAGAGAGGATCGGAGAGAGGGAGAGGATCGGGGAGAGAGAGAGGATCGGAGAGAGAGAGAGAGGATCGGCGAGAGAGAGGATCGGAGAGAGGGAGAGGATCGGGGAGAGAGAGAGGATCGGAGAGAGGGAGAGGATCGGGGAGAGAGAGAGGATCGGAGAGAGAGAGAGAGGATCGGAGAGAGAGGATTGGAGAGAGAGGATCGGTGAGAGAGAGAGGATCGGCGAGAGAGAGGATCGGAGAGAGGGAGAGGATCGGGGAGAGAGAGAGGATCGGAGAGAGGGAGAGGATCGGGGAGAGAGAGAGGATCGGAGAGAGAGGATCGGGTCGGAGAGAGAGAGGATCGGAGAGAGAGAGGATCGGAGAGAGAGAGGATCGGAGGGAGGATTGGAGAGAGAGAGGATCGGAGAGAGAGAGGATCGGAGAGAGAGGATCGGAGAGAGAGAGAGGATCGGAGAGAGAGAGGATCGGAGAGAGAGGATCGGAGAGAGAGAGAGGATCGGAGAGAGAGAGGGTCGGAGAGAGAGAGAGGATCGGAGAGAGAGAGGATCGGAGGGAGGATTGGAGAGAGAGAGGATCGGAGAGAGAGAGGATCGGAGAGAGAGAGGATCGGAGGGAGGATTGGAGAGAGAGAGGATCGGAGAGAGAGAGGATCGGAGAGAGAGGATCGGAGAGAGAGAGAGGATCGGAGAGAGAGAGGATCGGAGAGAGAGAGGATCGGAGAGAGGATCGGCGAGAGGGAGGATCGGAGATAGGGAGAGGATCGGGGAGAGAGAGAGGATCGGAGAGAGGGAGAGGATCGGGGAGAGAGAGGATCGGAGAGAGGGAGAGGATCGGGGAGAGAGAGAGGATCGGAGAGAGAGAGAGAGGATCGGCGAGAGAGAGGATCGGAGAGAGGGAGAGGATCGGGGAGAGAGAGAGGATCGGAGAGAGGGAGGATCGGAGAGAGGGAGAGGATCGGGGAGAGAGAGAGGATCGGAGAGAGAGAGAGAGGATCGGAGAGAGAGGATTGGAGAGAGAGGATCGGTGAGAGAGAGAGGATCGGCGAGAGAGAGGATCGGAGAGAGGGAGAGGATCGGGGAGAGAGAGAGGATCGGAGAGAGGGAGAGGATCGGGGAGAGAGAGAGGATCGGAGAGAGGGAGAGGATCGGGGAGAGAGAGGATCGGAGAGAGGATCGGAGAGAGAGAGAGGATCGGCGAGAGAGAGGATCGGAGAGAGGGAGAGGATCGGGGAGAGAGAGAGGATCGGAGGGAGAGAGAGAGGATCGGAGAGAGAGAGGATCGGAGGGAGAGAGAGAGGATCGGCGAGAGAGAGGATCGGAGAGAGGGAGAGGATCGGGGAGAGAGAGAGGATCGGCGAGAGAGAGAGGATCGGCGAGAGAGAGGATCGGAGAGAGGGAGAGGATCGGGGAGAGAGAGAGGATCGGAGAGAGGGAGAGGATCGGGGAGAGAGAGAGGATCGGACAGAGAGGATCGGAGAGAGAGAGGATCGGAGAGAGAGAGAGAGGATCGGAGAGAGAAAGGATCAGAGAGAGAGAGAGGACAGGAGAGAGAGAGGATCGGAGAGAGAGAGAGGATCGGAGAGAGAGAGGACAGGAGAGAGAGAGGATCGGAGAGAGAGAGAGGATCGGAGAGAGAGAGGATCGGAGAGAGAGAGGATTGGAGGGAGAGAGGATCGGAGCGAGAGAGAGGATCGGAGAGAGAGAGGATCGGAGGGAGAGAGGATCGGAGAGAGAGAGGATCGGAGCGAGAGAGAGGACAGGAGAGAGAGAGGATCGGAGGGAGAGAGGATCGGAGAGAGAGGATCGGAGAGAGAGAGGATCGGAGAGAGAGAGAGGATCGGAGAGAGAGAGGATCGGAGAGAGAGAGAGGATCGGAGAGTGAGAGAGGATCGGAGAGAGAGAGGATCGGAGAGAGAGGATCAGAGAGAGAGGATTGGAGAGAGAGGATTGGAGAGAGAGAGCGGATCGGAGAGAGAGAGAGGATCGGAGAGAGAGAGGATCGGAGCGAGAGAGGATCGGAGAGAGAGAGAGGATTGGAGAGAGGGAGAGAGGATAGGAGAGAGAGGATTGGAGAGAGAGGATCGGAGAGAGAGAGGATCGGAGAGAGAGAGAGAGGATCGGAGAGAGAGGATCGGAGAGGGGAGAGAGGATCGGAGAGAGAGAGGATCGGAGAGAGAGAGGATCAGAGAGAGAGAGAGGATCGGAGAGAGAGGATCAGAGAGAGAGAGAGGATCGGAGAGAGAGAGAGGATCGGAGAGAGGATCGGAGAGAGAGGATCAGAGAGAGAGAGAGGATCGGAGAGAGAGAGAGGATCGGAGAGGGGAGAGAGGATCGGAGAGAGAGAGGATCGGAGAGAGAGAGGATCGGAGAGAGAGAGAGAGGATCGGAGAGAGAGAGAGGATCGGAGCGAGAGAGAGGATCGGAGAGCGAGAGAGGATCGGAGAGCGAGAGAGGATCGGAGAGCGAGAGAGGATCGGAGAGGAGAAAGAGGATCGGAGTGGGGGAGAGACGATCGGAGTGGGGAAGAGAGGATCGGAGAGGGGAGAGAGGATTGGAGAGAGAGAGGGGAGAGAGGATCGGAGAGGGGAGAGAGGATCGGAGAGAGAGAGAGGATCGGAGAGGGGAGAGGGGATTGGAGAGAGAGAGAGGATCGGAGAGGGGGAGAGAGGATCGGAGAGGGGGAGAGAGGATCGGAGGGGGGAGAGAGGATCGGAGAGGGGGAGAGAGGATCGGAGAGAGAGAGAGAGGATTGGAGAGGGGAGAGAGGATCGGAGGTGGGAGAGAGGATCGGAGAGGGGAGAGAGCATCGGGGAGAGAGAGGATCGGAGAGGGGAGAGAGGATCGGAGGGGGGAGAGAGGATCGGAGGGGGGAGAGGATCAGAGAGGGGAGAGAGGATCGGAGTGGGGAGAGAGGAAGAAGGGCTTTCTATGCCATTAAAAAATCAATCCAAATAGAAATCCCAATTAGCATTTGGCTCAAAATTTTTAAATCAGTAATTGAACCAATTGCACTCTATGGCAGTGAGGTGTGGGGACCGCTAACACAACAAGAATTTGCAAAATGGGACAAACACCCAATTGAGATCCTACATGCAGAATTCTGTAAAAGTATCCTCCGGACTCAAAGGAAAACCGTAAACAATGCATGCAGGGCAGAACTAGGCCAAATCCATTAATAATCACTATCCAAAAAAGAGCCACCAAATTTTGGAAACACCTAAAAATGAGCAACCCCCACTGCTATCATTACGAAGCCCTGAAATGCCAAGAGAGGACCATAAAGAAGAATACCCTCAGTCAACTAGTCCTGGGACTCAGTGAAGTAACTACTAACACCACTAACAATAACCAGCCCCAGGACAGTGACAGCGTAACACAAAGAATTCGACCCAACACAATCGTCCCTAAGCAAAAGGAAAAATATCTGTCATATTGGGCAGAAACAACAAAAACCCAAAACAAACTCAATTGCTACTTGGCCCTAAACAGACAATACAACATGGCTGATTACCTGACCATGGTAAAGGATAGCAAACTGAGAAAAACCTTGACAATGTACAGACTTAGTGAACATAGCCTGGCGATCGAAAAAGGTAGACACAGGCAGACCCGGCTACCAAGAGAGGACAGGATATGCTCTCACTGCAGTCAGGGAGTGGTGGAGACAGAGATGCACTTCCTCACAGCTTGTAGAAAATATCAGGGCATAAGGGAGAATTTCTACCCAAAATTCACAAAAATATGCCCGGAATTCAGAAATTTGAATGACGACCAAAAACTCCCATACCAACTAGGGGAAGAGAGAAATTGTGTAACCTTAGCGGCACACTATGTTACAGCTTGCCATAAACAGAGGGACAACCACTAAATATAAGAAAAGAGTATATACAAATTATATGAATGTATATTTATACACTCAGGGATATATCTGTTTATACACTGTATGGATAGATCTATATTTATGTGTTCAACCATGAATGTTTTTTGATGCTTTGGCAACATAAGATGTACCTTGTCATGCCAATAAAGCGATTTGAATTGAATTGAATTGAATTGAGAGGATCGGAGAGGGGGAGAGAGGATCGGGGAGAGAGAGAGAGAGAGGATCGGAGGGGGGAGAGAGGATCGGAGAGAGAGAGAGGATCGGAGGGGGGAGAGAGGATCGGAGGGGGGAGAGAGGATCAGAGAGAGAGAGAGGATCGGAGAGAGAGAGAGGATCGGAGAGAGGATCGGAGAGAGAGGATCAGAGAGAGAGAGAGGATCGGAGAGAGAGAGAGGATCGGAGAGGGGAGAGAGGATCGGAGAGAGAGAGGATCGGAGAGAGAGAGGATCGGAGAGAGAGAGAGAGGATCGGAGAGAGAGAGAGGATCGGAGAGAGAGAGGATCGGAGAGCGAGAGAGGATCGGAGAGCGAGAGAGGATCGGAGAGCGAGAGAGGATCGGAGAGCGAGAGAGGATCGGAGAGGAGAAAGAGGATCGGAGTGGGGGAGAGACGATCGGAGTGGGGAAGAGAGGATCGGAGAGGGGAGAGAGGATTGGAGAGAGAGAGGGGAGAGAGGATCGGAGAGGGGAGAGAGGATCGGAGAGAGAGAGAGGATCGGAGAGGGGAGAGGGGATTGGAGAGAGAGAGAGGATCGGAGAGGGGGAGAGAGGATCGGAGAGGGGGAGAGAGGATCGGAGGGGGGAGAGAGGATCGGAGAGGGGGAGAGAGGATCGGAGAGAGAGAGAGAGGATTGGAGAGGGGAGAGAGGATCGGAGGTGGGAGAGAGGATCGGAGAGGGGAGAGAGCATCGGGGAGAGAGAGGATCGGAGAGGGGAGAGAGGATCGGAGGGGGGAGAGAGGATCGGAGGGGGGAGAGGATCAGAGAGGGGAGAGAGGATCGGAGTGGGGAGAGAGGAAGAAGGGCTTTCTATGCCATTAAAAAATCAATCCAAATAGAAATCCCAATTAGCATTTGGCTCAAAATTTTTAAATCAGTAATTGAACCAATTGCACTCTATGGCAGTGAGGTGTGGGGACCGCTAACACAACAAGAATTTGCAAAATGGGACAAACACCCAATTGAGATCCTACATGCAGAATTCTGTAAAAGTATCCTCCGGACTCAAAGGAAAACCGTAAACAATGCATGCAGGGCAGAACTAGGCCAAATCCATTAATAATCACTATCCAAAAAAGAGCCACCAAATTTTGGAAACACCTAAAAATGAGCAACCCCCACTGCTATCATTACGAAGCCCTGAAATGCCAAGAGAGGACCATAAAGAAGAATACCCTCAGTCAACTAGTCCTGGGACTCAGTGAAGTAACTACTAACACCACTAACAATAACCAGCCCCAGGACAGTGACAGCGTAACACAAAGAATTCGACCCAACACAATCGTCCCTAAGCAAAAGGAAAAATATCTGTCATATTGGGCAGAAACAACAAAAACCCAAAACAAACTCAATTGCTACTTGGCCCTAAACAGACAATACAACATGGCTGATTACCTGACCATGGTAAAGGATAGCAAACTGAGAAAAACCTTGACAATGTACAGACTTAGTGAACATAGCCTGGCGATCGAAAAAGGTAGACACAGGCAGACCCGGCTACCAAGAGAGGACAGGATATGCTCTCACTGCAGTCAGGGAGTGGTGGAGACAGAGATGCACTTCCTCACAGCTTGTAGAAAATATCAGGGCATAAGGGAGAATTTCTACCCAAAATTCACAAAAATATGCCCGGAATTCAGAAATTTGAATGACGACCAAAAACTCCCATACCAACTAGGGGAAGAGAGAAATTGTGTAACCTTAGCGGCACACTATGTTACAGCTTGCCATAAACAGAGGGACAACCACTAAATATAAGAAAAGAGTATATACAAATTATATGAATGTATGTTTATACACTCAGGGATATATCTGTTTATACACTGTATGGATAGATCTATATTTATGTGTTCAACCATGAATGTTTTTTGATGCTTTGGCAACATAAGATGTACCTTGTCATGCCAATAAAGCGATTTGAATTGAATTGAATTGAATTGAGAGGATCGGAGAGGGGGAGAGAGGATCGGGGAGAGAGAGAGAGAGAGGATCGGAGGGGGGAGAGAGGATCGGAGAGAGAGAGAGGATCGGAGGGGGGAGAGAGGATCGGAGGGGGGAGAGAGGATCGGAGGGGGGAGAGAGGATCGGAGGGGGGAGAGTGGATCGGAGAGGGGAGTGAGGATCGGAGGGGGGAGAGAGGATCGGAGGGGGGAGAGAGGATTGGAGGGGGAGAGTGGATCGGAGAGGAGAGAGGATCGGAGAGGGGAGATTTGACAAAATTATTGGAGTTTTTTGAGAATGTAACTAGCAGGGTAGATAAAAGGGAACCAGTGGATGTGGTGTATTTGGATTTCTAAAAGACATTCGATAAGGTGCCATATAAAAGGTTATTACACAAGATAAGTTGGGGTTGGGGGTATATTCAAGGCTGAGATCAATAGATTTTTGGACTCTAGGGGAATCGAGGGATATGGAGATCGGGTGGGAAAGTGGAGTTGAGGTCGATGATCAGCCATGATCTCATTAAATGGCGGAGCAGGCTGGAGGGGCCGTACGGCGGAGCAGGCTCGAAGGGCCGTGTGGCGGGGCAGGCTCGAGGGGCCGGATGGGCGACTCCTCTTATTTCTTATGTTCTTATTTCTTAATAGCAGAGCACTTGGAAAACAGTGACAGGATCAGACAAAGTCAACATGGATTTACAAAAAGTAAATCGTGCTTGACTAATCTACTGGAATTTTTTGAGGATGTAACTGGTAGAATAGATAAGGGATGTGGTGTATTTGGACTTTCAGAAGGCTTTCGATAAGGTCCCGCATAAGAGATTAACGTGTAAAGCTAAGGCACATGGGATTGGGGGCAAGGTACTGACTTGGATAAAGAACTGGTTGGCAGACAGGAAGCAAAGAGTTGGAATAAACGGGTCTTTTTCCGAGTGGCAGGCAGTGACTAGTGGGGTACCGCAGGGATCGGTCCTAGGACCCCAGTTATTCATCACAATATATATTAATGATCTAGACGAGGTGAAGGGTTGGGATTTGAGCCAGTTGAATATTGCAGTCAAACGACACAGCATGACAACCTAGTTTCGGTTGAAACTAGTTGAAACCACAAATGGAACAGATGGTCAGGAACTGAACTACAAAAGTGATTAAGCATGTGGAGATATGAGAAGCTGCAATAACAAGGTTAACATTTGCAGAACAATCAGGTTACGAAGTAACAACTGTCACGTGGATGTGTGTAAGGTATATTTGATTAACCTTTGAGCCATGTCCAATCACAAGTCACTGACTCAGACCGGCCGAAGCCACGATGAAGCAAGAATGGACCCTGCGATCCAGATAACTGGACAAACTTAGATAAAAGACAGAACTGAAAGAAGGGGCTTAGCTAACGATGTAAAGTTATAATTAGGTTGTTTTTGAAGGAATATAATTGGGCCGAATTGGCCAAGGAATAAGTAATGTAATAACGGCTATCGGTGTGCTGTCTTGTACTGTATATAAGCTTGTGAATTTTGTTGATCGGGGAGAAGGTGCTCGCACAGACCGCGGGGTCTGAGACGCTTCTCCCAGAGCTCTGTTTTCAATAAACTGCACCTTTTACTTTACCACAGATTAGATGTGAATTTATTTTCACCCAACACGAGGGAACTAGATGTAATATCTCCAAGTTTGCAGACGACACAAAGCTGGGTGGGCGTGTGTGCTGTGAGGAGGATGCCAAGAAATTCCAGTATGATTTGGACAGGTTGGGTGATTGGGCAGAAGCATGGCAGATACAGTATAATGTGGATAAATGCGAGGTTATCCACTTTGGTACCAAAAACAGGAAGGCAGATTATTATCTGAACGGCAATAGATTGGGAGAAGGGGAAGTGCAACGAGACCTGGGTGTCCTTGTGCACCAGTCGCTGAAGGTAAGCATGAAGATGCAGCAGGTGGTTAAGAAGGCACATGGTATGTTGGCCTTCGTAGCGAGAGGGTTCGAGTACAGGAACAAGGATGTCTTACTGCAGTTGTACAGGGCCTTGGTGAAACCACA
Organism: Somniosus microcephalus; assembly: GCF_052327205.1. Classification (NCBI taxonomy): domain Eukaryota; kingdom Metazoa; phylum Chordata; class Chondrichthyes; order Squaliformes; family Somniosidae; genus Somniosus; species Somniosus microcephalus. The sequence goes on from NC_141008.1 coordinate 5,426,058, forward strand.
CCTTGAGTATTCTGTGCAGTTTTGGTCGCCTTATCTGAGGAAGGATGTTCTTGCCATGGAGGGAGTGCAGCGAAGATTCACCAGACAGATACCTGGGATGGCAGGAATGACATATGAGGAGAGATTGGGTTGATTGGGCTTATACTCGCTGGAGTTTAGAAGAATGAGAGGGGATCTCATTGAAACTTATAAAATTCTAACAGGACTGGACAGACTGGATGCAGGAAGGATGTTTCCGATGGCCGGGGAGTCCAGAACCAGGGGTCACAGTCTAAGGATAAGGGGTAAGCCATTTATGTAGTGTATGTGCCTTTAAGAGCCCCCTGTGTACTGTAATGCCGGTAATGGCCACTCGAGCTATATAAGCCTGTATATTGTGTTGTATCAGTTCGTTCACCTCCAGAATTTGTTCAGTAAACACCTGTGAAACCAACTCCTGCCTTCAGTGTCTCTATTAACACATGGATACAACAATTTAGGACAGAGATGAGGAGGAATTTCTTCACCCAGAGAGTGGTGAACCTGTGGAATTCTCTACCACAGAAGGCAGTGGAGGCCAATTCATTAAATATATTCAAGAAGGAGTTGGATATATTTCTTAAGGCTGAAGGGATCAAGGGGTATGGGGAGAAGGCAGGGACAGGGTACTGAATTTGGATGATCAGCCATGATCTCATTGAATGGCGGAGCAGGCTCGAGGGGCCGAATGGCCTACTCCTGCTCCTATCTTCTATGTTTCTTATTTATTTCCTTATTCCACACATACTGAACATAGGTGAGTAAATGGAACATTTTAGAAATGTTTTCTGACATTAAATCTGTCCCTTGTTTGACACTGTCATTTGACATTGGTAATTTTCCAGTTCCTTGGCCTTCTGCTCTCCAAACATTTCTGGATTATTACCTGAGCCACGAGCGAATTTGGCTAGGACAAATAAAATTAGAGAGTTAAATGCGTGGCTCAAAGACTGGTGTGGGAGAAATGGGTTTTGCTTCCTGGGAGCTGTTCCGTTGGGACGGGCTTCACTTGGCCAGTGCTGGGACTAGAGTCCTGGCGGATCATATAACTAGGGCTGTAGAGAGGGCTTTAAACTAACTAGTGGGGGGGAGCAAATAACAAAAATGACAACAGAGAAGGTCATAGACTTCGATAGCAGTGGGGAAATTTAAAACCAGAGTGTGTCAGGAAGGGGCAGAAGGTATGGAGTAAAAGGTAAAGTAATAAAAAGGGCAAAAGCAGGAACTAAGTGTCACAAAACATATTTGAAAGTTCTCTATCTGAATGCACGTAGCATTCGTAACAAAATAGACGAGTTAATGGCAGAAATAACTACATATGGGTATGATCTTCTGGCCATTACAGAAACATGGCTGCAGGGTGACAATGCCTCGGAATTAAACATACCAGGTTATTTAACGATCAGGAAGGACAGGCAGGAAGGAAGGGGAGGTGGGGTGGCTATGTTAATAAAGGAAGGAATCACTGTAATACAGAGAAATGATATTGGGTCAAAAGGCCAGGATAATGAAACAGTTTGGATGGAGGTAAGGAATAATAAGGGGAAAAAAACACTCGTGGGCGTAGTCTATAGGCCGCAGAACAGTTGCAACTCTGTTGGACGGAGTATCAATCAGGAAATAGTTGAGGCTTGTAATAAGGGAACATCTATAATTATGGGGGATTTTAACTATCATATTAATTGGACAAATCAAATTGGGCAGGGCTGCCTTGAGGATGAGTTCATTGAGTGTATTAGGGATGGGTTTCTTGAGCAGTATGTAACTGAACCAACCAGGGGGCAAGCAACCTTAGATCTGGTCCTGTGTAACGAGACAGGATTAATTAAAAATGTCCTAGTAAAGGATCCCCTTGGAATGAGTGACCATAACATGGTTGAATTCCATATTCAATTAGAGGGTGAGAAGGTTGGATCTCAAACAAGCGTGCTAAGCTTGAATAAAGGAGACTATGAAGGTATGAGAGTGGAATTGAGTAGAGTGGATTGGGAAAATAGATTAAAGGGTAAGATGATACATGATCAGTGGTGTACATTTAAGGAGTTATTTTACAACTTCCAAAAAATATATATTCCACTGAGAAGAAAAAGGTGTAAAAGAAAAGACAGCCATCCGTGGCTAAGTAAAGAAATTAAGGATAGTATTTGACTAAAAACAAGGGCATATAAGGTAGCCAAATCTAGTGGGAGGACAGAGGATTGGGAAAACTTTAAAAGACAGCAAAAAATAACAAAAAGATTGATTAAGAAAGGGAAGATAGATTATGAAAGTAAATTGGCAAAAAATATAAAAACAGTAAGAGTTTTTATAGTTATATAAAAAGAAAAAGGGTGGCTAAAGTAAATGTTGGTCCCTTAGAGGATGAGACCAGGAAATTAGTGGTGGGAAATATGGAGATGGCAAAAACACTGAATGAATATTTTGTATCAGTCTTTACAGTAGAGGACACTAAGAATATCCCAACACTGGACAAACAGGCGGCTATAGGGGGGGAGGAGCTAAACACGATCAAAATCACTAAGGAAGTGGTACTCGGTAAAATAATGGGACTCAAGGCGGATAAATCACCTGGACCTGATGGCTTACATCCTAGGGTCTTGAGGGAAGTGGCGGTAGGGATTGTGGATGCATTGGTAATAATTTTCCAAAACTCCCTGGACTCAGCAAAGGTCCCGGCAGACTGGAAAACTGCTAATGTAACACCCTTATTTAAAAAGGGCAGTAGACAGAAGGCTGGAAACTATAGACCGGTTAGCCTGACATCTGTGGTAGGTAAAATTTTGGAGTCCATTATTAAGGAGACAGTAACAGGACATTTGGATAATCATAATTTAATAGGACAAAGTCAGCATGGTTTTATGAAGGGGAAGTCATGTTTGACAAATTTGCTGGAGTTCTTTGAGGAAGTAACGTATAGGGTGGATAAAGGGGAACCAGTGGACGTAGTGTATTTAGACTTCCAAAAGGCATTTGACAAGGTGCCACACAAAAGATTATTGCTTAAGATAAAAAATCACAGGATTGGGGGTAATATTCTGGCATGGATAGAGGATTGGCTATCTAACAGAAGGCAGAGAGTTGGGATAAATGGTTCATTCTCAGACTGGCAATCAGTAACTAGTGGTGTTCCGCAGGGGTCAGTGCTGGGTCCCCAACTCTTTACAATCTATATTAATGATTTGGAGGAGGGGACCGAGTGTAACATATCAAAGTTTGCAGATGATACTAAGATGGGAGGGAAAGTAGTGAGTGAGGAGGACACAAAAAACCTGCAAGGGGACATAGACAGGCTAAGTAAGTGGGCAGAGATTTGGCAGATGGAATACAATACTGGAAAGTGTGAGGTTATGCACTTTGGCAGGAAAAATCGTAGAGCAAGTTATTATCTTAATGGCAAGAAACTGGAAAGTACTGAAGTACAAAGGGATCTGGGGGTCCTGGTGCACGAAACTCAAAAGGTTAGTATGCAGGTGCAGCAAGTGATTAAGAAGGCCAATGGAATGTTGGCTTTCATTGCTAGGGGGATAGAATATAAAAATAGGGAGGTATTGCTTCAGTTGTACAAGGTATTGGTGAGACCGCACCTGGAATACTGCATACAGTTTTGGTGTCCATACTTAAGAAAAGACATACTTGCTCTCGAGTCAGTACAAAGAAGGTTCACTCGGTTAATCCTGGGGATGAGGGGATGGACATATGAGGAGAGGTTGAGTAGATTGGGACTCTACTCATTGGAGTTCAGAAGAATGAGAGGCGATCGTATTGAAACATATAAGATTGTGAAGGGGTTGGATCGGGTGGATGCGGGGAGGATGTTCCCGATGATGGGTGAAACTAGAACTAGGGGGCATAGTCTTAGAATAAGGGGCTGCTCTTTCAAAACTGAGATGAGGAGGAACTACTTCACTCAGAGGGTGGTAGGTCCATGGAATATGCTGCCCCAAAAAGCTGTAGAAGCTACATCATTACATAAATTTAAAACAGAAATAGACAGCTTCCTAGAAGTAAAGGGAATTAAGGGTTACGGGGAGCGGGCAGGAATTTGGACATGAGTCTAGGTTCGGATCGGACATGGCCCTGTGGGTAGCGGAGCGGGCCCAGGGGCCGTGTAGCCTGATCCTGCTCCTATTTCGTGTGTCTAATTCTGTTAGATTCAGGAGATGGTTCTGTGATAGTGGATTGGCGGTTAGGATCAGATCAGCCATGATCTTATTGAATGGCGGAGCAGGCTCGAGGGGCCGATTGGCCTACTCCTGCTCCTATTTCTTATGTTCTTATGATGATTTCAGTGGCACATGGCATCATCAACTCCTCAGCAATCGTGTGTGGATTTTTGGCTTTTGCAATTTTCTGCCACTAGGTAGGATGAGACGACACGCTTTTTACCAGCGGTAGTTGTGGATTTCATTGCTGCTTCAGTACCTTAGCCGTTCCTTAGCCGTTTGCTCGTCCTTATATATTTTGTGCTCGGTAATTAACTGTCTGTAATTTGGAGGGTTTCAGAGATTCACCGGGCAGTACTTGTGCACACGTTACTCCCTGCGGTTGAGGTATATCTTCACAAATAAAAACAAAATTCAAGCAGCTATCTTCGTATTGCCTTCATTTTGCAGGGTTAATGCAGTTTTATGTTTTTACTCACACCTGCAGCTGTTCGATGTTCTTCAGCTCTTACGGTTGATCTTGGTGAAGGAAGCTCTGCATCATCGCTCTGTGGGTTTTCTTGTTTTGAAGCTGATGGTCTCATCAAAAATGTATCATATCTGGTATTTGTTGTGTGCTTATGATGATTTATCCTGCTCCCACTGAAATAGTTCTGTTACACCTTACATAAAGGAAAAGAAGACAGACTTGAATTTCTATAGCGTCTTTCTTGACCACCGGCGTCCCAAAGCACTTTACAGCCAATGAAGTACTTTTAACGTGTAGGGAACGTGGCAGCCAATTTGAGGACAGCAAGCTCCTACAAACAGCAATGTGATAATGACCAGACAATCTGTTTTAGTGATGTTAGTTGAGGGATAAATATTGGCCAGGACACCGGGGAGAGCTCCCCTGCTCTTCTTCAAAATAGTGGTCGTGGGATCTTTTACGTCCACCTGAGAGAGCAGACGGGGCCTCGGTTTAGCGTCTCATCCAAAAGACGGTACCTCCGACAGTGCAGCACTCCCTCAGATTTTCTGAATAGGACTTGAACCCACAACCTTCTGACTCAGAGGTGAGAGTGCTGCCCACTGAGCCACGGCTGAAACATTTATTAAGCAGAAGAATTTATGAAGTGCTAACTTTGCATTATGTGCCCATTTGCTGCCCAAGGCCTGGTCCACCCCATCAACCATTTGCTTTACAGGAAATGGATCAGGAGCAACGAGCGCAGCACACACTACAGGCTCGATTTAGGCACAGTCGGTCGGACTGGACTAAAGTTCCAGGTCCACGTCCTGCATTTCAGAAACTGAACATCACTTTTGTTGCGATACCAAACCCCAACACGGTGGCGAAAGCCAGCGACTTGAATTAACAGCACCAGCAATGGTGGAGGGAGGTGACACAGGAGAGAAATGGAGAAATAAACAGGGCCCGAAGCGACTTTACCCACCGACCTGATCACCACAAATCCTTTAGTGATAAAGGCAGCCCCCATCTTTCCTCCTGTCCAACCCTTTCACAAATACCTGGCGGTATCTCAGAGGACACGAGCGTCCAGACTAGGCCGGTCTGTCCGTCAGAGAAGCACGTGGCCGTGAGTATAAAGCTCTGAGTCTGTGGGACGAGGAATTTATGAATACTCCTTCAGCTATTTTATTAACTCAGACTGAAGACATTGAAGGAGAGCGACACACCGGATCCTGATTATTACGGTCTTGCCGCAGGCCCAGAGACTGGAAAGTCTCTTTCTTTCCACCTCCCTTTACCACCCGGCCCCCTCCCCCCCTTCCAAGGCCACATGGGCACCCAATCACATCACAAACACCAGGAAAATCCGCTCCCTTTTCAAACACACGGACGGCTTCCAACCGACACAGAGCGGCTCCGCACGAGGGGAAAGGGGTTGGAAGGAGGCTCGTGCTACCTCGGCCCACACAGTGCCGGAGCGCAGCTATTAACAGGGAATTGATCCAACAGCTTCCTCCACTCGCTAACCCGCTTCTACCAGACACTGCCCGGCATTAAAGCTGGAGTCTGAGCACGAGTATACTGGGTCAGTGCCCCTCTCTCCACGTGTACAGTAGCCTAGTGGTCCTGGTACTGGACGAGTAAGTCAGAGGATGTCATTTCCAGTTCCAACTCTGGTACGGTGTAACCCTGACAACTGGTTGTTGTTAAAAACTCAACTGGTTCACGAAAGAAAGAACAGAACTTGTATTTATATAGCGCCTTTCACAACCTCAGGATGTCCCAAAGCACTTTGCAGCCAATGAAGTACTTTTGACGCGTAGTCACTGTCATGTCCTTCAGGGAAGGGAATCTGCCACCCCTACCCAGTCTGGCCTACTCATGACTCCAGTCCCACACTTTGTGGTTGACTCAATGCCCCCGTGGCAACTGGGGATGGGAATAAATGCTGCCCTGCCCGTGTCGCCTACGTTCACTTGGTTGATCCCTGAGATGAGGGGGTTGACTTATGAGGAAAGGTTGAGCAGGCTGGGCCTCTACTCATTGGAATTTAGAAGAATGAGGGGTGATCTTATTAAAACATATAGGGGGGAAAATTCGGTATCGCCCCATATGGGGCGCCATTACTGGCGGTGCGCAAAGTTTAGCGCCTGGTGCTAATTATCGCCTCCGACAGCAAACCTGGCTTTTATCGCCCCTGGAGGTGATTGGAGCGCTAAATCAGGCGCTACAGAACTCTCTTAAGGCGCTAAGCCCGAGGAGCGAGGCGCTACCTCAGAGCGCGGGCGCAGCGCAGGTGCTGTCAGTCAGCAATTGAACACAGACACACTGGCGCCTGTCAGTTCTTAAAGGGGAGGGTCGATCTTGCTCTGCAGCCACACCCTGCTCATTGGAGCCTTGAATCTCGGCCTGGGCAGACCTGTGGCGAAATCTTCCAGCCAGACACTATGGAGAGGGCCAGGGAGCGAGCACAGCGCTTCAGCGAGCGTGCCTTGGAGGCTCTGGTTGGCGCGGTGGAGCGCAGAAGATCCATTCTGTACCCAGAGAGTGGCAGGAGGCCTTTGCCACGCGAGTACAGAAGAGTGTGGAGGGAGGTGGCTCAGAGTGTCCTCAAGCAGCATGGTGCCAAGGACCCATCTCCAATGTAGGAAAAAGTTCAACGACCTCACTCGGGTCGTCAGGGTGAGTGCCTTTTTTTCAAAACCTCTTCATCCCTCCATCTCCACCTCACTTTATGGCCAGAGGGTCTTGAAAGCCCCAATGCCCAACACTCATCCAACACCTATGGCCCTTTCATCAAACACACACGCGCATTCCACACTTTGCATACAGTAAGGGCTATTCAACCATGGGAGGCACATCAGACAAGACCATGGCTGCAAACAGTAAGGGCTATTCAACTATGGGAGGCATTTCAGGCAAGACCATGGCTGCATACAGTAAGGGCTATTCAACTATGGGAGGCACATCAGGCAAGACCATGGCTGCATACAGTAAGGGCTATTCAACTATGGCATGCATTTCAGGCATGACCATGGCTGCATACAGTAAGGGCTATTCAACTATGGGAGGCACATCAGACAAGACCATGGCTGCAAACAGTAAGGGCTATTCAACTGTGGCAGGCATTTCAGGCAAGACCATGGCTGCATACAGTAAGGGCTATTCAACTGTGGCAGGCATTTCAGGCAAGACCATGGCTGTATATTTACTCAGACGCCGTCCTTTTTCTTGCAGGCCAAGCTGTCTCATAATAGGAGACAGCAGCAACAGACCGGTGGAGGGCGGCCCCAGCTGCAACCCCTGAGCGATCTTGAGCAGCGCGTCCACAGGATTGTGGCAAGCCCGGTGATTGGTCCCGTCGCCACTGGAGACGCCGACCCCGTTCTGGACAGCAATGGTAAGGTCATCACCTTCTTGTCCTCTCTCCTTCCACTTGTTCCTACAACAGCAGCCTTTGACACTTTCAATCCAAATCACTAAATCGCTGCACTCATGTCTCCCTTGCTGCCACCCTGTCCTCACGCTAAAGCCACTCTTGTACCTCCCTGCTTTCAGATGGTGATTCACCAGGTGAGGAGACGGGCTCTCAAGCTGCCAGTGAGAGTGAAGCTGAAGGCGAGGAGGAAGAGGAAGACGGACCATCAGTGCCACCCTCTACCGAGGCAGCCCATGTCCATACTGGGGACACGCCTTCCCTGGAGGGGAGCAGTGGGGAATGGTCTGATGAGGGTGAAGCTCCAGGACAGCTCCAGGGCAGCACGGTGGCATAGTGGTTAGCACTGTTGCCTCACAGCGCCAGGGACCCGGGTTCGAATCCGGCCTCGGGTGACTGTCTGTGTGGAGTTTGCACATTCTCCCGTGTTTGCGTGGGTTTCCTCCGGGTGCTCCGGTTTCCTCCCACAGTCCAAAGATGTGCAGGTTAGGTTGATTGGCTATGATAAAAAAAAAAAAAAAATTGACCCTTAGTATTAGGGGGATTAAATACGTGGGGTTACGGGGATAGGGTGGGATATGTGTTGGTGTAGGGGTTACGGGGATTGGGAGGGATATGTGTCGGTGCAGGCTCGATGGGCCGAAATGGCCTCTATCTGTACTGTGAGGTTTCTGTGATTTCTGTGACCCAGTGGGTTGCAGCAACGCGATGGGGGTAGGGAAGCTCGGGGGCCTTCTCCCTGGAGAGAGAGTATGGCCTCGAGTCCTGCTGCACTGGACGCAGAGGAGGAGCAGGTCCTCATTGAAATGAGCACCCAGGCGGAGCACAGGCACACTGAGCTCATGGCTGCAGTGGCAAGGGTGCCCGAATCCATTGAATCACTGGCAAGGAGTGTGGAGCACTTCGGTGTAGCACAGGCGGCTGCCACGCAAATGCTTAGTGCTGCAATGCAGACGCAGATTGAAGCCACGCGAGCACTGACTGCTGCCACCCTCGCTGGATCGGGCAGATTTCCCCAGGGCTCTCACCGCGCCGCAGCAGGCCAGCAATCTGTGCTCCATCAGATTGCTCCGGATGCTGAAGTGCTGCCCTGTGGGAATGCCAGTGTGTCGGTCGAGCAGGGAGTTGCTGTCCTCTCTCAGGATGACAGCATTCCTGCTGCTACCACTGGCACTTCTCCACTGCAGTTGCCACCACCTGTAGGACAGACTGCTGCCGCCCATGCAGAGTTGGTGCAGTCTGCAGCCGGGCCCTCCAGGCCCAGAGCTGGTCCAGGCCGTCCCTCAAGGGCATCTGCAGTCTCAGTTTCTGACACTCAGCAGCCTTCCCCCAGCCTTGCTGCAGCCACTGGGGTCCCATTACGGAGGAGCTGCAGGGTGGGAAGGGGGCAATTTTGCAAGGGAAGCAGATCACCCTCGAAGGGCAAAAAGTAGGAGGTGTGGCAAAATGTCTTTCATTGTTTTATTGAAGGCCGAGGTTCGTGGTCAAATTTTTGTAACTGTTTTCACAGAATCACAGAAACCCCACAGTGCAGATAGAGGCCATTTCGGCCCATCGAGCCTGCACCGACACATATCCCACCCGATCCCCGTAACCCCTACACCAACACATATCCCACCCTATCCCTGTAACCCCACGTATTTAATCCCCCTAACACTAAGGGTCAATTTATCATAGCCAATCAACCTAACCTTTGGACTGTGGGAGGAAACCGGAGCACCCGGAGGAAACCCACGCAAACACGGGGAGAATGTGCAAACTCCACACAGACAGTCGCCCGAGGCCAGATTCGAACCCGGGTCCCTGGCGCTGTGAGGCAACAGTGCTAACCACTATGCCACCGTGCTCCGTTTTGGACATTGTCTCCAGGTTGTGAGAGCCAGTTATGTTAATGACTTTTTTTTTGTGTTTCTTTCTATTCATTTGTCATGCGGAAATGAGACACAGAGTTTGTCAAATAAAGAAGTTTCTGTATTCAAAATGTACATGTTTGGTGTGGTGTATGTAACCTGTTCCACCTTAAGAGAACTTAAGCCTGGTCCACCTTAAGAAAGGTACTACTTTCTTTGGCTGCTGTATACATAATACCGGTGGTGACCACACCGGTATATAAGCACAGTGTAATAATATTGTATTCAGTATAGTCCGACCTCCAACCAGTAAAGACCTGTTGAATTTACTCTTGTGGTCTGTGTAGTAATTCTCACTATAACACACAGACTTAACAGTGGCGACGAGTCCGATTCTTACCCTGCTGCAGTAATTTCCACGGCGACTTCGTCCACAGACAGGACGTCGAAGAGAGGTTTCCACCCTCATCACCTACGGGAAGACACGTCGAGCGGCAGGCATCGAGCAACCGGAGTGCAGAAGACATCCTGACCTCGAAGCCTCCATCAGCGACTGTCAGCTTCTTCTACTACCTCGTGGTGGGTAAGCCGGGCAGCGACGCGACAGAAAGTCAACCACGTTGGCTGTACAGACGGGGCTGGGAAGACGGAGGAATAAGGGCGGTGAGGTCGATCGCGACCAGAGATAAGGGCCGGGCTGCTTTCGAGCGAGAGGCGCAGCGCGGGACATCGATCGCGACCGGAGATAAGGGCCGCATTCGGGCTAAAGGCGCAGCGTCTGGGGAAACTGAAGGCGCGAGAGCCGCGGTGAAGTGGAGACAGCGTCGGGGGATGGGTGAAGACCGCCAAGCGCGGGAAAACCGCCATTTTGTGGGCGGAGGACGACGGCAAGAGCGGGAAGCCGCCATCTTAGATAACATTAAAAATACGATAAATTGCTATGATGCCTAAACATGGGAACATTAATGCCTTCGACAGTGATATAGAAGACTGGGCTATGTATGTAGAACGCATACAAAACTATTGTAAGGCAAATAAAATTCCTGAGACAGATAAAGCACTAACATTACTAAACTTAATGGGTGCGAAGACATACGGGCAATTGAAACACCTGTTATCACCAGATGAACCGGCGGATAAGACGTTCGAACAGATTGTTACTGTCCTAAAAAATCATCTTAGCCCCACGCCGCTGATGCTAGCGGAACGATTTAAATTTTACGATAGAAGACAGCTGCAAAATGAAAGCAATGCTGAATATTTGATGGAATTATGTAAGCTAGCAAAATATTGTCAGTTTGGAACGGGACTGACAGAGGCACTTCGAGATAGATTTGTGCGTGGTTTATTTAAACAGGATACACAAAGGCGACTGCTCGAGGAGAATGAGCTGTCTCTCGAGAAGGCGGTCACTATGGCAGCAGCACACGAGGCCGCAGCGAGAGGCACGGCAGTAATGCAGCTACGGCCACCGGAACTAGGTACAAACAAATTGGGTTTGAGTTCTGTCAAATGTTATCGTTGTGGAAAGACAACGCACGATCAGAACCAGTGTTGGTTTAAAAACCAAGAATGCAGAACGTGTGGCAGGTTTGGCCACATAGCTAAAGTATGCCGGTCAGGAAAGAAGACCAGCAATAAAAAGTCACCGCAAGGAAAATATGCAAAGGTACACAAGGTGACAAAGAACAGTTTGACTGAACAGAAGTCAGATTCAGACGCTAGCAGTAATGAACTGGATAGCTTAAGAATACACAACGTTGGTAAGGATACAGACCTCCAGACAATTTGGGTCACTCTTAAGATAGCAGGAGTCCAAGTAAAAATGGAATTGGACACTGGATCGGCATTGACGGTCATGAATAAGAAAGATTACAGAAGGTTATTCCAACATATTCCCTTACAGGATACGGAGATTATATTGAAAACGTACACGGGGCAAAGAGTGTACCCCATCGGAAAAATAGAGGTAGAAGTGGTCCACAAGGGCGAAGGAAGCCAAGTAATGGACTTATATGTGCTACCTGAAGGAGGTCCACCACTACTAGGACGGGAGTGGATTAGGAAAATGAATATGGACTGGCACTCCTTGAAAGCACTAACGGTAGATTCCGGGGAAACAGCTGTCAAACCTAAACGATTGTCCAGAATATTGGATGAGGCTAAAGAGGTGTTCCAGCCGGGACTGGGAACACTGAGAGGAATTACGGCAAACATCAAGATTGATGAACATGCACAACCAAAATTTTTTAAAGCCAGACCGGTACCCTATGCAATACGACCTGCGGTTGAAGCGGAGCTGGAAGCACTAGAACGTTCAGGGGTACTGTCTAAAGTAGATTGGAGTGAGTGGGCTACGCCCATTGTTCCCGTTATGAAACGTCCTGCGAACAATAAGCCAGGAGATCCAGGGAAGGTTCGCATCTGTGGAGATTTCAAGATCACCGTTAATCCGGTGCTTCACACGGTGCAGTATCCGCTTCCACGGATTGAGGATATTTTCGCTTCACTGTCTGGCGGGAAACACTTCACCAAGATAGACCTGGCGCAGGCGTACTTGCAGATGGAGGTTGAAGAAGAGTCACGCCAATACCTCACGATCAACACGCATCGAGGGTTGTACCGGTACAATAGGCTGGTTTTTGGTGTGGCATCGGCTCCAGCAATTTGGCAGAGGGCCATGGAGCAGGTATTACAGGGAATTCCAGGCACACAATGTTACCTGGACGACATTCTGATCACAGGTGATGGTGATGAACAGCATCTCGCTAACTTGGAACTGGTGCTCAACAGACTGAAAGAGTATGGACTTAGGGTAAATCGGCAGAAATGTGAGTTCTCCCAGAAGCGGATCTCGTACTGTGGTCATGTCATTGACTGGGAGGGGCTTCATAAGTCTCCTGACAAGATAGCGGCAGTTGTAAAGGCTCCCGCTCCGGAGAATGTCTCTCAGTTGAGGTCGTTTCTAGGATTAATTAACTACTACCATAAATTTCTGCCAAATCTATCCACGGTGCTGCATCCGTTGAACGCTCTTTTACAGAAAGGGGTACCATGGGACTGGGGCGAAAACTGTAAGAAGGCATTTCGCAAAAGCAAAGAATTGATCACCTCAGAGGAAGTGTTGACTCACTTCAACCCGACACTGCCTATTCGGTTGGCTTGCGATGCTTCTCCATATGGTATTGGGGCAGTACTCTCACATAAATTGCCAAATGGCACGGAAAGGCCAGTCGCGTTTGCATCCAGATCATTGACCTCCGCTGAGCGCAACTATGCGCAGATCGATAGGGAGGCCCTTAGCCTTGTATGGGGAGTGAAGAAGTTTAATCATTACCTACAGGGCCAAAAATTCACACTTCTGACGGACCATCAACCGTTGGTGTCCATTTTTAACCCTAAGAAGGGTGTTTCGGTGATGACAGCACAGCGTCTCCAGAGATGGTCTCTTTTCTTAGGGGCACATCAATATCAGATAGAATTCAAAGGTACGAAACAGCATGGCAATGCTGATGGCCTGTCGCGCCTGCCACTACCTGAAGATGAAGACACGACGGAAGTTGACCCTGTTGAGTTATTTCATTCGACCATTATCGAGTGTTTACCTGTCACCAACGCAAGTATTGAAAGAGAAACCAGGAACGACCCGACACTGTCCAGAGTCTACGAGGTGACAGTGAAAGGATGGCCAACACGGGGTGATCCTCTGTTACCGGCATTCTCGGCAAGGCGAGACCAGCTGTCCGTCTGCCATGGTACTTTGATGTACGGGACAAGAGTGATTATTCCTCCCAAGTTAAGGGAAAGAGTTTTAAAAGAACTACATGAAGGTCATCTGGGGGGAGTTAAAATGAAAAGTCTTGCTGGGGCTTACGTATGGTGGTCGGGTATTGACCAACAGATTGAGGAGTTAACGAAAAGCTGCGCTGGGTGTCAAAAAGTGCAAAATGCACCTCCGATAGCACCGCTACACCCATGGGAATGGCCTTCAGCCCCATGGCAACGCGTACACATTGACTTTGCTGGTCCATTCATGGACTCCATGTTCCTAATCGCAGTGGAATCACATTCCAAATGGCCAGAAGTGATCAAGATGAATACCACTACTTCAGAAAAGACAATTGCGGTGTTAAGAACAATATTCGCAAGGAACGGATTGCCAGAACAGATCTGTTCGGACAACGGACCACAGTTTGTATCGGAAGAATTCCAACAATTCTTGAAGAAGAATGGAGTTAAACATTATACCTCTGCCCCATATCATCCGGCGACAAACGGGTTGGCTGAAAGATTTGTCCAGACATTCAAAAAGGCTATTAAGGCCATGAATGATGATCAGATTCCGCTGCAACACAAGGTCGATAAGTTCCTGATGTCATATAGAAACGCCGATCATGCCGTGACTAACCAAAGTCCTGCTATGATGTTTTATAACAGGAGGTTGCGGTCCAAGTTGGACTTGTTAAAACCAAATGTGCGGAGGGAAGTGGAAAACAAACAGTTTCGGCATATTAACAGCAAGAGCACTCGAACTTTCGACGTAGGACAACCAGTGATGGCAAGGGGCTATGGAAACGACAAATGGCAGTCCGGAACAATCCGGGCCAGACAAGGACCTCTGATGTACACCATAGATATTGGTCATAATGTGATAAGGCGTCATGCGGATCAACTGGTAGAGTCGAGAGCAAGGGTCGAACCCATGGTTGTGACAGAGACAGCTGTGGAAGACGTTCATGAACCTGAAGCATCTACCTCGGCCGAGAATGTATTTGATGATGATGACACCCAATACATTGGCAACCAACTAGAGGAGGCACCTCAACAACAAGAATCAGAGACCACTGAAAGGCGTTATCCAAGCCGAATCAGAAAGCCTCCTGAGAGACTGAACCTTTGAACTGTTATACCTGAAGTTATATATGTATATATGTTATGTTTATTTGGGGATATGACTGTTAAGCTAAAAAGGGAGGATTGTGGTGTATGTAACCTGTTCCACCTTAAGAGAACTTAAGCCTGGTCCACCTTAAGAAAGGTACTACTTTCTTTGGCTGCTGTATACGTAATACCGGTGGTGACCACACCAGTATATAAGCACAGTGTAATAATATTGTATTCAGTATAGTCCGACCTCCCAACCAGTAAAGACCTGTTGAATTTACTCTTGTGGTCTGTGTAGTAATTCTCACTATAACACACAGACTTAACATTTGGTCTTTGCAATCATTGTTGCCTTGACCGGCTTAGGGGTTACGGGATGGTTTCATTCAGGTTGTTTGAATGGCAGAAGCCATTTCCTCAGAAGGAGCCTAGAAGCGACTTGCTATGAGCCTTTGACGGACGGCCGTTCCACTTTATACATTGTGTGCCTCCCTCCCGCCTTGGTGCTGCTGATGATCATCCTCCTCATCTTCCTCCTCCTTTTCCTCCTCCTCCTCTGCTGGTGCTCCAATGCCTGGTGGTATTGGCTGGGTCCTGAGGATTGCAAGGTTATGCAGCATGCAGCACACAACAACGAAGTGGGAGACTCGCTCAGGCGAGTACTGAAGGGCTTCTCCAGAATGGTCCAGACAGCGGAACCGTTGCTTGAGCATGCCGATTGTGTGCTCAACGATGTTCCTGGTAGCTTGATGGCTCTCGTTGTATCGTAGCTCAGCAGGGGTGTTGGGGGTACGGAGCGGTGTCATCAGCCAGGTGCACTGAGGATATCCCTTGTCCCCAAGAAGCCAACCACCTGGGTGATGTGGTGCCTGGAAAAGGTCTGCCACAGAAGTCTGGCGCAGGATGAAGGCATCGTGGCTGCTGCCAGGAAAGTAGCATTGACAGCGAGTATCAGCTGTCTGTGGTCACAGACCAACTGAACGTTTAAGGAATGGAAGCCCGTTCGGTTGCGGAAATCCTCGGCATTCTCTTGCGGCGCACGCAAAGCAACATGTGTGCAGTCAATGGCGCCCTGCACCATGGGGAAGCCCGCTATCATCACAAAGCCTGTTGCGCGTTCTTGCTGCTTGTCCGGGGTCATGGGAAAAGAGATGTACTCTCGTCTCCTTTTAAACAGGGCATTTGTTACCTGATGGATGCAGCAATGCACCGCGAACTGGGAGATATTGGCGATGTCCCCAGTAGCTGATTGAAATGAGCCGGTGGCATAGAAGTTGAGAGCCACTGTGACCTTCACTGCCACCGACAGAGACGTCCTGCTCCTCAGTTGAGGCTGCAGATCTGGCTGAAGCAGGTGGCAGAGCTCAGTGACCACCTCCTTGCTGAAGTGCAGCCTTCGCAAACACTGCTCCTCAGACATATTGATGTATGAGAACTGTTGGCGAAAAACCCTGGGAGGGTAAGGTCTCCTGTACAGAGGCCTGTTAACCCTCCTCCGTCTGGCCATGATTGCCACTCTCTCTCTGCGTCTCTGTGCCCTCCGAATGTGATAGAGAAGGATGACGTTCCCATCCATTGCAGCCCCCATAGTATCTGGGCAATCAAAGTCATGACGGTCAAAAAGCAAAGTACCTGCAAAGTTATGGTCAGAAGCCAAAACTACCTCAGACAGCGTTGACTCAATGCAGAAGTCTCTCTTTCTGTCTTTGTCTCTCTCAAAATCTCTCTCTCTCTCTCTCTCACAGAACGAGTGGTGCAAAAATGGCTACCACACAAAAGCCAGGAAGAGCCCCCTTTAAATAGCGTCCCCCCAGCCCCACAGCGACTGGGAAGCGTTCCAGTCAACCTGTCGTTGGGTGCGCCAGGCGGAAAGGAGGGGGGCGCCACTCAATTTCTGGTCCGGGGTGCCCCAAGGGCGTTGCACTCTTGAATGACGTCAAGATCTGCGTGCGCAGGAGATTGGGCGGTATTGTTCAGCGCCGCCGCAAAATGTCCGGTCAATTTCACGAGAGGCGCAGATATCGCCGCGCCCGGGCGCTAGTTGGTTTGCGCCCCACTTGGCGCCCTCTTAAGGCACTAACGGGTGGCGCAACCAACTGAATTTTCCCCCCCATAAGATACTGAGGGGGTCGACAAGGTCGATGCTGAGAGGATGTTTCCCCTCGTGAGGAAATCTAGAACTCGGGGACATAGTTTTAAAATAAAGGGTCGCCCTTTTAGATCAGCCATGATCTTATTGAATGGTGGAGCAGGCTCGAGGGGCCAAGTGGCCGACTCCTGATCCTATTTCTTATGTTCTTAATCCAAGAACAAATTGTAGCACTAGTGTGGCTGCTCTGGATTAGACTGAGCCTCGACATATCCTCTCCATTTCAAAGCCCACCTACTTCCACCTCAAACATTGCCCTCCTCCACCCCCTCTCAGCCCATTGGCTGCTGAAACTCTCATCCTTGCATTTGTCACCTCCCGATCTGTCTATCCCAAAGCTCTCCTGGCCGGTGTCCCATTCTCCGCCCTCTGTAAATCTCGTTCAAATCTCTGCTGCCTCTCCCACGTCAAGTCCCGCTCACCGATCACCCGTCATTACTGATCTACATTGGTCCCAGGTCCTCCAACATCTCCAATTTAAAATTATCATCCTCATGTTCAAATCTTTTTGTGGCCTTTCTGTGATTTCTTCCAGCGCCACCCCCCCTCCACAAACTCTCTGCTCCTCTGATTCTGTCTTATTGTGCATCCCCTCCATCCCACCCCCAACCCCCCACTTCACTCCACCATTGACGGCCGAGCCTCCAGCCACCTAGGCCCACACTCTGGAATTCTCTCCCTAAATCCCTTCTCCTCTCCCACCTCCTTAAAAGCCACCTCTTTGGCCAAGGTTTTGGCCATCCCTGCTCATATCTCCTGGTTTGGGTTCCACCTTTTTTGCCTGATTACGCCTTTGTGAAGTCTGGCATCTGTCGGCATTAAAGGCGCTCTATAAATGCACATTCTCTGGTGATATTAATATGCAGTGTAATAGGCTGGTCAACTTTGTGACTACATGTCAGCCTCTTGTTAGTCCTGGTCCGACTCCACACAGCACACTGCCGATTACCCAGTAGAGGGGGAGCCCTTTCCAGCCCCTCCAATTTACCAGTGAGACTTTTCCCAGCAGCTGCATTGTGGTAATGTTAAAGGAATTGGAACGCGTATTCAACCCCGATCAGGAAGTGCTTATTGCTGTTCATAGAATCATAGAAATTTACCGCACAGAAGGAGGCCATTCGGCCCATCTTGTCCGCGCCGGCCTAGCTAAAAAGGAAAAAACTCTTAAAATTATTGAGGGAAAAATTAATTAGCGACCACTAAATTTAGCGCTCGGCGAAAAATAGCACCGGCGATCGCTAACTTCAGTTTTAGCGCCCCAAGAGGGAGGTGGAGCACTAATTGAAGCGCTCCACTTCCGTCTTAGAGCGCTAACCCCGAATATGGGGGCGGTGCGTTCTGCAGCGCTGCGCACTGGGCCACGTAGCGCTGCCACATGGAAGGGCTCTTCCCCTCATTAAAGGGGAGGGCCCAAGCCCATAACTCTGCGGGGCCCTCCCTGGACCCCCGGGGAGCGGGGTGCCGTGCCAGCAGCCCAGCACTCAAGAGGACCCCGCGTTCAAAGACACAAACGGGCCGTGACAAGTAAGTCGGCCGATTTTGTTTCCCTTGCCCGCCACCTCCCCTTTACTTAGCACCCCGGGGGCCTCCTGCCGTACTGTTCCTGCCCCCTCGAATTGGTCGCTGTCATCGCCCGGCGCAGATTCAGGGCCGATCTTGCAGGAGGGCGAAAACGGGGCGCTGCGCTCGGTGCTGATGTCATCATCGCTTGCGCAGTGGAGCGGGGCGGTACCGGTTACCGCTGCCATTAAACTCCCACTGAATTTAGCGGGAGTCGTTAATGGTGCCGCGCCCGGGCGAAAAGTTGGCGCAAATGCAGTGAATTTCTAGCCTAATGGCTCTGCCACTTGATACTTTGCAAAAAGTCAGCATTGAGGACTGAAAGGCAGGCTGTGGTCAGATTGCTGCAATTCCTCCACTACATGTGTTAAAAACATTGAGCAACATTTATGAGAAATGTATTTGTGGAGCAAATGGAGAAATGCATCTTGGCTTCTGATGTAATTTGTCACGGCTTTTCACACAAGTCAGCAACTGATTGCATGAACCATCTGTGGGTGTCTGCACCAAGCACTGTGTGTGTTTCAAACACTGCCCAATGGAAGAAAGACAGACTCGCATTTCTCCAGCGCATTTCACAACCTCAGGGCGTCCCAAAGCGATTTACAGTCAATGAAGCACTTTTTGAATTGTAGTCACTGTTGTAATGTAGGAAACGCAGCATCCAATTTTGTGCACAGCAAGATCCCACAAACAGCAATCAGTTAAATGATAAACAGATAATCTGTTTTAGTGATGTTGATTGAGGGATAAATATTGGCCAGGACACCGGGGAGAACTCTCCTGCTCTTCTTCGAAACAGTGCCATGGGATCTTTTACATCCACCTGAGAGAGCAGGTGGGGCCTTGGTTTAACATCACCTCCGACAGTGCAGCACTCCCTCAGCTGAGGTGTGGTGCTCAAGTCTCTGGACTGGGACAGCTGAGCCATGACTGACACAAGACGGTGCAACCCCAGAGCAACACAAAGGGATTTTCTGTCTCCATTCCAGGTGTAGCTCTTCACTGCAACCTCCCTGCTCTCCTTCACAATGCCAACATTGTGATCACATAAACCACTTCTTCCAATGCTCTCCCATCCTTTCCTGAAGCTAATGCGCCATCTCGAGGAGCAGCTCCACTGACAACCAGCAGCTATCCAGTGCCTTGGCACAGTGGCCATTCTTCACGCATCATTCTAGACAGTGAGTTTTGGCAGTTAAAAGCCCATGGGATCCAGGGCAAAGTGTCAAGTTGGATTCAAAACTGGCTCGGAGACAGGAAGCAGAGGGTAATGGTTAATGGGTGTTTTTGTGACTGGAAGGCTGTTTCCAGTGGGGTTCCGCAGGGCTCAGTACTGGGTCCCTTGCTTTTTGTGGTATATATCAATGATCTAGACTTGAATATAGGGGGTATGATTAAGAAGTTTGCAGATGATACTAAAATCGGCTGTGTGGTTGATACTGAAGAAGGAAGCTGTAGACTGCAGGAAGATATCAATAAATTGGTCAGGTGGGCAGAACAGTGGCAAATGGAATTCAATCCGGAGAAGTGTGAGGTAATGCATTTGGGGAGGGCTAACAAGGAAAGGGAATACACATTGGCCCAGAACTTGGTGTCGGGGGCTTGCCGCGCGTGCAAGCCCCCGATGTGCACTTACCCGGCGCGCCAACATCTGAAACCTGGCCCGCAGTGGATTTCCTTTCACAGGCCCAGTTCTGTGCTAACCTGACCCAGCGGCGTAGTTAGTGCGATGTGCCGGCTGGGATCAGGTGAGCACTGTTCAGCCAGGGGAGGGGAAACTTCATTCATAAATTTGAGAGTAAGAACTGTCAAACTCATGAGAAGTACTGCACCCCAAAACACTACTTAAACTTTAAATAACATTTTAAAAAACATCCCAATCATTAAATTAAGTATAAATAAGTTTAAAAAAATAATTTAAACAATAATTTTTTTTTGTTGAAAAACATAAATTTTTAATAAAAAGGGTCTAAAACTAAACTTACCTTATTGTAGATTCTTTAAAATAATAAACCTGTGGAAAAAAAAATTCTAAATTGCACTAAAACACCACTTACCTGTAAAAATAAATACTTACGTGTGCTTTTTACAAGTGTAAAGACCGGAGGCCTTTAGACATGCGCAAATCCCCCAAAACAGAGGAAATCCAAGACGCACGCGCTGCCCCCGCTAGCCTCTTCACCTCTTGGGTTAGAGGAGAGGAAATGCCGGTTTTCAGCGCATGCGCTGTGCATGCTGAAAACCGGCATTTCCTCCGGCCAGACGCGTGAGTACCCCTTCCGTACTCACGCGTTTGGGGAGGAATTACTGCCCCATTAAATGGTAGGACACTGAGTAGTGTAGAGGAACAAGGGGACCTTGGAGTGCATGTCCACAGATCCCTGAAGGTAGCAGGCCATGTAGATAAGGTGGTTAAGAAGGCATACGGAATGCTTGCCTTTATTAGCCGTGGCATAGAATACAAGAGCAGGGGGGTTATGCTTCAACTGTATAAAACACTAGTTAGGCCTCAGCTAGAGTACTGCGTGCAGTTCTGGTCACCACATTACAGGAAAGATGTGATTGCACTAGAGAGGGTGCAGAGGAGATTTACGAGGATGTTGCTGGGAGTAGAGAATCTTAGCTCTGAGGAAAGACTGGATAGGCTGGGTCTGTTTTCCTTGGAACAGAGGAGGCTGAGGGGAGACCTTATTGAGGTGTACAAAATTATGAGGGGCCTAGATAAAGTGGATAGAAAGGACCTATTTCCCTTAGCAGAGGGGTCAAAAACCAGGGGGCATAGATTTAAAGTAATTGGTGGAAGGTTTAGAGGGGATTTGAGGGGAAATTTCTTCACCCAGAGGGTTGTGGGGGTCTGGAACTCACTGCCTGAAAGGGTGGTAGAGGCAGGAACCCTAACCACATTAAAAAAGTACTTAGATGTGCACTTAGGAAGCTCTAACCTGCAGGGCTACGGACCAAGAGCTGGGAAGTGGGATTAGGCTGGATAGCTCTTTGTTGGCCGGCGCGGACACGATGGGCCGAAATGGCCTCCTTCCGTGCTGTAACTTTCTATGATTCTAAAAATTAATTCCTGGGATGTGGGCGTCGCTGGCAAGGCCGGCATTTATTGCCCATCCCTAATTGCCCTTGAGAAGGTGCTGGTGCCTTCTTGGATCGCAGAGGGCAGTTAAGAGTCAACCACATTGCTGTGGGTCTGGAGTCACATATAGGCCAGACCAGGTAAGGGCAGTAGATTTCCTTTCTTAAGGATATTAGTGAACCAGTTGTTTTTTTTACAACAATCTGATAGTTTCCTGGTTACCATTATTGATACTAGTTTTTAATTCCAGACTTTTATTTTAATTAATTGAATTTAAATTCCCCAGCTGCCGTGGTGGGATTTCAACTCATGTCTCTGGATCATTAGTCTAACCTAGTGACGTAACCACTATACTACCGGACCCGCTAATTGGAGCTCCTTCTCCTGTTCCCCTCCCAAACAACATAGATTCATAGAAACCGTCCGATGCGTATAGCGAGCAATTTGCGTTAGCTCCCCCACGCCCGCTATAAACAGTGGGGTCTGTACCACACCACAGCGTAGTCAGTCACCACCAACCAGGAGCATCGCTGGCTGCAATACTGGTCGGGACACCCAGGCCTGGTTCCCATTAATCTTCTCAGTGACCCACCCGATCCCGGCCAGATCCAGTACCTGTGCGTGTGGCGGGCGGAAGCGGCAATCTGGCAGCAGGAGGCCGCAGCCGGGGACCCAGGTAAGTGGTGAGGGGGCTTCTGGATGTGATCTGCATATTTAAAGCTGCCTTCCTGCGGAGGTCCCGTTTGCCTGCTCCAAAGAGCAGGTTAACATCGGGACAGGGCAGGAAGGCAGAGGGAGCAAGTCGCTGCCCTCATTTTAACCCATCCAGGTAGGGGAGTTAAAATTGGGAAAATCAAGAAGATACCAGTGTGAGGATAGTTTGAGACTCAGGCCTGGACCGGTAAAAAGGCATTTGATATTTTTAGTTTTAGTAAAATAAAATAAAAATAAGAACTTGCATTTATATAGCGCCTCTCATGACCTCAGGATGACCCAAAGCGCTTTACAGCCAATGAAGTACTTTTTGAAGTGTAGTCACTGTTGTAATGTCGGAAACACGGCAGCCAATTTGCGCACAGCAAGCTTCCGCAAACAGCAATATGACATTGACCAGATTTTTTTTTAGTGATGTTGATTGAGGGATAACTATTGGCCAGGACACCGGGGAGAACTCCCCCTGCTCTTCACATCACAGAATCACAGAAACCCCACAGTGCAGATAGAGGCCATTTCGGCCCATCGAGCCTGCACCGACACATATCCCACCCGATCCCCGTAACCCCTACACCAACACATATCCCACCCTATCCCTGTAACCCCATGTATTTAATCCCCCTAACACTAAGGGTCAATTTATCATAGCCAATCAACCTAACCCGCACATCTTTGGACTGTGGGAGGAAACCGGAGCACCCGGAGGAAACCCACGCAGACACAGGGAGAATGTGCAAACTCCACACAGACAGTTGCCCGAGGCCGGATTCGAACCCGGGTCCCTGGCGCTGTGAGGCAACAGTGCTAACCGCTATGCCACCATGCTAACCACTATGCCACTCTTCTTCGAAATAGTGCCGAGGAATTTTTTATGCGCACCTGAGCAGCCAGGGCCTCGGTTTAGCGTCTCATCCGAAAGACAGACGGGGGGAGAGTTAAACCCAGCAATTATAGGGCAGGCAGCCTTACTTCCGAGGCAAAATTAATTATCATTTGGAACCATATTGGGTTAATAAATGACAGCCAGCACGGATTTGTTAAAGGAAAATTGTGTTTGACTAACTTGATTGAGTTCTTTGAAGTAACAGAGGATGAGGGTAGTGCAGTTGATGTTGTGTATATGGACTTTCAGAAGGCTTTTGATAAAATACCATGAAATAGACTTGCTAGAAAAATTGGAGCCGATGGGATTAAAGGGACATGGATGCAAATTTGCTAAGGGACAGAAATCAGAGAGTAGTGGTGAGCGGTTGTTTATCACACTGAACGGGAAGTATACACTGGTGTCCCCCAGGGGTTACTATTAGGAGCACTGCTCTTTTTGATATATACTAATGACCTGGCCTTGGATATACAGGATATAATTTCAAACTTTGCAGATGATACGAAACTCGGAAAAGTCTTAAACAATGAAGAGGATAGTAACAGACTTCAGGAGGACACAGACTGACTGGTGAAATGGGCAGACACATGGCAGATTAAATCTAACACAGAGAAGTGTGCTGATATATTTTGGTAGGAAGAATGATGAGAGGCAATATAAACTAAATGGTACAATGTTAAAGGGGGTACAGGAACAGAGAGACCTGGGGATGTATGTACACAAACCTGTGAAGGTGGCAGGACAAGTTAAGAAAGCGGTTAAAAAAGCACACGGGATCCTTGGCTTTATTAATAGAGGCAAGCTTCCACAAACAGCAATATGACATTGACCAGATTTTTTTTTAGTGATGTTGATTGAGGGATAACTATTGGCCAGGACACCGGGTAACTTAGAAGGTAACACACAGAGGAGAATGTATCTTCCATCCAGAGGTCTGCCGTACTGGATGTGCTGCAGGCTGGGCCAGCTTACATAGGAGCCAGGTATGGGTGGAGCCCTACACACAGTACAATACAATGGAAATGAAACTGAAACCAACCACAGTCACAGGCAGAGAAATACTGATGAGTGATGAATGGAATATTTCATCACACAGAGTACAAAAGCAAAGAAGTTATGGTGAACCTTTAGAAATCACTGGTTAGGCCCCAGCTGGAGTATTGTGTTCAATTCTGGGCACCGCACTTTAGGAAGGATGTCAAGGCCTTGGAGAGGGTGCAGAGGAGATTTACTAGAATGGTACCAGGGAGGAGGGAATTCAGTTATGTGGAGAGACTGGAGAAGCTGGGGTTGTTCTCCTCAGAGCAGAGAAGGTTTAATGGAGGTGTTTGAAATATTGAACGGTTTTGATGGAGTAAATAAGGAGAATTGTTTCCAGTGGCAGAAGGGTCGGTAACCAGAGGGCACAGGTTTAATGTGATTGGCAAAAGAACCAGAGGCTCTACGAGGAAACATTTTTTTACGCAGTGAGTTGTTGTGATCTGGAACACGCTGCCTGAAAGTGCGGTGGAAGCAGGTTCAATAGTAACTTTCAAAAGAGAATTGGATAAATATCGAAGGGGAGAAAATTTGCAGGGCTACGGGGAAAGAGAGTGGGATTAATTGGATTGTTCTTTCAAAGAGCCGGCACAGGCACGATAGGCTGAATGGCCTCCTTCTGTGCTGTAACATTCTAAGACAGCCCCTCCGACAGTGCGACACTCCCTCAGCACTGCACTGGAGTGTCAGCCTAGATTATGTGCTCAAGTCTCTGGAGTGGGACTTGAACCCTCGACATTCTGACTCCGAGGAGAGAGTGCTACCCACTGAGCCACAGCTGACACAATATAAATGTATTAGACACATAATGAAAATCGTTCATGAGAGTGAAGTGAGTTTCTGACTGGAAAAACATGAAATCCACATCTCAGTCTCAACTTCGCCCGATCAAAATGACTTTTTTGGGTGAACTCAAATCCTTGGCCTAGTTTCACATTGATCCTAAAGCCAGTTGTTCTCTCGACTTTCAGTCATACCCATGGAGCAAGCAGAAGCATCTTATTTTTAACCACATCCTCCTGCTCTGTAGGTCGAATCCCTCCCTCCTTCCTTCCCTCCCTCCTTCCCTCCTTTCCTCCCTCCCTCCTCCCTCCCACCTTCCCTCATTCCCTTCCTCCCTCTTTCCCTCCCTCTCTTCCGTGTGTTACACAACTCACTGACAGCTCACACCAGATCAGGAAACTGCCATAAGGAGTGTGACACTCGCGGCTCGAGCGGCGGCGGAAATCACAGAGCGGCGGCAGTATAAAAGGCTCCAAGAGACCAGGTAGGCCTCAGTGCGGCGCGAGCGGCAGCGGAAATCGCGGAGCAGCGGCAGTATAAAAGGCTCCAAGAGACCAGGTACGTTTACCAATCTCCGAAATCAGAGGGAAGGAGAGAAGTAAAAAATAATCGAAGTGTGATATCACCAGAAAGCAGATAAGTGATTGGTTGGTGAGCATTTCTCTCTTTTTTAAACTGTAATTCTGTGGTTTATAGTTTCTAAAGTCTCTGTGGTGTAGCGGGGACTGTTTGTAAACCAGGGCCCTTAAATATACCATTTAACTGTAGTGTAATTAGTGGGATTGACTTGATTTAATTTAATTGCAATTAATTAAAGGGTAAGTCATGGCAGGACAGCCCGGTGCCGTGGTATGCTCCTCCTGCGCTATGTGGGAACTCAGGGACACTTCCTGTGTCCCTGACGACCATGTGTGCAGGAAGTGTGTCCAGTTGCAGCTACTGGCAGACCGCATTGCGGTGCTGGAGCAGCGATTGGATACATACTAGACCATTCGCGATGCTGAGGACGTCGTGAATAGCACGTTTAATCAGTTGGTCACACCGCAGGCAAAGGTTGGACAGGCAGAAAGGGAAGGGGTGACCAACAGGCAGAGTAGCAGGCGCAGGCAGGTAGTGCAGGGGTCCCCTGTGGCCATCCCCCTCTCAAACAGATATACCGCTTTGGATACTGATGGGGGGATGGCTTACCAGGGGAAGGCAGCAGCAGCCAACTTCCTGGCACCAGGGGTGGCTCTGCTGCACAGGACGGGAGGAAAAAGAGGGGTAGAGCTATAGTAATAGGGGATTCTATTGTCAGGGGAATAGATAGGCGTTTCTGCGGCCGCAAACGAGACTCCAGGATGGTGTGTTGCCTCCCTGGTGCAAGAGTCAAGGATGTCTCAGAGCGGCTGCAGAACATCTTGGAAGGGGAGGGTGAACAGCCAGTTGTCGTTGTGCATATAGGTACCAACGATATAGGTAAAAAACAGGATGAGGTCCTAAAAGCTGAATATAGGGAGTTAGGAGGTAAATTAAAAAATAGGACCTCAAAGGTAGTAATCTCAGGATTGCTACCAGTGCCACGTGCTAGTCAGAGTAGAAATAGAAGGATATTTCAGATGAATACGTGGCTAGAGGATTGGTGCAAAGGGGAGGGATTCAAATTCCTGGGACATTGGAACCGGTTCTGGGGGAGGTGGGACCAGTTCAAACCGGACGGTTTGCACCTGGGCAGGGCCGGGACCGATGTCCTTGGGGGAGTGTTTGCTAGTGCTCTGGGGGAGGGTTTAAACTAAAATGGCAGGGGGTTGGGAACCTGAGCAGGGGGACAGAGGAAAGGGAAACAAGGATAAATGCAAAAGATAGGAAGGAGAAAAACAAAAGTGGCAGTCAGAGAAATCAAGTGTTTAAATGAAACATGGCAATGGTAAATAATAATTCTAATAGGTCTAAGAGCGTTAAAAAACCAAGCCTGAAGGCTTTGTTTCTTAATGCGAGGAGCATTCGTAATAAGGTGGATGAATTAGCTGCGCAAATAGAGGTAAATGAATATGATTTGATTGGGATTACGGAAACATGGCTCCAGGGTGGCCAAGGCTGGGAACTCAACGTCCAGGGGTATTCAATATTCAGGAAAGATAGGCAAAAAGGAAAAGGAGGTGGGTAGCATTACTGGTTAAACAAGGGATTAACACAATTGTAAGGAAATATATTAGCTCTGATGATGTGGAATCTGTATGGGTAGAACTGAGAAATACCAAGGGGCAGAAAACGTTAGTGGGAGTGGTATATAGACCTCCAAACAGTAATGCAAAGGTTGGGGATGGCATTAAAAGGGAAATTAGAGAAGCGTGCAAAAAGGGCACAGCAGTCATCATGGGTGACTTTAATCTACCTATAGCTTGGGCTAACCAAATTAGTAACAATACTGTGGAGGAGGAATTCCTGGAGTGTTTACGGGATGGTTTCCTGGACCAACCAACCAGAGGAACCAACCAGAGATCAGGCCATCTTAGACTGGGTATTATGTAATGAGAAAGGATTAATTAGCAATCTTGTTGTACGAGGCCCCTTGGGTCGGAGCGATCATAATATGATCGAATTCTTCATTAAGATGGAGAATGAAATAGTTGACTCAGAGACTAGGGTCCTGAATTTAAATAAAGGAAACTACGATGGTCTGAGGCGCAAATTGGGTAGGATTGATTGGGGAATGTCACTCAAATGGTTAATGGTGGATAGGCAATGGCAAACATTCAAAGACCGAATGGATGAACTACAGAATTTGTTCATCCCAGTTTGGCATAAAAATAAAACAAAAAAGGTGACTCAACCGTGGCTAACGAGGGAAATTAGGGATAGCATAAGATCCAAGGAGAGAACATATAAATTGACCAGAAAAAGCATTAATCCAGAGGATTGGGAGCAATTTAGGATTCAACAAAGGAGGACTAAGGGATTAATTAAGAAAGGGAAAATAGAATATGAGAGTAAGCTTGCTGGGAACATAAAAACTGACTGTAAAAGCTTTTACAGATATGTGAAGAGAAAAAGATTGGTGAAGTCAAGCGTAGGTCCCTTGCAGTCAGAATCAGGGCAATTTATAATGGGGAACAAAGAAATGGCAGACCAATTAAATACATATTTTGGTTCTGTCTTCACAAAGGAGGACACAAATAACCTCCCAGAAATGTTGGGGAACATAGGGTTTGATGAAATGGAGGAACTGAAAGAAATCAGTATTTGTAGGGAAATGGTGTTAGGGAAATTGATGGAATTGAAGGCCGATAAATCCCCAGGGCCTGATAATCTACATCCTAGGGTACTTAAGGAAGTGGCCCTAGAAATAGTAGATGCATTGCTGATCATCTTCCAACATTCGATGGAATCTGGAACAGTACCCATGGATTGGAGGGTAGCTAATGTTACCCCACTATTCAAAAAAGGTGGTAGAGAGAAAACAGGGAATTACAGACCGGTAAGCCTGACATCGGTAGTGGGGAAGATGCTAGAGTCCATTATAAAAGATGTAATAGCAGAGCACTTGGAAAACAGTGACAGGATCGGGCAAAGTTAACATGGATTTACAAAAGGTAAATCGTGCTTGACTAATCTACTGGAATTTTTTGAGGCTTTAACTAGTAAAATAGATAAGGGAGAACCAGTGGATGTGGTGTATTTGGACTTTCAGAAGGCTTTCGATAAGGTTCCTGTTGTGTATGTCCCTTTAAGGGAATAACTGGTCTCAGACTGCAGTACCGGCAGTGACCACCCCTGTATAAAAGGCCCTAGCAGGCTTCTGTAGTTTCAGTTTCCAGTTTGTCTCCATTCAGTAAAGACGTGTTAAACCAACTCCTGCATTCCGTGTCTCCATTAACACACGGATCTAATACTGGCGACGAGTAAGAAACGAACTTACCTGCAACTCGGCAGCACCTCAGACAACGTTACTGAAGGTCGAAGCCAGAAGAAAGAAAAAAAAAATAATCCAAAGAAACTGGCGTCGACCGTGGGCAACCGCCCTCCAAATCATCGGATTGAAAACTTGCAGGAGAGACTGTCAAGAGCCAGGCTTGGTTCCCCAGTCTGTGGTTTCCCAGCTAATCGGGCTGGTGGCAGGTAGTGCACTGATCATAGAAACATAGAAGATAGGAGATAGGAGCAGGAGTAGGCCATTCGGCCCTTCGAGCCTGCTCCGCCATTCAACGAGATCATAGCTAATCATCCAAACCCTAGCACCCGGTCCCTACACCGACAGCCATCCCACCCAAGCCCTATCCCCGTAACCCTGTAACCCCACGTATTTAATCCCCCCTAACACTAAGGGCCAATTTTTATCATGGCCAATCAACCTAACCCGCACATCTTTGGACTGTGGGAGGAAACCGGAGCACCCGGAGAAAACCCACGCAAACACGGGGAGAATGTGCAAACTCCACACAGACAGTCACCCGAGGCCAGATTTGAACCCGGGTCCCTGGCGCTGTGAGGCAACAGTGCTAACCACTATGCCACCGTGCTGCCCTTCCTGGGCACATCAATTAATATTTATACCCAGCTGGACGCCTACCCTTTACCCCGCATATCAGAAATGGTCAACCAGATTGCGCAATACCGAGTCTTCTCGACTATCGACCTCAAATCCACGTATCACCAGCTCCCCATTAGAACGGAGGACCACCCATACACCGCCTTTGAGGCGAACGGACACCTCTACCATTTTCTCAGAGTGCCCTTCGGGGTAACAAATGGGGTCTCGGTCTTCCAACGCGAGATGGACCGCATGGTTGACGAGAATAAACTACAAGCTACCTACCCCTATCTGGACAATGTCACTATCTGCGGGCACAACCAGCAAGACCACGATCTAAATCTTGCGAGATTTTTAAAAACTGCCCTAAAGCTGAATCTAACCTACAACGAAGACAAATGTGTCTTCAACACAACCCGTCTCTGTATCCTCGGCTGTGTGGTGGAAGATGGGGTAATTGGACCGGACCCTGACCGATTACGCCCCCTAAAGGAACTGCCCCTGCCACACAATCCCAAAGCTTTAAAAAGGTGCCTGGGATTTTTTTCGTATTATGCCCAATGGGTGCCCAATTACTCTGATAAGGCCCGACCCCTCATTAAATCGACGTCCTTCCCACTATCAGCTGAAGCTCGGGAGGCTTTCACCAGTATCAAACAGGACATTGAAAGGGCTGCACTGTGTGCAGTGGACGAAAGCATTCCCTTTCAAGTCGAAAGCGATGCGTCAGACTTTGCCTTAGCTGCGACCCTCAATCAGGCTGGGAGACCTGTGGCCTTCTTCTCCCGAACCCTTCAGGGACTCGAAATCAGGCACTCTTCTGTCGAGGAGGCACGGGCTATAGTGGAGGCAGTGCGGCACTGGAGACACTACCTAGCCGGCAAACATTTCACCCTGCTCACCGACCAGCGGTCGGTGGCTTTCATGTTTAATAACAAAGGGGGAAAATCAAGAATGACAAAATACTCAGGTGGAGGATCGAACTATCCACGTTCGACTATGATATTATGTACAGGCCGGGAGCCCTTAATGAACCCCCAGACGCCCTATCGCGGGGAATGTGTGCCAGCATTCATACGGACAAATTACAGGGTCTCCACAACGACCTCTGTCACCCAGGGGTCACCCGACTATACCATTTTATAAAGTCCCGCAATCTGCCCCACTCCATCGAGGAGGTCAGGGCAATGACCAGAGCCTGCCGCATCTGTGCGGAATGCAAGCCTCGTTTCTACAGACCTGACCGTGCACACCTTATCAAAGCCAACTTGTTAAAGTCTATAACTTCTAGTTTTGTGGTTATTGAAGGCACATCAATTCTTCCTGGGCTGCGGCGGGCTAGAGCTCGATCGGGTGGTTCTGCAATGGGGCCGGGCAGCGAGTCGGGAAGCAAAGAGAGAGAGAGAGGGTGAAGCACACAGGGCGCGGCCGGTGCTTCGCAGCCGGGCAGCGTTCGGACCTAAGAAGAGGGAGGGAAGTGTCCCAGAGGGTCCGCTCCACGACGGGAACGGTTCTTCAATTAACGGAGCAAATATTGAAGCGCGATAGAAAAATAAAAATACCGCGGAGAACAGCGTTGGCAGCAGCGGCAGCGGCGGGAAAACGCGGGAGGCGCCATCTTAACTCGGCGGGGAAGAAGGAAAAGCGCGGGAGGCGCCATTTTGATCCATCGGGGATGAAGGAAAAGCGCGGGAGGTGCCATTTTAGATTTTTAAGATGCCAAAGACTGGCGATATCACTGCCTTCGATAATGCAATAGAAGACTGGACAATGTATGTGGAAAGAGTCGAGGTATATTGCGAGGCAAACGAAATAGCCGATGAGAAAAAGGCATCGGTATTGCTAAATTTAATGGGCGCAAGAACGTACGGCCTATTGCGGGACCTGATTACTCCAGCCAAACCGAAGGCGAAGAGTTTTAACGAAATTGTTGCTATCCTACAGGAACACCTAAATCCTACACCGCTGCTGATAGCAGAAAGATTTAAATTCCACAGGAGAAATCAGCATAAAAATGAGAGCAATGCTGATTACCTTACGGAACTACGCAAGCTATCAAAGCACTGCCAGTTCGGAGCAGGACTGGCAGATACCTTACGGGACAAATTTGTCTGTGGACTCCCGAGTGAAGGAACCCAGAAGAGGTTACTCTCAGAGAAAGAGCTGACGCTCGATAAGGCTTTCAGCGTGGCAGTATCGTATGAAGCAGCAGCAAGGGGAGCTGCGGAAATACAACAAAAGCCACAGGAATACGGCACCCACGAAATGACACGGGGATTTGCAAAATGTTATTGCTGCGGCAGAACAAACCATGACCAGAAGGACTGCTGGTCCAAGGACAAAATATGCAGGCAATGCGGAAAGATGGGACACATTGCACGAGTTTGTAGGTCTGGGAAGAAGACCAACGACAACAAAAAGGCTACTAAGGAACCGTACAGGAAAGTACAAAAGATGACGGACAGTAGTTCCGAAGACCAGATGAGCGATAGTGAATCCGGGAACAAGAGACTAAGCTGTCTCAAACTTCACAACGTAATCGCAAAAGAGGATCACCGAACCATTTGGGTCACCCTCACGATAGCAGGGTCCCAAGTCAAAATGGAATTGGATACAGGATCAGCGCTAACCGTCATGAATCGACGAGACTACGAGTGGCTATTCTCACACATACCCTTGAGAGAGACATCCATTGTCTTGAGGACATATACGGGACAAAAGGTATACCCCAGAGGAAAAATAAGGGTGCCTGTCGAATACAACGGCAAGAAAATATGGAAATTGTATCTCTACATCCTGCAAGATGGTGGACCACCGTTATTGGGACATGAATGGATCAGAAAGATAAGTTTAGACTGGCACCCCATTCAGGCACTGACGGTGGCTGGTAAAAAGGATGACGACGTCACTCCTGGACGATTGTCAACAGTCTTAGCTGACGCCAAAGAGGTATTTCAACAAGAACTGGGCACTCTTAAAGGCGTAACCGCCTCGATAAAAATAGAGGAGAATGCAATTCCCAAGTTTTTCAAAGCAAGACCGGTACCATATGCAATTCGCCCAGCCGTCGAGGCAGAGCTGGAGAATCTGGAGAATGCAGGCGTGTTATCTAAGGTAGACTGGAGCGAGTGGGCGACACCCATCGTTCCTGTCATGAAGAAAACGTTAAACAATAAGTCTGAGGAGCCAAGGAAGGTTCACATCTGTGGGGACTTCAAGGTGACGGTGAACCCAGTCCTTCACACAGTACAATATCCTCTTCCAAGGATAGAAGATATCTTCGCCTCACTATCTGGAGGGAAGCGTTTTACAAAAATTGACCTAGCACAAGCATATTTGCAGATGGAGGTTGAAGAATCCTCTAGGAACACTCACAAAGGTCTTTACCAGTATAATCGACTGGTATTCGGAGTAGCATCAGCTCCGGCGATATGGCAAAGAGTGATGGAACAAGTCCTGCAAGGGATTCCGGGGACTCAGTGTTACTTGGACGACATCCTAGTGACAGGTGAAGATGACAGTGAACACCTTGCCAACCTAGAGCAGGTGCTCACTAGACTACGTGAACATGGGCTATGAGCCAATCGCCCCAAGTGCGAGTTTTTTAAGAAACAGATATCGTATTGTGGCCACGTGATTGATGAAGAGGGGTTGCATAAGTCCCCTGACAAAATTGAAGCGGTAGTTAAGGCTCCAGCGCCTGAAAATGTGTCGCAACTGAGGTCATTTCTCAGATTGGTGAATTACTACCATAAGTTTTTGCCGAATTTGTCCACAATTCTGCATCCACTGAACGCCCTACTACGAATGGGAGTAGCATGGAAATGGAGCGATGAATGTAAGCGGGCCTTTCAGAAGAGTAAGGACCTAATCACTTCAAGAGAAGTATTGGCTCACTACAACCCATCACTACCGATAAGACTGGCGTGTGATGCGTCTCCCTACGGCATTGGGGCGGTACTGTCACATAAATTCCTTGATGGTTCAGAGAGGCCGATAGCTTTTGCGTCACGCTCGTTAACTTCAGCCGAGCGTAACTACGCCCAGATTGACAGAGAGGCCCTCAGCCTGGTGTGGGGGGTGAAGAAGTTCAATCACTACCTGCACGGTCAGAAATTTACTCTACTAACTGATCATCAACCTCTCGTCTCCATTTTCAACCCTCAGAAGGGCGTACAGATAATGATGGCACAACGGCTACAGAGGTGGTCCCTTTTCCTAGGGGCACACCAATATGACATCGAGTACAAAGGAACTAAACAGCATGGGAATGCTGATGGATTGTCGCGCCTACCATTGCCGACGGTGGAAGAAGAACTGGCAGTGGATCCAGTGGAGT
Organism: Somniosus microcephalus; assembly: GCF_052327205.1. NCBI lineage: Eukaryota > Metazoa > Chordata > Chondrichthyes > Squaliformes > Somniosidae > Somniosus > Somniosus microcephalus. Next base: position 5,459,924 of record NC_141008.1, read on the forward strand.
TATTCCACTCGACTATAGTCGAATGTTTCCCTGTGACGAATGCAAACATAGAAAAGGAAACACGAAATGACCCGACACTCTCCTGGGTCTATGATTTAACGGTGAAGGGATGGCCAGCACATGGCGAACCACTGCTGCCAGCATTCTCACCGAGAAGAGAACAGCTGTCAGTGTGCAGAGGAACCTTGATGTGTGGATCCAGAGTAGTAATTCCACCCAAATTGAAGGATAGAGTGCTCAATGAGCTTCATGAGGGGTAAAAATGAAGAACTTAGCCAGAGCGTTTGTGTGGTGGCCGGGAATCGATAGAGAAATCGAAGAGATGACCAAGAGCTGTACAGGATGCCAGAAGGTCCAAAACGCCCCACCACAAGCCCCTCTACATCCATGGGAGTGGCCCTCATCTCCATGGCAAAGGGTGCACATTGATTTTGCTGGTCCCTTTATGGACTCGATGTTTTTAATTGCGGTGGATGCACATTCAAAGTGGCCAGAGGTAATAAAAATGTCCTCAACCACCACAGAAAAAACTATCACAGTCTTACGAACCATATTCGCCAGGAATGGGCTGCCTGAACAGATTTGCTCTGACAATGGACCACAGTTTGTGTCTGAAAAGTTCCGGAGGTTCTTAAAGAACAATGGTGTTAAGCATTACACATCCGCCCCATATCATCCAGCCACTAATGGATTGGCTGAGAGGTTTGTTCAAACATTCAAGAAGGCTATCAAGGCAATGTGTAATGAAGATATACCCCTACAACACAAGGTGGATAACTTCTTGTTTGCCTACCGGAATGCGACACATGCGGTTACCAACCAAACTCCAGCCATGATGTTCTTCAATCGAAGACTACGATGCCGCTTGGATTTGGTTAAGCCAAACGTCAGAAGAGATGTGGAGAACAGGCAGTTTCAGAATATGAATGAAAGGCCGACCAGGAGTTTTAAGATAGGTCAACCAGTTTTGGCCCGGGACTACCGCACAGAGAAATGGCAGCCAGGAACGATCTGTACACGGCAAGGACCTCTAATGTATACCATGGACGTTGGAGAGAGCATTGTAAGATGCCATGCTGACCAGATTCTAGAGTCACTGGAAAACGTCAACTCCACACCACGATCTGATACACCTGGCGATGAAACCGAAGTACCAATTGCATCTACCGCCGAATCGGTGATATTGGAAGCAGACGAACCAAACAACGACATTGATCCCGACTCAACCTTGCCAGAAGAACCTGATATCCCAAAGAGGCGTTATCCAGACAGAATCAGGAAGCCTCCTCAAAGATTGAACTTATAATTGCTTAACTTCAACCAATGTATCTAGCAACTGTAATTGTAATTGTAATTAGTTATTATTTAGTTGTTAAATGAATGTTATGTACTGTTTATCTAAAAGGGGAGGAATTGTTGTGTATGTCCCTTTAAGGGAATAACTGGTCTCAGACTGCAGTACCGGCAGTGACCACCCCTGTATAAAAGGCCCTAGCAGGCTTCTGTAGTTTCAGCTTCCAGGTTGTCTCCATTCAGTAAAGACTTGTTAAACCAACTCCTGCATTCCGTGTCTCCATTAACACACGGATCTAATAGTTCCACATAAGAGATTAGCGTGTAAAGTTAAGGCACATGGGATTGGGGGCAAGGTATTGACTTGGATAGAGAACTGGTTGGCAGATAGAAAGCAAAGAGTTGGAATAAACGGGTCTTTTTTCGAGTGGCAGGCAGTGACAAGTGGGGTACCGCAGGGATCGGTCCTTGGACCCCAGCTATTCACAATATATATTAATGATCTAGACAAGGGAACTAGATGTAATATCTCCAAATTTGCAGACGACACAAAGCTGGGTGGGCGTGTGTGCTGTGAGGAGGATGCCGAGAAACTACAGGATGATTTGGACAGGTTGGGTGATTGGGCAGAAGCATGGCAGATGCAATATAACGTGGATAAATGTGAGGTTATCCACTTTGGTGTCAAAAACAGGAAGGCAGATTATTATCTGAATGGCAATAGATTGGGAGAAGGGGAAGTGCAACGAGACCTGGGTGTCCTTGTGCACCGGTCGCTGAAGGTAAGTTTGCAGGTGCAGCAGGCGGTTAAGAAGGCAAATGGTATGTTGGCCTTCATAGCGAGAGGGTTTGAGTACAGGAACAAGGATGTCTTGCTGCAGTTGTATGGCCTTGGTGAGACCACATCTTGAGTATTGTGTGCAGTTTTGGTCAGCTTATCTGAGGAAGGATATTCTTGCCATGGAAGGAGTTCAGCGAAGATTCACCAGGCTGATACCTGGGATGGCAGGAATGACATATGAGGAGAGATTGGGTCGATTGGGCTTGTACTCGCTGGAGTTTAGAAGAATGAGAGGGGATCTCATTGAAACTTATAAAATTCTGGCAGGACTGGACAGACTAGATGCAAGGAGGATGTTCCCAATGGTCGGGGAGTCCAGAACCAGGGGTCACAGTCTAAGGATAAGGGGTAAGCCATTTAGGACAGAAATTAGGAGGAATTTCTTCACTCAGAGAGTGGTGAACCTGTGGAATTCTCTGCCACAGAAGGCAGTAGAGGCCAATTCATTAAATATATTCAAGAAGGAGTTGGATATATTTCTCAAGGCTAAAGGGATCAAGGGGTATGGGGAGAAGGCAGGGACCGGGTACTGAATTTGGATGATCAGCCATGATCGCATTGAATGGCGGAGCAGGCTCGAGGGGCCGAATGGCCTACTCCTGCTCCTATCTTCTATGTTTCTATGACAAGCCACTTCCCGTTACAATGTCGTAAGCAATAGAAATGTATTATTGCCGTACAGGTTATTAAGTACCACATTCCAGAGTGCAGCGCGATTCCTTTGTTATAAAAACACCGCCCAAGGGAACAGTGTTTAGCTGAGAATGAGTTAACATTCCGACTGTAAAGGAGTATATTGTGAATAGTGAGCATAACAGGATTGCATTTGATACCGGCCTGGATTTTGCGGTCAGTGGTGAAGGAACGGTGCTGGCCATTCATTACGCTTACAGCTGCCCACAGACTTTACGTGGACAACTTTCGGTGATCAGGCGTCTCAATTAGCGTGGCGCCCTCTACAGGGGATCTGTGGTGTGTGCAAGCAACCGCGCGTCTCCTTAACCAATCAGATTGAAGAATCCTCACTGACACACGCAGAGTCTAAACCAGGAAGTGTAAATTAGTCTGTTTAATTCAAGGTAAAATCATGTACAGATAGCGAAATAAAGAGATGGAAAGAAAGATGGGATTAAGAGAGAGATAAAAGAGAGAGAAAGAAAATGTTAAAAAACAATATTTTAAGTTTTTTTTAAATCTCCAACAATAATTAAAATCTGAAGGAATGTGACCCCAGACTTATAAAAGTAAATTTTCAGTGCCAGAGAGATTGTTTGGCACACCGTTAAAAGTTCACTTACAATTGACAAACCCTAACTTTTTCTGGCGTGTTTAGTGGGTAAGTACAGCAACTCGCACTCTTCATGTATTTTCTTGGCGAGGTACTGGCGTACAGAAGTTTGTGGAGGAGCAGGGTAACTCGGACAGCAACGTCCTGATTTCTGCGTTTAACTGAGCATGTGCAGACACTGGAAGTTGCTGTCCGCTTTGCTCCATAATAACGGTGAGCGCTGATCGCCTCGCCGCTGTTCTTAACCCAAAATCTGGGCCATTGGGCTTGAGAGGGAGAAGGGAGCAGACACAAAACAAGGTCTTAAATTTAAGTAAGGCAAATATTGGAACATAGGAACAGAAGTAGGCCATTCAGCCCTTTGAGTTTGTTCCGCCATTCATTGAGATCGTGGCTGATCTGTATCCTAACTCCATCCACACGCCTTGGCTCCATATCCCGTAATACCCTTGGCTAGCAAACATCTATTGATCTCAGATTTAAGATTATTAATTGAGCCCCAGCATTTGCTGTTTTTGGTGGGAGAGTTCCACACTTCTACCACCCTGTGCGTGAAGAAGTGTTTCCCAACGTCTCTCCTCAATGGCCTGGTTCTGTCCTTTTAAGGTCGTGTCCCCTTGTCCCAGACTCCCCCACCAGCGGAAACATGTTCTCTCTGCCCTATCAATTCCTTTCAATATCCTAAAAACCTCAATAAATCACCCCTTAACCTTCTATATTCCAGGGAATACAAGCCCAGTTTATGTAATCACTCCTCATAATCTAACCCTTGGAGCCCTGGTATCATTCTGGTGAATCTGCGCTGCACTGAAACTTTGAAGGGATGAGAATTGATTTGACTACAGTAAACCTAGTGGGTAAACCTACAGACCAACAGTGAGAATACAAAACCAGTACAAAAATTCAACGATTGGTGGAGCAAAGGCATTGTTTGTGTAGTTAAGCAACTATGGTCACAAATGCGAGAACCAGTGGAAATCCAGTGGACTGGGAGAGGAATAAAAAACAACAAAAGGTTCCTCACAAAAGATTACGAGCAAAAATGAGTGTCCAGAATTGGAGAAAACCTTGTGATTGGGTTTGTAATTGGCTGGGAGGTAGGAGCCATAGAGTAGGGATAAAGGGAACATTCTCGGATCGGCAGCATGTGGCAAGTGGTGTTCCCCAGGGATCTGTACTGGGGCCTCAGCTTTTCACCATATATATCAATGAAGGAGTAGAGAGTTGTATATCCAAGTTTGCAGATGATACCATTTAGGAGGCACAATACGTTGTGTAGATCCCACCTGGGGTATTGCGTTCAGTTTTGGGCACCAAACCTCAGGAAAGATATAGGCAGCGAAATTGGATTAGGCCCGAAAGCGGGCACGGGATTGCGATCCGCGATCTGCCCACGCCGGTTGAAAGTAGTGCAGGCAGCACGCGGAATTCGTGCTGCCTTTTCATTAACATTATTGCACCACTGAGCTGGTTGGCTCAGCGCTCAACAGGGCAAACCATAGCGGGTGCAGTCTGCTGTCCATTTAAAGCTTGCCTGCAGAGTGAAAGGCACTCTGCACTTCTTAAAGGGGAGGTGCTTTGTTGCAGAAGTACCTCATTGTCACTGCAGCTGCAGCAATGGCACAACAGGGGAGAGAAAGTGCACCTCGCTTCTCTGATGCAGCACTGGAGGCCTTGGTCCAGGGGGTTCATAGAAGGAGAAATGTCCTCTCCCTGCACTGGGGCAGGAAGCCTTCGAGATGCAACGTCAGAAGGCAGTGGGAGGAGATCGCTGAAGCCGTCAGTGCCACCAGTGTTGCAGCCAACATCTGGATCCAGTCCCGCAAGAAGTTTAATGACCTCACACGAGTGGTCAAGGTAAGTGAAAGCATCTTCAAATGCATATCCCACCAACTGCATCACAACCTCACACACTGCTCAATGCACCATATACCCATCACACACCTGCCAACAATCTCTAGCAATCACGAATCATAACTCACAATCAGTTTCACCTCACCCTCACACACTGACCAATACTGCAAGCCTCATACACACATCTCACACCTTGCACCCACTGTCAGCTATTCAAACATGAAAGGCGCTTCACCCAAACACATTGCACCAAACTCACTGAGGCACTTCACCCAAACACACTGCACCACACTCACTGACACGCTTCACCCAAACACACTGCACCACACTCACTGACACACGTCACCCAAACACACTGCACCACACTCACTGACACACTTCACCCAAACACACTGCACCACACTCACTGACACACTTCACCCAAACACATTGCACCACGCTCACTGACACACTTCACCCAAACACATAGCACCACACTCACTGACACACTTCACCCAAACACACTGCACCACACTCACTGAGACACTTCACCCAAACACACTGCACCACACTCACTGACACACTTCACCCAAACACATTGCACCACACTCACTGACACACTTCACCCAAACACACTGCACCACACTCACTGACACACTTCACCCAAACACATTCCACCACATTCACTGACACACTTCACCCAAACACATTGCACCACACTCAGACACACTTCACCCAAACACACTGCACCACACTCACTGACACACTTCACCCAAACACATTGCACCACACTCACTGACACACTTCACCCAAACACACTGCACCACACTCACTGACACACTTCACCCAAACACATTGCACCACACTCACTGACACACTTCACCCAAACACACTGCACCACACTCACTGACACACTTCACCCAAACACATTGCACCACACTGACTGACACACTTCACCCAAACACATTGCACCACACTCACTGACACACTTCACCCAAACACAGTGCACCACACTCACTGACACACTTCACCCAAACACATTGCACCACACTCACTGACACACTTCACCCAAACACACTGCACCACACTCACTCACACACTTCACCCAAACACACTGCACCACACTCACTGACACACTTCACCCAAACACATTGCACCACGCTCACTGACACACTTCACCCAAACACATAGCACCACACTCACTGACACACTTCACCCAAACACATTGCACCACACTCACTGACACACTTCACCACACTCACTGACACACTTCACCCAAACACATTGCACCACACTCACTGACACACTTCACCCAAACACACTGCACCACACTCACTGACACGCTTCACCCAAACACATTGCACCACACTCACTGACACGCTTCACCCAAACACATAACACCACACTCACTGACAAACTTCACCCAAACTCATTGCACCACACTCACTGATACACTTCAGCCAAACACATTGCACCACACTCACTGACACACTTCACCCAAACACATTGCACCACACTCACTGACACATTTCACCCAAACACAATGCACCACACTCACTGACACACTTCACCCAAACACATTGCACCACACTCATTGACACACTTCACCCAAACACATTGCACCACACTCACTGACACATTTCACCCAAACACAATGCACCACACTCACTGACACACTTCACCCAAACACATTGCACCACACTCACTGACACACTTCACCCAAACACATTGCACCACACTCACTGACACACTTCACCCAAACACGTTGCATCACACTCACTGACACACTTCACCCAAACACGTTGCACCACACTCACTGACACACTTCATCCAAACACATTGCACCACACTCACTGACACACCTCACCCAAACACATTCCACCACACTCACTGACACACTTCACCCAAACACATTGCACCACACTCACTGACACACTTCACCCAAACACATTGCACCACACTCACTGACACACTTCACCCAAACACACTGCACCACACTCACTGACACACTTCACACAAACACACTGCACCACACTCACTGATACACTTCACCCAAACACACTGCACCACACTCACTGACACACTTCACCCAAACACACTGCACCACACTCACTGACACGCTTCACCCAAACACACTGCACCACACTCACTGACACGCTTCACCCAAACACATTGCACCACACTCACTGACACACTTCACCCAAACACATTGCACCACACTCACTGAGACACTTCACCCAAACACATTGCACCAGTCACTGACACACTTCACCCAAACACATTGCACCACACTCACTGACACACTTCACCCAAACACACTGCACCACACTCACTGACACACTTCACCCAAACACATTGCACCACACACACTGACACACTTCATCCAAACACATTGCACCACACTCACTGACACACTTCACCCAAACACATTACACCACACTCACTGACACACTTCACCCAATCACATTGCACCACACTCACTGACACACTTCACCCAAACACACTGCACCACACTGACTGACACGCTTCACCCAAACACACTGCACCACACTCACTCACACGCATCACCCAAACACACTGCACCACACTCACTGCCACATTTCACCCAAACAAATTGCACCACACTCACTGACACACTTCACCCAAACACATTCCACCACACTCACTGACACACTTCACCCAAACACACTGCACCACACTCACTGACACACTTCACCCAAACACATTGCACCACTCACTGACACACCTCACCCAAACACATTGCACCACACTCACTGACACACTTCACCTAAACACATTCCACCACACTCACTGACACACTTCACCCAAACACACTGCACCACACTCACTGACACACTTCACCCAAACACATTGCACCACTCACTGACACACCTCACCCAAACACATTGCACCACACTCACTGACACACTTCACCCAAACACACTGCACCACACTCACTGACACGCTTCACCCAAACACACTGCACCACACTCACTGACACACTTCACCCAAACACATTGCACCACACTCACTGACACACTTCACCCAAACACACTGCACCACACTCACTGACACACTTCACCCAAACACATTGCACCACACTCACTGACACACTTCACCCAAACACATTGCACCACACTCACTGACACGCTTCACCCAAACAAATTGCACCACACTCACTGACACGCTTCACCCAAACAAATTGCACCACACTCACTGACACGCTTCACCCAAACAAATTGCACCACACTCACTGACACACTTCACCCAAACACATTGCACCACACTCACTGAGACACTTCACCCAAACACATTGCACCACACTCACTGACACACGTCACCCAAACACACTGCACCACACTCACTGACACGCTTCACCCAAACACATTGCACCACACTGACTGACACACTTCACCCAAACAAATTGCACCACACTCACTGACACGCTTCACCCAAACACATTGCACCACACTCACTGACACACTTCACCCAAACACACTGCACCACACTCACTGACACGCTTCACCCAAACACACTGCACCACACTCACTGACACGCTTCACCCAAACACACTGCACCACACTCACTGACACGCTTCACCCAAACACATTGCACCACACTCACTGACACACTTCACCCAAACACAGTGCACCACACTCACTGACACACTTCACCCAAACACATTGCACCACACTCACTGACACACTTCACCCAAACACATTGCTCCACACTCACTGACACACTTCACCCAAACACAGTGCACCACACTCACTGACACGCTTCACCCAAACACACTGCACCACACTCACTGACACACTTCACCCAAACACACTGCACCACACTCGCTGACACACTTCATCCAAACACACTGCACCACACTCACTGACACACTTCACCCAAACACATTGCACCACACTCACTGACACACTTCACCCGAACACATTGCACCACACTCACTGACACACTTCACCCAAACACACTGCACCACACTCACTGACACACTTCACCCAAACACATTGCACCACACTCACTGACACACTTCACCCAAACTCATTGCACCACACTCACTGACACACTTCACCCAAACACATTGCACCACACTCACTGACACACTTCACCCAAACACATTGCACCACACTCACTGACACACTTCACCCAAACACATTGCACCACACTCACTGACACACTTCACCCAAACACACTGCACCACACTCACTGACACACTTCACCCAAACACATTGCACCACACTCACTGACACACTTCTCCCAAACACAATGCACCACACTCACTGACACACTTCACCCAAACACATTGCACCACACTCACTGACACACTTCTCCCAAACACAATGCACCACACTCACTGACACACTTCACCCAAACACACTGCACCACACTAACTGACACGCTTCACCCAAACACACTGCACCACACTCACTGACACATTTCACCCAAACAAATTGCACCACACTCACTGACACACTTCACCCAAACACATTGCACCACACTCACTGACACACTTCACCCAAACACATTCCACCACACTCACTGATACACTTCACCCAAACACACTTCACCCAAACACATTGCACCACACTCACTGACACACTTCACCCAAACACACTGCACCACACTCACTGACACACTTCACCCAAATTCTGTGCACCACAATCACTGACACGCTTCACCCAAACACACTGCACCACACTCACTGACACACTTCACCCAAACACGTTGCACCACACTCACTGACACACTTCACCCAAACACATTACACCACACTGACTGACACACTTAACCCAAACACATTGCACCACACTCACTGACACGCTTCACCCAAACACACTGCACCACACTCACAGACACACTTCACCCAAACACAGTGCACCACACTCACTGACACACTTTGCCCAAAAACACTGCACCACACTCACTGACACACTTCACCCAAACACATTGCACCACACTCACTGACACACTTCACCCAAACAGTGCACCACACTCACTGACACACTTCACCCAAACACACTGCAGCACACTCACTGACACACTTCACACAAACACATTGCAACACACTCACTGACACACTTCACCCAAACACACTGCACCACACTCACTGACACGCTTCACCCAAACACATTGCACCACACTCACTGAGACACTTCACCCAAACACATTGCACCACACTCACTGACACGCTTCACCCAAACACATTCCACCACACTCACTGACACACTTCACACAAACACACTGCACCACACTCACTGACACACTTCACCCAAACACATTGCACCACACTCACTGACACACTTCACCCAAACACATTGCACCACACTCACTGACACACTTCACCCAAACACATTGCACCACACTCACTGACACGCTTCATCCAAACACACTGCACCACACTCACTGACACACTTCACCCAAACACACTGCACCACACTCACTGACACACTTCACCCAAACACATTGCACCACACTCACTGACACGCTTCACCAAAACACACTGCACCACATTCACTGACACACTTCACCCAAACACACTGCACCACACTCACTGACACGCTTCACCCAAACACACTGCAGCACACTCACTGACACGCTTCACCCAAACACATTGCACCACACTCACTGACACACTTCACCCAAACACATTGCAGCACACTCACTGAGACACTTCACCCAAACACATTGCACCACAGTCACTGACACGCTTCACCCAAACACACTGCACCACACTCACTGACACACTTCACCCAAACACATTGCACCACACTCACTGACACACTTCACCCAAACACACTGCACCACACTCACTGACACGCTTCACCCAAACACATTGCACCACACTCACTGACACACTTCACCCAAACAGTGCACCACACTCATTGACACACTTCACCCAAAGACACTGCAGCACACTCACTGACACACTTCACACAAACACATTGCAACACACTCACTGACACGCTTCACCCAAACACATTGCACCACACTCACTGACACACTTCACCCAAACACACTGCACCACACTCACTGACACACTTCATCCAAACACATTCCACCACACTCACTGACAGACTTCACCCAAACACATTCCACCACACTCACTGACACACTTCACCCACACACTGCACCACACTCACTGACACACTTCACTCAAACACATTGCACCACACTCACTGACACACTTCACCCAAACACACTGCACCACACTCACTGATACACTTCAGCCAAACACATTGCACCACACTCACTGACACACTTCACCCAAACACATTGCACCACACTCACTGACACACTTCACCCACACACTGCACCACACTCACTGACACACTTCACTCAAACACATTGCACCACACTCACTGACACACTTCACCCAAACACACTGCACCACACTTCACTCAAACACATTGCACCACACTCACTGACACACTTCACCCAAACACATGGCACCACACTCACTGACACACCTCACCCAAACCCATTGCACCACACTGACTGACACACTTCACCCAAACACACTGCATCACACTCACTGACACACTTCACCCAAACACGTTGCATCACACTCACTGACACACTTCACCCAAACACAATGCACCACACTCACTGACACACTTCACCCAAACACATTGCACCACACTCACTGACACACTTCACCCAAACACGTTGCACCACACTCACTGACACACTTCATCCAAACACATTGCACCACACTCACTGACACACTTCACCCAAACACAATGCACCACACTCACTGACACACTTCACCCAAACACATTGCACCACACTCACTGACACACTTCACCCAAACACGTTGCACCACACTCACTGACACACTTCATCCAAACACATTGCACCACACTCACTGACACACTTCACACAAACACACTGCACCACACTCACTGATACACTTCACCCAAACACACTGCACCACACTCACTGACACACTTCACCCAAACACACTGCACCACACTCACTGACACGCTTCACCCAAACACACTGCACCACACTCACTGACACGCTTCACCCAAACACATTGCACCACACTCACTGACACACTTCACCCAAACACATTGCACCACACTCACTGAGACACTTCACCCAAACACATTGCACCAGTCACTGACACACTTCACCCAAACACATTGCACCACACTCACTGACACACTTCACCCAAACACACTGCACCACACTCACTGACACACTTCACCCAAACACATTGCACCACACACACTGACACACTTCATCCAAACACATTGCACCACACTCACTGACACACTTCACCCAAACACATTACACCACACTCACTGACACACTTCACCCAATCACATTGCACCACACTCACTGACACACTTCACCCAAACACACTGCACCACACTGACTGACACGCTTCACCCAAACACACTGCACCACACTCACTCACACGCATCACCCAAACACACTGCACCACACTCACTGCCACATTTCACCCAAACAAATTGCACCACACTCACTGACACACTTCACCCAAACACATTCCACCACACTCACTGACACACTTCACCCAAACACACTGCACCACACTCACTGACACACTTCACCCAAACACATTGCACCACTCACTGACACACCTCACCCAAACACATTGCACCACACTCACTGACACACTTCACCTAAACACATTCCACCACACTCACTGACACACTTCACCCAAACACACTGCACCACACTCACTGACACACTTCACCCAAACACATTGCACCACTCACTGACACACCTCACCCAAACACATTGCACCACACTCACTGACACACTTCACCCAAACACACTGCACCACACTCACTGACACGCTTCACCCAAACACACTGCACCACACTCACTGACACACTTCACCCAAACACATTGCACCACACTCACTGACACACTTCACCCAAACACACTGCACCACACTCACTGACACACTTCACCCAAACACATTGCACCACACTCACTGAGACACTTCACCCAAACAAATTGCACCACACTCACTGACACACTTCACCCAAACACATTGCACCACACTCACTGACACGCTTCACCCAAACAAATTGCACCACACTCACTGACACGCTTCACCCAAACAAATTGCACCACACTCACTGACACGCTTCACCCAAACAAATTGCACCACACTCACTGAGACACTTCACCCAAACACATTGCACCACACTCACTGACACACGTCACCCAAACACACTGCACCACACTCACTGACACGCTTCACCCAAACACATTGCACCACACTGACTGACACACTTCACCCAAACACACTGCACCACACTCACTGACACGCTTCACCCAAACACATTGCACCACACTGACTGACACACTTCACCCAAACAAATTGCACCACACTCACTGACACGCTTCACCCAAACACATTGCACCACACTCACTGACACACTTCACCCAAACACACTGCACCACACTCACTGACACGCTTCACCCAAACACACTGCACCACACTCACTGACACGCTTCACCCAAACACACTGCACCACACTCACTGACACACTTCACCCAAACACATTGCACCACACTCACTGACACACTTCACCCAAACACATTGCACCACACTCACTGACACACTTCACCCAAACACACTGCACCACACTCACTGACACGCTTCACCCAAACACATTGCACCACACTCACTGACACACTTCACCCAAACACAGTGCACCACACTCACTGACACACTTCACCCAAACACATTGCACCACACTCACTGACACACTTCACCCAAACACATTGCTCCACACTCACTGACACACTTCACCCAAACACAGTGCACCACACTCACTGACACGCTTCACCCAAACACACTGCACCACACTCACTGACACACTTCACCCAAACACACTGCACCACACTCGCTGACACACTTCATCCAAACACACTGCACCACACTCACTGACACACTTCACCCAAACACATTGCACCACACTCACTGACACACTTCACCCGAACACATTGCACCACATTCACTGACACACTTCACCCAAACACACTGCACCACACTCACTGACACACTTCACCCAAACACATTGCACCACACTCACTGACACACTTCACCCAAACTCATTGCACCACACTCACTGACACACTTCACCCAAACACATTGCACCACACTCACTGACACACTTCACCCAAACACATTGCACCACACTCACTGACACACTTCACCCAAACACATTGCACCACACTCACTGACACACTTCACCCAAACACACTGCACCACACTCACTGACACACTTCACCCAAACACATTGCACCACACTCACTGACACACTTCTCCCAAACACAATGCACCACACTCACTGACACACTTCACCCAAACACATTGCACCACACTCACTGACACACTTCTCCCAAACACAATGCACCACACTCACTGACACACTTCACCCAAACACACTGCACCACACTAACTGACACGCTTCACCCAAACACACTGCACCACACTCACTGACACATTTCACCCAAACAAATTGCACCACACTCACTGACACACTTCACCCAAACACATTGCACCACACTCACTGACACACTTCACCCAAACACATTCCACCACACTCACTGATACACTTCACCCAAACACACTTCACCCAAACACATTGCACCACACTCACTGACACACTTCACCCAAACACAGTGCACCACACTCACTGACACACTTCACCCAAACACACTGCACCACACTCACTGACACACTTCACCCAAATTCTGTGCACCACAATCACTGACACGCTTCACCCAAACACACTGCACCACACTCACTGACACACTTCACCCAAACACGTTGCACCACACTCACTGACACACTTCACCCAAACACATTACACCACACTGACTGACACACTTAACCCAAACACATTGCACCACACTCACTGACACGCTTCACCCAAACACACTGCACCACACTCACAGACACACTTCACCCAAACACAGTGCACCACACTCACTGACACACTTTGCCCAAAAACACTGCACCACACTCACTGACACACTTCACCCAAACACATTGCACCACACTCACTGACACACTTCACCCAAACAGTGCACCACACTCACTGACACACTTCACCCAAACACACTGCAGCACACTCACTGACACACTTCACACAAACACATTGCAACACACTCACTGACACACTTCACCCAAACACACTGCACCACACTCACTGACACGCTTCACCCAAACACATTGCACCACACTCACTGAGACACTTCACCCAAACACATTGCACCACACTCACTGACACGCTTCACCCAAACACATTCCACCACACTCACTGACACACTTCACACAAACACACTGCACCACACTCACTGACACACTTCACCCAAACACATTGCACCACACTCACTGACACACTTCACCCAAACACATTGCACCACACTCACTGACACACTTCACCCAAACACATTGCACCACACTCACTGACACGCTTCATCCAAACACACTGCACCACACTCACTGACACACTTCACCCAAACACACTGCACCACACTCACTGACACACTTCACCCAAACACATTGCACCACACTCACTGACACGCTTCACCAAAACACACTGCACCACATTCACTGACACACTTCACCCAAACACACTGCACCACACTCACTGACACGCTTCACCCAAACACACTGCAGCACACTCACTGACACGCTTCACCCAAACACATTGCACCACACTCACTGACACACTTCACCCAAACACATTGCAGCACACTCACTGAGACACTTCACCCAAACACATTGCACCACAGTCACTGACACGCTTCACCCAAACACACTGCACCACACTCACTGACACACTTCACCCAAACACATTGCACCACACTCACTGACACACTTCACCCAAACACACTGCACCACACTCACTGACACGCTTCACCCAAACACATTGCACCACACTCACTGACACACTTCACCCAAACAGTGCACCACACTCATTGACACACTTCACCCAAAGACACTGCAGCACACTCACTGACACACTTCACACAAACACATTGCAACACACTCACTGACACGCTTCACCCAAACACATTGCACCACACTCACTGACACACTTCACCCAAACACACTGCACCACACTCACTGACACACTTCATCCAAACACATTCCACCACACTCTCTGACAGACTTCACCCAAACACATTCCACCACACTCACTGACACACTTCACCCACACACTGCACCACACTCACTGACACACTTCACTCAAACACATTGCACCACACTCACTGACACACTTCACCCAAACACACTGCACCACACTCACTGATACACTTCAGCCAAACACATTGCACCACACTCACTGACACACTTCACCCAAACACATTGCACCACACTCACTGACACACTTCACCCACACACTGCACCACACTCACTGACACACTTCACTCAAACACATTGCACCACACTCACTGACACACTTCACCCAAACACACTGCACCACACTTCACTCAAACACATTGCACCACACTCACTGACACACTTCACCCAAACACATGGCACCACACTCACTGACACACCTCACCCAAACCCATTGCACCACACTGACTGACACACTTCACCCAAACACACTGCATCACACTCACTGACACACTTCACCCAAACACGTTGCATCACACTCACTGACACACTTCACCCAAACACAATGCACCACACTCACTGACACACTTCACCCAAACACATTGCACCACACTCACTGACACACTTCACCCAAACACGTTGCACCACACTCACTGACACACTTCACCCAAACACAGTGCACCACACTCACTGACACACTTCACCCAAACACACTGCAGCACACTCACTGACACACTTCACACAAACACATTGCACCACACTCACTGACACACTTCACCCAAACACATTGCACCACACTCACTGACACACTTCACCCAAACACATTGCACCACACTCACTGACACACTTCACCCAAACACATTGCACCACACTCACTGACACACTTCACCCAAACACACTGCAGCACACTCACTGACACACTTCACCCAAACACACTGCAGCACACTCACTGACACACTTCACCCAAACACATTGCACCACACTCACTGAGACACTTCACCCAAACACATTGCACCACAGTCACTGACACGCTTCACCCAAACACACTGCACCACACTCACTGACACACTTCACCCAAACACATTGCACCACACTCACTGACACACTTCACCCAAACACATTGCACCACACTCACTGACACACTTCACCCAAACACACTGCACCACACTCACTGACACACTTCACCCAAACACATTGCACGACACTCACTGACACACTTCATCCAAACACATTGCACCACACTCACTGACACACTTCACCCAAACACATTACACCACACTCACTGACACACTTCACCCAATCACATTGCACCACACTCACTGACACACTTCACCCAAACACACTGCACCACACTGACTGACACGCTTCACCCGAACACACTGCACCACACTCACTCACACGCATCACCCAAACACACTGCACCACACTCACTGACACACTTCACCCAAACACACTGCACCACACTCACTGACACACTTCACCCAAACACACTGCACCACACTCACTGACAGACTTCACCCAAACACATTGCACCACACTCACTGACACACTTCACCCACACATTGCACCACACTCACTGACACACTTCACTCAAACACATTGCACCACACTCACTGACAGACTTCACCCAAACACGCTGCACCACACTCACTGACACACTTCACTCAAACACATTGCACCATACTCACTGAGACACTTCACCCAAACACATGGCACCACACTCACTGACACGCTTCACCCAAACACATTGCACCACACTCACTGACACACTTCACCCAAACACATTGCACCACACTCACTGACACACTTCACCCAAACACACTGCACCAGACTCACTGACACGCTTCACCCAAACACATTGCACCACACTCACTGACACGCTTCACCCAAACACATTGCACCACACTCACTGAGACA
This sequence comes from Somniosus microcephalus, assembly GCF_052327205.1. Classification (NCBI taxonomy): domain Eukaryota; kingdom Metazoa; phylum Chordata; class Chondrichthyes; order Squaliformes; family Somniosidae; genus Somniosus; species Somniosus microcephalus. Next base: position 5,478,227 of record NC_141008.1, read on the forward strand.
CTTCACCCAAACACATTGCACCACACTCACTCACACACTTCACCCAAACACATTGCACCACACTCACTGACACACTTCTCCCAAACACATTGCACCACACTCACTGACACACTTCACCCAAACACATTGCACCACACTCACTGACACACTTCACCCAAACACACTGCACCACACTCACTGACACACTTCACCCAAACACAGTGCACCACACTGACTGACACACTTCACCCAAACACACTGCACCACACTCACTGACACACTTCACCCAAACACACTGCACCACACTCACTGACACACTTCACCCAAACTCTGTGCACCACAATCACTGACACGCTTCACCCAAACACACTGCACCACACTCACTGACACACTTCACCCAAACTCTGTGCACCACAATCACTGACACGCTTCACCCAAACACACTGCACCACACTCAATCACACGCATCACGCAAACACACTGCACCACACTCACTGACACACTTCACCCAAACACACTGCACCACACTCACTGACACACTTCACCCAAACTCTGTGCACCACAATCACTGACACACTTCACCCAAACACATTGCACCACACTCACTGACACACTTCACCCAAACACACTGCACCACACTCACTGACACACTTCACCCAAACACACTGCACCACACTCACTGACACACTTCACCCAAACACACTGCACCACACTCACTGACACACTTCACCCAAACACACTGCACCACACTCACTGACACACTTCACCCAAACACATTGCACCACACTCACTGACACACTTCACCCAAACACACCGCACCACACTCACTGACCCACTTCACCCAAACACATTGCACCACACTCACTGACACGCTTCACCCAAACACATTGCACCACACTCACTGACACACTTCACCCAAACTCATTGCACCACACTCACTGACACACTTCACCCGAACACACTGCACCACACTCACTGACACGCTTCACCCAAACACACTGCACCACACTCACTGACACACTTCACCCAAACACATTGCACCACACTCACTGACACACTTCACCCAAACACATTGCACCACACTCGCTGACAAACTTCATCCAAACACATTGCACCACACTCACTGACACACTTCACCCAAACACATTGCACCACACTCACTGACACACTTCACCCAAACACATTACACCACACTCAGAGACACTTCACCCAAACACACTGCACCACACTCACTGACACACTTCACCCAAACACATTGCACCACACTCACTGACACACTTCACCCAAACACACTGCACCACACTCACTGACACACTTCACCCAAACACACTGCACCACACTCACTGACACACTTCACCCAAACACATTACACCACACTCACTGAGACACTTCACCCAAACACATTGCACCACACTCACTGACACGCTTCACCCAAACACATTGCACCACACTCATTGACACACTTCACCCAAACACATTTCACCACACTCAGACACACTTCACCCAAACACAGTGCACCACACTTATTGACACGCTTCACCCAAACACACTGCACCACACTCACTGACACGCTTCACCCAAACACATTGCACCACACTCACTGACACACTTCACCCAAACACACTGCACCACACTCACTGACACACTTCACCCAAACGCACTGCACCACACTCACTGACATGCTTCACCCAAACACATTGCACCACACTCACTGACACGCTTCACCCAAACACACTGCACCACACTCGCTGACACACTTCACCCAAACACACTGCACCACACTCACTGACACACTTCACCCAAACACAATGCACCACACTCACTGACACACTTCAACCAAACACATTGCACCACACTCAGTGACGCACTTCACCCAAACACATTCCACCACACTCACTGACACACTTCACCCAAACACATTGAACCACACTCAGTGACACGCTTCACCCAAACACATTGCACCACACTCATTGACACACTTCACGCAAACACATTGCACCACACTCACTGACACACTTCACCCAAACACATCGCACCACACTCACTGACACACTTCACCAAAACACATTGCACCACACTCACTGACACACTTCACCCATACACACTGCACCACACTCACTGATACACTTCACCCAAACACACTGCACCACACTCACTGATACACTTCACCCAAACACACTGCACCACACTCACTGATACACTTCACCCAAACACACTGCACCACACTCACTGATACACTTCACCCAAACACACTGCACCACACTCACTGACACACTTCACCCAAACACACTTCACCCAAACACACTGCACCACACTCACTGACACACGTCACCCAAACACACTGCACCACACTCACTGACACACTTCACCCAAACACATTGCACCACACTCACTGACACACTTCACCCATACACACTGCACCACACTCACTGATACACTTCACCCAAACACACTGCACCACACTCACTGATACACTTCACCCAAACACACTGCACCACACTCACTGATACACTTCACCCAAACACACTGCACCACACTCACTGACACACTTCACCCAAACACACTGCACCACACTCACTGATACACTTCACCCAAACACACTGCACCACACTCACTGACACACTTCACCCAAACACACTGCACCACACTCACTGACACGCTTCACCCAAACACACTGCACCACACTCACTGACACGCTTCACCCAAACACATTGCACCACACTCACTGACACACTTCACCCAAACACATTGCACCACACTCACTGAGACACTTCACCCAAACACATTGCACCACAGTCACTGACACGCTTCAGCCAAACACACTGCACCACACTCACTGACACACTTCACCCAAACACATTGCACCACACTCACTGACACACTTCACCCAAACACACTGCACCACACTCACTGACACACTTCACCCAAACACATTGCACCACACTCAGTGACACACTTCACCCAAACACATTGCACCACACTCACTGAGACACTTCACCCAAACACATTGCACCACACTCACTAACACACTTCACCCAAACACACTGCACCACACTCACTGACACACTTCACCCAAACACATTGCACCACACTCACTGACACACTTCACCCAAACATACTGCACCACACTCACTGACACGCTTCACCCAAACACACTGCACCACACTCACTGACACACTTCACTCAAACACATTGCACCACACTCACTGACACGCTTCACCCAAACACATTGCACCACACTCACTGACACACTTCACCCAAACACATTACACCACACTCACTGAGACACTTCACCCAAACACATTGCACCACACTCACTGACACGCTTCACCCAAACACATTGCACCACACTCACTGACACACTTCACCCAAACACAGTGCACCACACTCACTGACATACTTCACCCAAACACACTGCACCACACTCACTGACACGCTTCACCCAAACACATTGCACCACACTCACTGACACACTTCACCCAAACACACTGCACCACACTCACTGACACACTTCATCCAAACACATTCCACCACACTCACTGACAGACTTCACCCAAACACATTCAACCACACTCACTGACACACTTCACCCGCACACTGCACCACACTCACTGACACACTTCACTCAAACACATTGCACCACACTCACTGACACACTTCACCCAAACACACTGCACCACACTCACTGATACACTTCACCCAAACACATTACACCACACTCACTGACACACTTCACCCAATCACATTGCACCACACTCACTGACACACTTCACCCAAACACACTGCACCACACTGACTGACACGCTTCACCCAAACACACTGCACCACACTCACTCACACGCATCACCCAAACACACTGCACCACACTCACTGACACACTTCATCCAAACACATTCCACCACACTCACTGACAGACTTCACCCAAACACACTGCACCACACTCACTGACACGCTTCACCCAAACACATTGCACCACACTCACTGACACACTTCACCTAAACACATTCCACCACACTCACTGACACGCTTCACCCAAACACATTGCACCACACTGACTGACACACTTCACCCAAACAAATTGCACCACACTCACTGACACACTTCACCCAAACACATTGCACCACACTCACTGACACACTTCACCCAAACACACTGCACCACACTCACTGACACACTTCACCCAAACACACTGCACCACACTCACTGACACGCTTCACCCAAACACACTGCACCACACTCACTGACACGCTTCACCCAAACACACTGCACCACACTCACTGACACACTTCACCCAAACACATTGCTCCACACTCACTGACACACTTCACCCAAACACAGTGCACCACACTCACTGACACGCTTCACCCAAACACACTGCACCACACTCACTGACACGCTTCACCCAAACACATTGCACCACACTCACTGACACACTTCACCCAAACACACTGCACCACACTCGCTGACACACTTCATCCAAACACACTGCACCACACTCACTGACACACTTCACCCAAACACATTGCACCACACTCACTGACACACTTCACCCGAACACATTGCACCACACTCACTGACACACTTCACCCAAACACACTGCACCACACTCACTGACACACTTCACCCAAACACATCGCACCACACTCACTGACACACTTCACCCAAACTCATTGCACCACACTCACTGACACACTTCACCCAAACACACTGCACCACACTCATTGACACACTTCACCCAAACACACTGCACCACACTCACTGACACACTTCACGCAAACACATTGCACCACACTCACTGACACACTTCACCCAAACACACTGCACCACACTCACTGACACACTTCACTCAAACACACTGCACCACACTCACTGACACACTTCACCCAAACACACTGCACCACACTCACTGACACACTTCACCCAAACACACTGCACCACACTCACTGACACACTTCACCCAAACACACTGCACCACACTCACTGACACACTTCACTCAAACACACTGCACCACACTCACTGACACACTTCACCGAAACACACTGCACCACACTCACTGACACACTTCACCCAAACACACTGCACCACACTCACTGACACACTTCACTCAAACACACTGCACCACACTCACTGACACACTTCACCCAAACACACTGCACCACACTCACTGACACACTTCACCCAAACACACTGCACCACACTCACTGACACACTTCACGCAAACACATTGCACCACACTCACTGACACAATTCACGCACACACACTGCACCACACTCACTGACACACTTCACCCAAACACACTGCACCACACTCACTGACACGCTTCACCCAAACACATTGCACCACACTCACTGACACACTTCACCCAAACACACTGCACCACACTCACTGACACACTTCATCCAAACACATTCAACCACACTCACTGACACACTTCACCCACACACTGCACCACACTCACTGACACACTTCACCCAAACACATTGCACCACACTCGCTGACACACTTCACCCAAACACATTGCACCACACTCACTGACACAATTCACCCGCACACTGCACCACACTCACTGACACACTTCACTCAAACACATTGCACCACACTCACTGACACACTTCACCCAAACACACTGCACCACACTCACTGATACACTTCACCCAGACACATTACACCACACTCACTGACACACTTCACCCAATCACATTGCACCACACTCACTGACACACTTCACCCAAACACACTGCACCACACTGACTGACACGCTTCACCCAAACACACTGCACCACACTCACTCACACGCATCACCCAAACACACTGCACCACACTCACTGCCACATTTCACCCAAACAAATTGCACCACACTCACTGACACACTTCACCCAAACACACTGCACCACACTCACTGACACACTTCACCCAAACACACTGCACCACACTCACTGACACACTTCACCCAAACACACTGCATCACACTCACTGACACACTTCACCCAAACACACTGCACCACACTCACTGACACGCTTCACCCAAACACATTGCACCACACTCACTGACACACTTCACCTAAACACATTCCACCACACTCACTGACACGCTTCACCCAAACACATTGCACCACACTGACTGACACACTTCACCCAAACAAATTGCACCACACTCACTGACACACTTCACCCAAACACATTGCACCACACTCACTGACACACTTCACCCAAACACACTGCACCACACTCACTGACACACTTCACCCAAACACACTGCACCACACTCACTGACACGCTTCACCCAAACACACTGCACCACACTCACTGACACGCTTCACCCAAACACACTGCACCACACTCACTGACACACTTCACCCAAACACACTGCACCACACTCGCTGACACACTTCACCCAAACACACTGCACCACACTCATTGACACACTTCACCCAAACACACTGCACCACACTCACTGACACACTTCACTGAAACACACTGCACCACACTCACTGACACACTTCACGCAAACACATTGCACCACACTCACTGACACACTTCACCCAAACACACTGCACCACACTCACTGACACACTTCACTCAAACACACTGCACCACACTCACTGACACACTTCACCCAAACACACTGCACCACACTCACTGACACACTTCACCCAAACACACTGCACCACACTCACTGACACACTTCACCCAAACACACTGCACCACACTCACTGACACACTTCACCCAAACACACTGCACCAGACTCACTGACACGCTTCACCCAAACACATTGCACCACACTCACTGACACGCTTCACCCAAACACATTGCACCACACTCACTGAGACACTTCACCCAAACACATTGCACCACACTCACTCACACACTTCACCCAAACACATTGCACCACACTCACTGACACACTTCTCCCAAACACATTGCACCACACTCACTGACACACTTCACCCAAACACATTGCACCACACTCACTGACACACTTCACCCAAACACACTGCACCACACTCACTGACACACTTCACCCAAACACAGTGCACCACACTGACTGACACACTTCACCCAAACACACTGCACCACACTCACTGACACACTTCACCCAAACACACTGCACCACACTCACTGACACACTTCACCCAAACTCTGTGCACCACAATCACTGACACGCTTCACCCAAACACACTGCACCACACTCACTGACACACTTCACCCAAACTCTGTGCACCACAATCACTGACACGCTTCACCCAAACACACTGCACCACACTCAATCACACGCATCACGCAAACACACTGCACCACACTCACTGACACACTTCACCCAAACACACTGCACCACACTCACTGACACACTTCACCCAAACTCTGTGCACCACAATCACTGACACACTTCACCCAAACACATTGCACCACACTCACTGACACACTTCACCCAAACACACTGCACCACACTCACTGACACACTTCACCCAAACACACTGCACCACACTCACTGACACACTTCACCCAAACACACTGCACCACACTCACTGACACACTTCACCCAAACACACTGCACCACACTCACTGACACACTTCACCCAAACACATTGCACCACACTCACTGACACACTTCACCCAAACACACTGCACCACACTCACTGACACACTTCACCCAAACACACCGCACCACACTCACTGACCCACTTCACCCAAACACATTGCACCACACTCACTGACACGCTTCACCCAAACACATTGCACCACACTCACTGACACACTTCACCCAAACTCATTGCACCACACTCACTGACACACTTCACCCGAACACACTGCACCACACTCACTGACACGCTTCACCCAAACACACTGCACCACACTCACTGACACACTTCACCCAAACACATTGCACCACACTCACTGACACACTTCACCCAAACACATTGCACCACACTCGCTGACAAACTTCATCCAAACACATTGCACCACACTCACTGACACACTTCACCCAAACACATTGCACCACACTCACTGACACACTTCACCCAAACACATTACACCACACTCAGAGACACTTCACCCAAACACACTGCACCACACTCACTGACACACTTCACCCAAACACATTGCACCACACTCACTGACACACTTCACCCAAACACACTGCACCACACTCACTGACACACTTCACCCAAACACACTGCACCACACTCACTGACACACTTCACCCAAACACATTACACCACACTCACTGAGACACTTCACCCAAACACATTGCACCACACTCACTGACACGCTTCACCCAAACACATTGCACCACACTCATTGACACACTTCACCCAAACACATTTCACCACACTCAGACACACTTCACCCAAACACAGTGCACCACACTTATTGACACGCTTCACCCAAACACACTGCACCACACTCACTGACACGCTTCACCCAAACACATTGCACCACACTCACTGACACACTTCACCCAAACACACTGCACCACACTCACTGACACACTTCACCCAAACGCACTGCACCACACTCACTGACATGCTTCACCCAAACACATTGCACCACACTCACTGACACGCTTCACCCAAACACACTGCACCACACTCGCTGACACACTTCACCCAAACACACTGCACCACACTCACTGACACACTTCACCCAAACACAATGCACCACACTCACTGACACACTTCAACCAAACACATTGCACCACACTCAGTGACGCACTTCACCCAAACACATTCCACCACACTTACTGACACACTTCACCCAAACACATTGAACCACACTCAGTGACACGCTTCACCCAAACACATTGCACCACACTCATTGACACACTTCACGCAAACACATTGCACCACACTCACTGACACACTTCACCCAAACACATCGCACCACACTCACTGACACACTTCACCAAAACACATTGCACCACACTCACTGACACACTTCACCCATACACACTGCACCACACTCACTGATACACTTCACCCAAACACACTGCACCACACTCACTGATACACTTCACCCAAACACACTGCACCACACTCACTGATACACTTCACCCAAACACACTGCACCACACTCACTGATACACTTCACCCAAACACACTGCACCACACTCACTGACACACTTCACCCAAACACACTTCACCCAAACACACTGCACCACACTCACTGACACACGTCACCCAAACACACTGCACCACACTCACTGACACACTTCACCCAAACACATTGCACCACACTCACTGACACACTTCACCCATACACACTGCACCACACTCACTGATACACTTCACCCAAACACACTGCACCACACTCACTGATACACTTCACCCAAACACACTGCACCACACTCACTGATACACTTCACCCAAACACACTGCACCACACTCACTGACACACTTCACCCAAACACACTGCACCACACTCACTGATACACTTCACCCAAACACACTGCACCACACTCACTGACACACTTCACCCAAACACACTGCACCACACTCACTGACACGCTTCACCCAAACACACTGCACCACACTCACTGACACGCTTCACCCAAACACATTGCACCACACTCACTGACACACTTCACCCAAACACATTGCACCACACTCACTGAGACACTTCACCCAAACACATTGCACCACAGTCACTGACACGCTTCAGCCAAACACACTGCACCACACTCACTGACACACTTCACCCAAACACATTGCACCACACTCACTGACACACTTCACCCAAACACACTGCACCACACTCACTGACACACTTCACCCAAACACATTGCACCACACTCAGTGACACACTTCACCCAAACACATTGCACCACACTCACTGAGACACTTCACCCAAACACATTGCACCACACTCACTAACACACTTCACCCAAACACACTGCACCACACTCACTGACACACTTCACCCAAACACATTGCACCACACTCACTGACACACTTCACCCAAACATACTGCACCACACTCACTGACACGCTTCACCCAAACACACTGCACCACACTCACTGACACACTTCACTCAAACACATTGCACCACACTCACTGACACGCTTCACCCAAACACATTGCACCACACTCACTGACACACTTCACCCAAACACATTACACCACACTCACTGAGACACTTCACCCAAACACATTGCACCACACTCACTGACACGCTTCACCCAAACACATTGCACCACACTCACTGACACACTTCACCCAAACACAGTGCACCACACTCACTGACATACTTCACCCAAACACACTGCACCACACTCACTGACACGCTTCACCCAAACACATTGCACCACACTCACTGACACACTTCACCCAAACACACTGCACCACACTCACTGACACACTTCATCCAAACACATTGCACCACACTCACTGACACACTTCACCCAAACACACTGCACCACACTCACTGATACACTTCACCCAAACACATTACACCACACTCACTGACACACTTCACCCAATCACATTGCACCACACTCACTGACACACTTCACCCAAACACACTGCACCACACTGACTGACACGCTTCACCCAAACACACTGCACCACACTCACTCACACGCATCACCCAAACACACTGCACCACACTCACTGACACACTTCATCCAAACACATTCCACCACACTCACTGACAGACTTCACCCAAACACACTGCACCACACTCACTGACACGCTTCACCCAAACACATTGCACCACACTCACTGACACACTTCACCTAAACACATTCCACCACACTCACTGACACGCTTCACCCAAACACATTGCACCACACTGACTGACACACTTCACCCAAACAAATTGCACCACACTCACTGACACACTTCACCCAAACACATTGCACCACACTCACTGACACACTTCACCCAAACACACTGCACCACACTCACTGACACACTTCACCCAAACACACTGCACCACACTCACTGACACGCTTCACCCAAACACACTGCACCACACTCACTGACACGCTTCACCCAAACACACTGCACCACACTCACTGACACACTTCACCCAAACACATTGCTCCACACTCACTGACACACTTCACCCAAACACAGTGCACCACACTCACTGACACGCTTCACCCAAACACACTGCACCACACTCACTGACACGCTTCACCCAAACACATTGCACCACACTCACTGACACACTTCACCCAAACACACTGCACCACACTCGCTGACACACTTCATCCAAACACACTGCACCACACTCACTGACACACTTCACCCAAACACATTGCACCACACTCACTGACACACTTCACCCGAACACATTGCACCACACTCACTGACACACTTCACCCAAACACACTGCACCACACTCACTGACACACTTCACCCAAACACATCGCACCACACTCACTGACACACTTCACCCAAACTCATTGCACCACACTCACTGACACACTTCACCCAAACACACTGCACCACACTCATTGACACACTTCACCCAAACACACTGCACCACACTCACTGACACACTTCACGCAAACACATTGCACCACACTCACTGACACACTTCACCCAAACACACTGCACCACACTCACTGACACACTTCACTCAAACACACTGCACCACACTCACTGACACACTTCACCCAAACACACTGCACCACACTCACTGACACACTTCACCCAAACACACTGCACCACACTCACTGACACACTTCACCCAAACACACTGCACCACACTCACTGACACACTTCACTCAAACACACTGCACCACACTCACTGACACACTTCACCGAAACACACTGCACCACACTCACTGACACACTTCACCCAAACACACTGCACCACACTCACTGACACACTTCACTCAAACACACTGCACCACACTCACTGACACACTTCACCCAAACACACTGCACCACACTCACTGACACACTTCACCCAAACACACTGCACCACACTCACTGACACACTTCACGCAAACACATTGCACCACACTCACTGACACAATTCACGCACACACACTGCACCACACTCACTGACACACTTCACCCAAACACACTGCACCACACTCACTGACACGCTTCACCCAAACACATTGCACCACACTCACTGACACACTTCACCCAAACACACTGCACCACACTCACTGACACACTTCATCCAAACACATTCAACCACACTCACTGACACACTTCACCCACACACTGCACCACACTCACTGACACACTTCACCCAAACACATTGCACCACACTCGCTGACACACTTCACCCAAACACATTGCACCACACTCACTGACACAATTCACCCGCACACTGCACCACACTCACTGACACACTTCACTCAAACACATTGCACCACACTCACTGACACACTTCACCCAAACACACTGCACCACACTCACTGATACACTTCACCCAGACACATTACACCACACTCACTGACACACTTCACCCAATCACATTGCACCACACTCACTGACACACTTCACCCAAACACACTGCACCACACTGACTGACACGCTTCACCCAAACACACTGCACCACACTCACTCACACGCATCACCCAAACACACTGCACCACACTCACTGCCACATTTCACCCAAACAAATTGCACCACACTCACTGACACACTTCACCCAAACACACTGCACCACACTCACTGACACACTTCACCCAAACACACTGCACCACACTCACTGACACACTTCACCCAAACACACTGCATCACACTCACTGACACACTTCACCCAAACACACTGCACCACACTCACTGACACGCTTCACCCAAACACATTGCACCACACTCACTGACACACTTCACCTAAACACATTCCACCACACTCACTGACACGCTTCACCCAAACACATTGCACCACACTGACTGACACACTTCACCCAAACAAATTGCACCACACTCACTGACACACTTCACCCAAACACATTGCACCACACTCACTGACACACTTCACCCAAACACACTGCACCACACTCACTGACACACTTCACCCAAACACACTGCACCACACTCACTGACACGCTTCACCCAAACACACTGCACCACACTCACTGACACGCTTCACCCAAACACACTGCACCACACTCACTGACACACTTCACCCAAACACACTGCACCACACTCGCTGACACACTTCACCCAAACACACTGCACCACACTCATTGACACACTTCACCCAAACACACTGCACCACACTCACTGACACACTTCTCTGAAACACACTGCACCACACTCACTGACACACTTCACGCAAACACATTGCACCACACTCACTGACACACTTCACCCAAACACACTGCACCACACTCACTGACACACTTCACTCAAACACACTGCACCACACTCACTGACACACTTCACCCAAACACACTGCACCACACTCACTGACACACTTCACCCAAACACACTGCACCACACTCACTGACACACTTCACCCAAACACACTGCACCACACTCACTGACACACTTCACCCAAACACACTGCACCACACTCACTGACACACTTCACTCAAACACACTGCACCACACTCACTGACACACTTCACCCAAACACACTGCACCACACTCACTGACACACTTCACCCAAACACACTGCACCACACTCACTGACACACTTCACGCAAACACATTGCACCACACTCACTGACACAATTCACGCACACACACTGCACCACACTCACTGACACACTTCACCCAAACACATTGCACCACACTCACTGACACACTTCACCCAAACACACTGCACCACACTCACTGACACACTTCACCCAAACACATTGCACCACACTCACTGACACACTTCATCCAAACACATTGCACCACACTCACTGACACACTTCACCCAAACACACTGCACCACACTCACTGACACACTTCACCCAAACACATTGCACCACACTCACTGACAAACTTCACCCAAACACACTGCACCACACTCACTGACACACTTCACCCAAACACATTGCACCACACTCACTGACACACTTCATCCAAACACATTGCACCACACTCACTGACACACTTCACCCAAACACACTGCACCACACTCACTGACACACTTCACCCAAACACACTGCACCACACTCACTGACACACTTCACCCAAACACACTGCACCACACTCACTGACACACTTCACCCAAACTCTGTGCACCACAATCACTGACACACTTCACCCAAACACATTGCACCACACTCACTGACACACTTCACCCAAACACATTGCACCACACCGACTGACACACTTGACCCAAACACACTGCTCCACACTCACTGACACACATCACCCAAACACATTGCACCACACTGACTGACACACTTCACCCAAACACACTGCACCACACTCACTGACACACTTCACCCAAACACGTTGCACCACACTCACTGACACACTTCACCCAAACACATTACACCACACTGACTGACACACTTCACCCAAACACATTGCACCACACTCACTGACACACTTCACACAAACACATTGCAGCACACTCACTGACACGCTTCACCCAAACACACTGCACCACACTCACTGACACACTTCGCCCAAAAACACTGCACCACACTCACTGACACACTTCACCCAAACACATTGCACCACACTCACTGACACACTTCACCCAAACAGTGCACCACACTCACTGACACACTTCACCCAAACACACTGCAACACACTCACTGACACACTTCACCCAAACACATTGCAGCACACTCACTGAGACACTTCACCCAAACACATTGCACCACAGTCACTGACACGCTTCACCCAAACACACTGCACCACACTCACTGACACACTTCACCCAAACACATTGCACCACACTCACTGACACACTTCACCCAAACACACTGCACCACACTCACTGACACGCTTCACCCAAACACATTGCACCACACTCACTGACACACTTCACCCAAACACATTGCACCACACTCACTGACACACTTCACCCACACACTGCACCACACTCACTGACACACTTCACTCAAACACATTGCACCACACTCACTGACACACTTCACCCAAACACACTGCACCACACTCACTGACACACTTCACCCAAATACATTGCACCACACTTCACCCAAACACAGTGCACCACACTCACTGACACACTTCACCCAAACACACTGCACCACACTCACTGACACACTTCACCCAAACACATTGCACCACTCACTGACACACTTCACCCAAACACATTGCACCACACTCACTGACACACTTCACCCAAACACATTGCACCACACTCACTGACACACTTCACCCAAACACATTGCACCACACTCACTGACACACTTCATCCAAACACATTGCACCACACTCACTGACACACTTCATCCAAACACATTGCACCACACTCACTGACACACTTCACCCAAACACATTACACCACACTCACTGACACACTTCACCCAATCACATTGCACCACACTCACTGACACACTTCACCCAAACACACTGCACCACACTGACTGACACGCTTCACCCAAACACACTGCACCACACTCACTGACACACTTCACCCAAACACACTGCACCACACTGACTGACACGCTTCACCCAAACACATTCCACCACACTCACTGACAGACTTCACCCAAACACACTGCACCACACTCACTGACACACTTCACCCAAACACACTGCACCACACTCACTGACACACTTCACTCAAACACACTGCACCACACTCACTGACACACTTCACTCAAACACATTGCACCATACTCACTGAGACACTTCACCCAAACACACTGCACCACACTCACTGACACGCTTCACCCAAACACATTGCACCACACTCACTGACACGCTTCACCAAAACACATTGCACCACACTCACTGACACGCTTCACCCAAACACATTGCACCACACTCACTGACACGCTTCACCCAAACACATTGCACCACACTCACTGACACACTTCACCCAAACACACTGCACCACACTCACTGACACACTTAACCCAAACACAGTGCACCACACTGACTGACACACTTCACCCAAACACACTGCACCACACTCACTGACACACTTCACCCAAACTCTGTGCACCACAATCACTGACACGCATCACGCAAACACACTGCACCACACTCACTGACACACTTCACCCAAACACACTGCACCACACTCAGACACACTTCACCCAAACTCTGTGCACCACAATCACTGACACACTTCACCCAAACACATTGCACCACACTCACTGACACACTTCACCCAAACACACTGCACCACACTCACTGACACACTTCACCCAAACACACTGCACCACACTCACTGACACACTTCACCCAAACACACTGCACCACACTCACTGACACACTTCACCCAAACACATTGCACCACACTCACTGACACGCTTCACCCAAACACAATGCACCACACTCACTGACACACTTCACCCAAACACATTGCACCACACTCAGTGACACACTTCACCCAAACACATTGCACCACACTCACTGAGACACTTCACCCAAACACATTGCACCACACTCACTGACACACTTCACCCAAACACACTGCACCACACTCACTGACACACTTCACCCAAACACATTGCACCACACTCACTGACACACTTCACCCAAACACACTGCACCACACTCACTGACACACTTCACCCAAACACACCGCACCACACTCACTGACACACTTCACCCAAACACACTGCACCACACTCACTGACACACTTCACCCAAACACACTGCACCACACTCACTGACACACTTCACCCAAACTCATTGCACCACACTCACTGACACACTTCACCCGAACACACTGCACCACACTCACTGACACGCTTCACCCAAACACACTGCACCACACTCACTGACACACTTCACCCAAACACATTGCACCACACTCACTGACACACTTCACCCAAACACACTGCACCACACTCACTGACAAACTTCATCCAAACACATTGCACCACACTCACTGACACACTTCACCCAAACACATTGCACCACACTCACTGACACACTTCACCCAAACACATTTCACCACACTCACTGACACACTTCACCCAAATACAGTGCACCACACTTATTGACACGCTTCACCCAAACACACTGCACCACACTCACTGACACGCTTCACCCAAACACATTGCACCACACTCACTGACACACTTCACCCAAACACACTGCACCACACTCACTGACACACTTCACCCAAACGCACTGCACCACACTCACTGACACGCTTCACCCAAACACATTGCACCACACTCACTGACACGCTTCACCCAAACACACTGCACCACACTCGCTGACACACTTCACCCAAACACACTGCACCACACTCACTGACACACTTCACCCAAACACACTGCACCACACTCACTGACACACTTCACCCAAACACATTGCAACACACTCACTGACACGCTTCACCCAAACACAATGCACCACACTCACTGACACACTTCAACCAAACACATTGCACCACACTCAGTGACACGCTTCACCCAAACACATTCCACCACACTCACTGACACACTTCACCCAAACACATTGAACCACACTCAGTGACACGCTTCACCCAAACACATTGCACCACACTCATTGACACACTTCACCCAAACACATTGCACCACACTCAGTGACACACTTCACCCAAACACATCGCACCACACTCACTGACACACTTCACCAAAACACATCGCACCACACTCACTGACACACTTCACCAAAACACATTGCACCACACTCACTGACACGCTTCACCCAAACACATTGCACCACACTCACTGACACACTTCACCCATACACACTGCACCACACTCACTGATACACTTCACCCAAACACACTGCACCACACTCACTGACACACTTCACCCAAACACACTGCACCACACTCACTGACACGCTTCACCCAAACACACTGCACCACACTCACTGACACGCTTCACCCAAACACATTGCACCACACTCACTGACACACTTCACCCAAACACATTGCACCACACTCACTGAGACACTTCACCCAAACACATTGCACCACACTCACTGAGACACTTCACCCAAACACATTGCCCCACAGTCACTGACACGCTTCACCCAAACACACTGCACCACACTCACTGACACACTTCACCCAAACACATTGCACCACACTCACTGACACACTTCACCCAAACACATTGCACCACACTCACTGAGACACTTCACCCAAACACATTGCACCACAGTCACTGACACGCTTCACCCAAACACACTGCACCACACTCACTGACACACTTCACCTAAACACATTGCACCACACTCACTGACACACTTCAGCCAAACACATTGCACCACACTCACTGACACACTTCACCCAAACACATTGCACCACACTCACTGACACACTTCACCCAAACACATTGCACCACACTCACTGACACACTTCACCCAAAGACACTGCACCACACTCACTGACACACTTCACCCAAACACATTGCACCACACTCAGACACACTTCACCCAAACACACTGCACCACACTCACTCACACGCATCACCCAAACACACTGCACCACACTCACTGACACATTTCACCCAAACAAATTGCACCACACTCACTGACACGCTTCACCCAAACACATTGCACCACACTCACTGACACACTTCACCCAAACACATTGCAGCACACTCACTGAGACACTTCACCCAAACACATTGCACCACAGTCACTGACACGCTTCACCCAAACACACTGCACCACACTCACTGACACACTTCACCCAAACACATTGCACCACACTCACTGACACACTTCACCCAAACACACTGCACCACACTCACTGACACGCTTCACCCAAACACATTGCACCACACTCACTGACACACTTCACCCAAACACATTTCACCACACTCACTGACACACTTCACCCAAACACAGTGCACCACACTCACTGACACGCTTCACCCAAACACACTGCACCACACTCACTGACACGCTTCACCCAAACACTTTGCACCACACTCACTGACACACTTCACCCAAACACACTGCACCACACTCACTGACACACTTCATCCAAACACATTCCACCACACTCACTGACAGACTTCACCCAAACACATTCCACCACACTCACTGACACACTTCACCCACACATTGCACCACACTCACTGACACACTTCACCCAAACACACTGCACCACACTCACTGATACACTTCAGCCAAACACATTGCACCACACTCACTGACACACTTCACCCAAACACATTGCACCACACTCACTGACACACTTCACCCACACACTGCACCACACTCACTGACACACTTCACTCAAACACATTGCACCACACTCACTGACACACTTCACCCAAACACACTGCACCACACTCACTGACACACTTCACCCAAATACATTGCACCACACTGACTGACACACTTCACCCAAACACACTGCACCACACTCACTGACACACTTCACCCAAACACAGTGCACCACACTCACTGACACACTTCACCCAAACACATTGCACCACACTCACTGACACACTTCACCCAAACACATTGCTCCACACTCACTGACACACTTCACCCAAACACATTGCGCCACACTCACTGACAGACTTCACCCAAACCCATTGCACCACACTCACTGACACACTTCACCCAAACACACTGCACCACACTCACTGACACACTTCACCCAAACACATTGCACCACACTCACTGACACACCTCACCCAAACCCATTGCACCACACTGACTGACACACTTCACCCAAACACACTGCACCACACTCACTGACACACTTCACCCAAACACACTGCATCACACTCACTGACACACTTCACCCAAACACATTGCTCCACACTCACTGACACACTTCACCCAAACACATTGCGCCACACTCACTGACACACTTCACCCAAACACATTGCACCACACTCACTGACACACTTCACCCAAACACAGTGCACCACACTCACTGACACACTTCACCCAAACACATTGCACCACACTCACTGACACACTTCACCCAAACACACTGCAGCACACTCACTGACACACTTCACACAAACACATTGCACCACACTCACTGACACACTTCACCCAAACACATTGCACCACACTCACTGACACACTTCACCCAAACACATTGCACCACACTCACTGACACACTTCACCCAAACACATTGCACCACACTCACTGACACACTTCACCCAAACACATTGCACCACACTCACTGACACACTTCACCCAAACACACTGCACCACACTCACTGACACACTTCACCCAAACACATTGCACTACACTCACTGACACACTTCATCCAAACACATTGCACCACACTCACTGACACACTTCACCCAAACACATTACACCACACTCACTGACACACTTCACCCAATCACATTGCACCACACTCACTGACACACTTCACCCAAACACATTGCACCACACTCACTGACAGACTTCACCCAAACACACTGCACCACACTCACTGACACACTTCACCCAAACACATTACACCACACTCACTGAGACACTTCACCCAAACACATTGCACCACACTCACTGACACGCTTCACCCAAACACATTGCACCACACTCATTGACACACTTCACCCAAACACATTTCACCACACTCACTGACACACTTCACCCAAACACAGTGCACCACACTTATTGACACGCTTCACCCAAACACACTGCACCACACTCACTGACACGCTTCACCCAAACACATTGCACCACACTCACTGACACACTTCACCCAAACACACTTCACCCAAACGCACTGCACCACACTCACTGACATGCTTCACCCAAACACATTGCACCACACTCACTGACACGCTTCACCCAAACACACTGCACCACACTCGCTGACACACTTCACCCAAACACACTGCACCACACTCACTGACACACTTCACCCAAACACACTGCACCACACTCACTGACACACTTCACCCAAACACATTGCAACACACTCACTGACACGCTTCACCCAAACACAATGCACCACACTCACTGACACACTTCAACCAAACACATTGCACCACACTCAGTGACACGCTTCACCTAAACACAATGCACCGCACTCACTGACACACTTCACCCAAACACATTGCACCACACTCAGTGACGCACTTCACCCAAACACATTCCACCACACTCACTGACACACTTCACCCAAACACATTGAACCACACTCAGTGACACGCTTCACCCAAACACATTGCACCACACTCACTGACACGCTTCACCCAAACACACTGCACCACACTCACTGACACACTTCACCCAAACACACTGCACCACACTCACTGACACACTTCACCCAAACACACTGCACCACACTCACTGACACACTTCACCCAAACACACTGCACCACACTCACTGACACGCTTCACCCAAACACACTGCACCACACTCACTGACACGCTTCACCCAAACACATTGCACCACACTCACTGACACACTTCACCCAAACACATTGCACCACACTCACTGAGACACTTCACCCAAACACACTGCACCACACTCACTGACACACTTCACCCAAACACATTGCACCACACTCAGTGACACACTTCACCCAAACACATTGCACCACACTCACTGAGACACTTCACCCAAACACATTGCACCACACTCACTAACACACTTCACCCAAACACACTGCACCACACTCACTGACACACTTCACCCAAACACATTGCACCACACTCACTGACACACTTCACCCAAACACATTGCACCACACTCACTGACACGCTTCACCCAAACACATTGCACCACACTCACTGACACACTTCACCCAAACACACTGCACCACACTCACTGACACACTTCATCCAAACACATTCCACCACACTCACTGACAGACTTCACCCAAACACATTCCACCACACTCACTGACACACTTCACCCACACACTGCACCACACTCACTGACACACTTCACTCAAACACATTGCACCACACTCACTGACACACTTCTCCCAAACACACTGCACCACACTCACTGATACACTTCACCCAAACACATTGCACCACACTCACTGACACACTTCACCCGCACACTGCACCACACTCACTGATACACTTCACCCAAACACAGTGCACCACACTCACTGACACACTTCACCCAAACACATTGCACCACACTCACTGACACACCTCACCCAAACCCATTGCACCACACTGACTGACACACTTCACCCAAACACACTGCATCACACTCACTGACACACTTCACCCAAACACGTTGCACCACACTCACTGACACACTTCATCCAAACACATTGCACCACACTCACTGACACACTTCACGCAAACACATTGCACCACACTCTCTGACACACTTCACACAAACACACTGCAGCACACTCACTGACACACTTCACACAAACACATTGCACCACACTCACTGACACACTTCACCCAAACACATTGCACCACACTCACTGACACACTTCACCCAAACTCATTGCACCACACTCACTGACACACTTCACCCAAACACACTGCACCACACTCACTGACACACTTCACCCAAACACATTGCACCACACTCACTGACACACTTCACCCGAACACAGTGCACCACACTCACTGACACACTTCACCCAAACACATTGCACCACACTCACTGACACGCTTCACCCAAACACACTGCACCACTCTCACTGACACACTTCACCCAAACACATTGCACCACACTCACTGACACGCTTCACCCAAACACACTGCACCACTCTCACTGACACACTTCACCCAAACACATTGCACCACACTCACTGACACGCTTCACCCAAACACATTGCACCACACTCACTGACACGCTTCACCCAAACACATTGCACCACACTCACTGACACGCTTCACCCAAACACATTGCACCACACTCACTGACACGCTTCACCCAAACACATTCCACCACACTCACTGACACACTTCACACAAACACATTGCACCACACTCACTGACACGCTTCACCCAAACACACTGCACCACACTCACTGACACACTTCACACAAACACACTGCACCACACTCACTGACACACTTCACCCAAACACACTGCACCACACTCACTGACACACTTCACACAAACACACTGCACCACACTCACTGACACACTTCACCCAAACACATTGCACCACACTCACTGACACACTTCACCCAAACACATTGCAACACAATCACTGACACACTTCACCCAAACACACTGCACCACACTCACTGACACGCTTCACCCAAACACATTGCACCACACTCACTCTCACACTTCACCCAAACACACTGCACCACACTCACTGACACACTTCACCGAAACACACTGCACCACACTCACTGACACACTTCACCCAAACACATTGCACCACACTCACTGACACACTTCACCCAAACACATTGCACCACACTGACTGACACACTTCACCCAAACACATTGCACCACACTCACTGACACACTTCACCCAAACACACTGCACCACACTCACTGATACACTTCACCCAAACACACTGCACCACACTCACTGACACACTTCACCCAAACACATTGCACCACACTCACTGAGACACTTCACCCAAACACATTGCACCACACTCACTGAGACACTTCACCCAAACACATTGCCCCACAGTCACTGACACGCTTCACCCAAACACACTGCACCACACTCACTGACACACTTCACCCAAACACATTGCACCACACTCACTGACACACTTCACCCAAACACATTGCACCACACTCACTGACACACTTCACCCAAACACATTGCACCACACTCACTGACACACTTCACCCAAACACATTGCACCACACTCACTGAGACACTTCACCCAAACACATTGCACCAGTCACTGACACGCTTCACCCAAACACACTGCACCACGCTCACTGACACTTCACCCAAACACATTGCACCACACTCACTGACACACTTCACCCAAACACATTGCACCACACTCACTGACACACTTCACCCAAACACACTGCACCACACTCACTGACACATTTCACCCAAACAAATTGCACCACACTCACTGACACGCTTCACCCAAACACATTGCACCACACTCACTGACACACTTCACCCAAACACATTGCAGCACACTCACTGAGACACTTCACCCAAACACATTGCACCACAGTCACTGACACGCTTCACCCAAACACACTGCACCACACTCACTGACACACTTCACCCAAACACATTGCACCACACTCACTGACACACTTCACCCAAACACACTGCACCACACTCACTGACACGCTTCACCCAAACACATTGCACCACACTCACTGACACACTTCACCCAAACACATTTCACCACACTCACTGACACACTTCACCCAAACACAGTGCACCACACTCACTGACACGCTTCACCCAAACACACTGCACCACACTCACTGACACGCTTCACCCAAACACATTGCACCACACTCACTGACACACTTCACCCAAACACACTGCACCACACTCACTGACACACTTCATCCAAACACATTCCACCACACTCACTGATACACTTCAGCCAAACACATTGCACCACACTCACTGACACACTTCACCCAAACACACTGCACCACACTCACTGATACACTTCAGCCAAACACATTGCACCACACTCACTGACACACTTCACCCAAACACATTGCACCACACTCACTGACACACTTCACCCACACACTGCACCACACTCACTGACACACTTCACTCAAACACATTGCACCACACTCACTGACACACTTCACCCAAACACACTGCACCACACTCACTGACACACTTCACCCAAATACATTGCACCACACTGACTGACACACTTCACCCAAACACACTGCACCACACTCACTGACACACTTCACCCAAACACAGTGCACCACACTCACTGACACACTTCACCCAAACACATTGCACCACACTCACTGACACACTTCACCCAAACACATTGCTCCACACTCACTGACACACTTCACCCAAACACATTGCGCCACACTCACTGACAGACTTCACCCAAACCCATTGCACCACACTGACTGACACACTTCACCCAAACACACTGCATCACACTCACTGACACACTTCACCCAAACACGTTGCATCACACTCACTGACACACTTCACCCAAACACAGTGCACCACACTCACTGACACACTTCACCCAAACACAGTGCACCACACTCACTGACACACTTCACCCAAACACATTGCACCACACTCACTGACACACTTCACCCAAACACATTGCACCACACTCACTGACACACTTCACCCAAACACACTGCACCACACTCACTGACACACTTCACCCAAACACATTGCACCACACTCACTGACACACCTCACCCAAACCCATTGCACCACACTGACTGACACACTTCACCCAAACACACTGCACCACACTCACTGACACACTTCACCCAAACACACTGCATCACACTCACTGACACACTTCACCCAAACACATTGCTCCACACTCACTGACACACTTCACCCAAACACATTGCGCCACACTCACTGACACACTTCACCCAAACACATTGCACCACACTCACTGACACACTTCACCCAAACACAGTGCACCACACTCACTGACACACTTCACCCAAACACATTGCACCACACTCACTGACACACTTCACCCAATCACATTGCACCACACTCACTGACACACTTCACCCAAACACATTGCACCACACTCACTGACACACTTCACCCAAACACATTACACCACACTCACTGAGACACTTCACCCAAACACATTGCACCACACTCACTGACACGCTTCACCCAAACACATTGCACCACACTCATTGACACACTTCACCCAAACACATTTCACCACACTCACTGACACACTTCACCCAAACACAGTGCACCACACTTATTGACACGCTTCACCCAAACACACTGCACCACACTCACTGACACGCTTCACCCAAACACATTGCACCACACTCACTGACACACTTCACCCAAACACACTGCACCACACTCACTGACACACTTCACCCAAACGCACTGCACCACACTCACTGACATGCTTCACCCAAACACATTGCACCACACTCACTGACACGCTTCACCCAAACACACTGCACCACACTCGCTGACACACTTCACCCAAACACACTGCACCACACTCACTGACACACTTCACCCAAACACACTGCACCACACTCACTGACACACTTCACCCAAACACATTGCAACACACTCACTGACACGCTTCACCCAAACACAATGCACCACACTCACTGACACACTTCAACCAAACACATTGCACCACACTCAGTGACACGCTTCACCTAAACACAATGCACCGCACTCACTGACACACTTCACCCAAACACATTGCACCACACTCAGTGACGCACTTCACCCAAACACATTCCACCACACTCACTGACACACTTCACCCAAACACATTGAACCACACTCAGTGACACGCTTCACCCAAACACATTGCACCACACTCACTGACACGCTTCACCCAAACACACTGCACCACACTCACTGACACACTTCACCCAAACACACTGCACCACACTCACTGACACACTTCACCCAAACACACTGCACCACACTCACTGACACACTTCACCCAAACACACTGCACCACACTCACTGACACGCTTCACCCAAACACATTGCACCACACTCACTGACACACTTCACCCAAACACATTGCACCACACTCACTGAGACACTTCACCCAAACACATTGCACCAGTCACTGACACGCTTCAGCCAAACACACTGCACCACACTCACTGACACACTTCACCCAAACACATTGCACCACACTCACTGACACACTTCACCCAAACACACTGCACCACACTCACTGACACACTTCACCCAAACACATTGCACCACACTCAGTGACACACTTCACCCAAACACATTGCACCACACTCACTGAGACACTTCACCCAAACACATTGCACCACACTCACTAACACACTTCACCCAAACACACTGCACCACACTCACTGACACACTTCACCCAAACACATTGCACCACACTCACTGACACACTTCACCCAAACACACTGCACCACACTCACTGACACGCTTCACCCAAACACACTGCACCACACTCACTGACACACTTCACCCAAACACATTGCACCACACTCACTGACACGCTTCACCCAAACACATTGCACCACACTCACTGACACACTTCACCCAAACACATTACACCACACTCACTGAGACACTTCACCCAAACACATTGCACCACACTCACTGACACGCTTCACCCAAACACATTGCACCACACTCACTGACACACTTCACCCAAACACATTTCACCACACTCACTGACACACTTCACCCAAACACAGTGCACCACACTCACTGACACGCTTCACCCAAACACAGTGCACCACACTCACTGACACGCTTCACCCAAACACATTGCACCACACTCACTGACACACTTCACCCAAACACAGTGCACCACACTCACTGACACGCTTCACCCAAACACAGTGCACCACACTCACTGACACGCTTCACCCAAACACATTGCACCACACTCACTGACACACTTCACCCAAACACACTGCACCACACTCGCTGACACACTTCGCCCAAACACACTGCACCACACTCACTGACACACTTCATCCAAACACATTCCACCACACTCACTGACAGACTTCACCCAAACACACTGCACCACACTCACTGACACACTTCACCCAAACACACTGCACCACACTCACTGACACACTTCACTCAAACACATTGCACCATTCTCAATGAGACACTTCACCCAAACACATTGCACCACACTGACTGACACACTTCACCCAAACACAGTGCACCACACTGACTGACACACTTCACCCAAACACACTGCACCACACTCACTGACACACTTCACCCAAACTCTGTGCACCACAATCACTGACACGCTTCACCCAAACACACTGCACCACACTCAATCACACGCATCACCCAAACACACTGCACCACACTCACTGACACACTTCACCCAAACACACTGCACCACACTCACTGACACACTTCACCCAAACACACTGCACCACACTCACTGACACACTTCACCCAAACACACTGCACCACACTCACTGACACGCTTCACCCAAACACATTGCACCACACTCACTGACACACTTCACCCAAACACATTGCACTACACTCACTGACACACTTCACCCAAACACACTGCACCACACTCACTGACACACTTCAGCCAAACACATTGCACCACACTCACTGACACACTTCACCCAAACACATTGCACCACACTCACTGACACGCTTTACCCAAACACAATGCACCACACTCACTGACACACTTCACCCAAACACATTGCACCACACTCAGTGACACACTTCACCCAAACACATTGCACCACACTCACTGAGACACTTCACCCAAACACATTGCACCACACTCACTGACACACTTCACCCAAACACACTGCACCACACCGACTGACACGCTTCACCCAAACACACTGCACCACACTCACTCACACGCATCACCCAAACACACTGCACCACACTCACTGACACATTTCAGCCAAACAAATTGCACCACACTTACTGACACACTTCACCCAAACACATTCCACCACACTCACTGACACACTTCACCCAAACACACTGCACCACACTCACTGACACACTTCACCCAAACACATTGCACCACACTCACTGACACACTTCACCCAAACACATTGCACCACACTCACTGACACACTTCACCCAAACACACTGCACCACACTCACTAACACACTTCACCCAAACACACTGCACCACTCTGACTGACACACTTCACCCAAACACATTGCACCACACTCACTGACACACTTCACCCAAACACATTGCACCACACTCACTGACACACTTCACCCAAACACACTGCACCACACTCACTGACACGCTTCACCCAAACACATTGCACCACACTCACTGACACACTTCACCCAAACACATTGCACCACACTCAGACACAGTTCACCCAAACACACTGCACCACACTCACTGACACACTTCACCCAAACACATTGCACTACACTCACTGACACACTTCATCCAAGCACATAGCACCACACTCACTGACACACTTCACCCAAACACATTGCACCACACTCACTGACACACATCACCCAAACACACTGCACCAGACTCACTGACACACTTCACCCAAACACATTGCACCACACTCACTGACACACTTCACGCAAACACACTGCACCACACTCACTGACACACTTCACCCAAACGCATTGCACCACACTCACTGACACACATCACCCAAACACACTGCACCAGACTCACTGACACACTTCACTCAAACACATTGCACCACACTCACTGACACATTTCACCCAAACACACTGCACCACACTCACTGACACACTTCACCCAAACACATTGCACCACACTCACTGACACACTTCACCCAAACACACTGCACCACACTTCACCTAAACACAGTGCACCACACTCACTGACACACTTCACCCAAACACATTGCACCACACTCACTGACACACTTCACCCAAAGACACTGCACCACACTCACTGACACACTTCACCCAAACACACTGCACCACACTCACTGACACACTTCATCCAAACACATTCCACCACACTCACTGACAGACTTCACCCAAACACACTGCACCACCTCACTGACACGCTTCACCAAAACACATTGCACCACACTCACTGACACGCTTCACCCAAACACATTGCACCACACTCACTGACACGCTTCACCCAAACACACTGCACCACACTCACTGACACACTTCACCCAAACACACTGCACCACACTCACTGACACACTTCACCCAAACACATTGCACCACACTCACTGACACGCTTCACCCAAACACATTGCACCACCTCACTGACACGCTTCACCAAAACACATTGCACCACACTCACTGACACGCTTCACCCAAACACATTGCACCACTCTCACTGACACACATCACTCAAACACACTGCACCACACTCACTGACACGCTTCACCCAAACACATTGCACCACACTCACTGACACACTTCACCCAAACACATTGCACCACACTCACTGACACACTTCACCCAAACACACTGCACCACCCTCACTGACACGCTTCACCCAAACACACTGCACCACCCTCACTGACACGCTTCACCCAAACACATTGCACCACACTCACTGACACGCTTCACCCAAACACATTGCACCACACTCACTGACACACTTCACCCAAACACATTGCACCACACTCACTGACACACTTCACCCAAACACACTGCACCACACTCACTGACACACTTCACCCAAACACATTGCACCACACTCACTGACACACTTCACGCAAACACACTGCACCACACTCGCTGACACACTTCACCCAAACACATTGCACCACACTCACTGACACACTTCACCCAAACACATTGCACCACACTCACTGACACACTTCACCCAAACACATTGCGCCACACTCACTGACACACTTCACCCAAACACACTGCACCACACTCACTGACACACTTCACCCAAACACATTGCACCACACTCACTGACACACTTCACCCAAACACATTGCACCACACTCACTGACACACTTCACCCAAACACATTGCACCACACTCACTGACACACTTCACCCAAACACAGTGCACCACACTCACTGACACACTTCAACCAAACACACTGCACCACACTCACTGACACACTTCACCCAAACACAGTGCACCACACTCACTGACACACTTCACCCAAACACACTGCACCACACTCACTGACACACTTCACCCAAACTCGGTGCACCACAATCACTGACACGCTTCACCCAAACACACTGCACCACACTCACTGACACACTTCACGCAAACACACTGCACCACACTCACTGACACACTTCACCCAAACACACTGCACCACACTCACTGACACACTTCACCCAAACACATTGCACCACACTCAGACACATTTCACCCAAACACACTGCACCACACTCACTGACACACTTCACCCAAACACATTGCACCACACTCACTGACGCACTTCACCCAAACACACTGCACCACACTCACTGACACACTTCACCCAAACACACTGCACCACACTCACTGACACACTTCACCCAAACACATTGCACCACACTCACTGACACACTTCACCCAAAGACACTGCACCACACTCACTGACACACTTCACCCAAACACACTGCACCACACTCACTGACACACTTCATCCAAACACATTCCACCACACTCACTGACAGACTTCACCCAAACACACTGCACCACACTCACTGACACGCTTCACCAAAACACATTGCACCACACTCACTGACACGCTTCACCCAAACACATTGCACCACACTCACTGACACGCTTCACCCAAACACATTGCACCACACTCACTGACACACTTCACCCAAACACATTGCACCACACTCACTGACACACTTCACCCAAACACACTGCACCACCCTCACTGACACGCTTCACCCAAACACACTGCACCACCCTCACTGACACGCTTCACCCAAACACATTGCACCACACTCACTGACACGCTTCACCCAAACACATTGCACCACACTCACTGACACACTTCACCCAAACACACTGCACCACCCTCACTGACACGCTTCACCCAAACACATTGCACCACACTCACTGACACGCTTCACCCAAACACATTGCACCACACTCACTGACACACTTCACCCAAACACATTGCACCACACTCACTGACACACTTCACCCAAACACACTGCACCACACTCACTGAGACACTTCACCCAAACACATTGCACCACACTCACTGACACACATCACCCAAACACACTGCACCAGACTCACTGACACACTTCACCCAAACACATTGCACCACACTCACTGACACACTTCACCCAAACACATTGCACCACACTCACTGACACACTTCACGCAAACACATTGCACCACACTCACTGACACACTTCACCCAAACACATTGCACCACACTGACTGACACGCTTCACCCAAACACACTGCACCACACTCACTGACACATTTCACCCAAACAAATTGCACCACACTCACTGACACACTTCACCCAAACACATTGCACCACACTCACTGACACACTTCACCCAAACACACTGCACCACACTTCACCTAAACACAGTGCACCACACTCACTGACACACTTCACCCAAACACATTGCACCACACTCACTGACACACTTCACCCAAACACACTGCACCACACTCACTGACACACTTCATCCAAACACATTCCACCACACTCACTGACAGACTTCACCCAAACACACTGCACCACACTCACTGACACACTTCACCCAAACACATTGCACCACACTCACTGACACACTTCACCCAAACACATTGCACCACACTCACTGACACACTTCACCCAAACACACTGCACCACACTCACTGAGACACTTCACCCAAACACACTGCACCACACTCACTGACACACTTCACCCAAACACATTGCACCACACTCACTGACACACTTCACCCAAATACATTGCACCACACTCACTGACACACTTCACCCAAACACATTGCACCACACTCACTGACACACTTCACCCAAACACATTGCACCACACTCACTGACACACTTCACCCAAACACATTGCACCACACTCACTGACACACTTCACCCAAACACAGTGCACCACACTCACTGACACACTTCAACCAAACACACTGCACCACACTCACTGACACACTTCACCCAAACACAGTGCACCACACTCACTGACACACTTCACCCAAACACACTGCACCACACTCACTGACACACTTCACCCAAACTCGGTGCACCACAATCACTGACACGCTTCACCCAAACACACAGCACCACACTCAATCACACGCATCACCCAAACACACTGCACCACACTCACTGACACACTTCACCCAAACACACTGCACCACACTCAATCACACGCATCACCCAAACACACTTCACCCAAACACACTGCACCACACTCACTGACACACTTCACCCAAACTCTGTGCACCACAATCACTGACACACTTCACCCAAACACATTGCACCACACTCACTGACACACTTCACCCAAACACATTGCACCACACTCACTGACACACTTCACCCAAACACATTGCACCACACTCACTGACACACTTCACCCAAACACATTGCACCACACTCACTGACACACTTCACCCAAACACATTGCACTACACTCACTGACACACTTCACCCAAACACATTGCACCACACTCACTGACACACTTCACCCAAACACATTGCACCACACTCACTGACACACTTCACCCAAACACATTGCACCACACTCACTGACACACTTCACCCAAACACATTGCACCACACTCACTGACACACTTCACCCAAACACATTGCACCACACTCACTGACACACTTCACCCAAACACATTGCACCACACTCACTGACACACTTCACCCAAACACATTGCACCACACTCACTGACACGCTTCACCCAAACACATTGCACTACACTCACTGACACACTTCACGCAAACACACTGCACCACACTCACTGACACACTTCACCCAAACACATTGCACCACACTCACTGACACACTTCACCCAAACACATTGCACCACACTCACTGACACACTTCACCCAAACACACTGCACCACACTCACTGACACACTTCACCCAAACACATTGCACCACACTCACTGACACGCTTCACCCAAACACAATGCACCACACTCACTGACACACTTCACCCAAACACATTGCACCACACTCACTGACACACTTCACCCAAACACACTGCACCACACTCACTGACACACTTCATCCAAACACATTGCAGCACACTCACTGACACACTTCACCCAAACACATTGTACCACACTCACTGACACACTTCACCCAAACACATTGCACCACACTCACTGACACACTTCACCCAAACACATTACACCACACTCACTGAGACACTTCACCCAAACACACTGCACCACACTCACTGACACACTTTACCCAAACACACTGCACCACAGTCACTCACACGCATCACCCAAACACACTGCACCACACTCACTGACACACTTTACCCAAACACATTCCACCACACTCACTGACACACTTCACCCAAAGACACTGCACCACACCGACTGACACGCTTCACCCAAACACACTGCACCACACTCACTGACACACTTCACCCAAACACATTCCACCACACTCACTGACACACTTCACCCAAACACACTGCACCACACTCACTGACACACTTCACCCAAACACATTGCACCACACTCACTGACACACTTCACCCAAACACATTGCACCACACTCACTGACACACTTCACCCAAACACACTGCACCACACTCACTGACACACTTCACCCAAACACACTGCACCACTCTGACTGACACACTTCACCCAAACACATGGCACCACACTCACTTACACACTTCACCCAAACACACTGCATCACACTCACTGACACACTTCACCCAAACACACTGCACCACACTCACTGACACACTTCATCCAAACACATTCCACCGCACTCACTGACAGACTTCACCCAAACACACTGCACCACACTCACTGACACACTTCACCCAAACACATTGCACCACACTCACTGACACACTTCACCCAAAAACATTGCACCACACTCACTGACACTCATCACCCAAACACATTGCACCACACTCACTGACACACTTCACCCAAACACACTGCACCACACTCACTGACACACTTCACCCAAACACATTGCACTACACTCACTGACACACTTCATCCAAGCACATTGCACCACACTCACTGACACACTTCACCCAAACATATTACACCACACTCACTGACACACTTCACCCAATCACATTGCACCACACTCACTGACACACTTCACCCAAACACACTGCACCACACCGACTGACACGCTTCACCCAAACACATTGCACCACACTCACTCACACGCATCACCCAAACACACTGCACCACACTCACTGACACATTTCACCCAAACACATTGCACCACACTCACTGACACACTTCACCCAAACACATTGCACCACACTCACTGACACACTTCACCAAAACACACTGCACCACACTTCCCCTAAACACAGTGCACCACACTCACTGACACATTTCACCCAAACACATTGCACCACACTCACTGACACACTTCACCCAAACACACTGCACCACACTCACTGACACACTTCACCCAAACACACTGCACCACACTCACTGACACACTTCACTCAAACACATTGCACCATACTCATTGAGACACTTCACCCAAACACATTGCACCACACTCACTGACACGCTTCACCCAAACACATTGCACCACACTCACTGACACGCTTCACCCAAACACATTGCACCACCTCACTGACACGCTTCACCAAAACACATTGCACCACACTCACTGACACGCTTCACCCAAACACATTGCACCACACTCACTGACACGCTTCACCCAAACACATTGCACCACACTCACTGACACACTTCACCCAAACACATTGCACCACACTCACTGACACACTTCACCCAAACACACTGCACCACCCTCACTGACACGCTTCACCCAAACACACTGCACCACACTCACTGACACACTTCACCCAAACACAGTGCACCACACTCACTGACACACTTCACCCAAACAGTGCACCACACTCACTGACACACTTCACCCAAACACACTGCACCACACTCACTGAGACACTTCACCCAAACACATTGCACCACACTCACTGACACACGTCACCCAAACACACTGCACCACACTCACTGACACGCTTCACCCAAACACACTGCACCACACTCACTGACACACGTCACCCAAACACATTGCACCACACTCACTGACACACTTCTCCCAAACACATTGCACCACACTCACTGACACGCTTCACCCAAACACACTGCACCACACTCACTGACACGCTTCACCCAAACACACTGCACCACACTCAATGACACGCTTCACCCAAACACATTGCAGCACACTCACTGACACACTTCACCCAAACACAGTGCACCACACTCACTGACACACTTCACCCAAACACATTGCACCACACTCACTGACACACTTCACCCAAACACATTGCTCCACACTCACTGACACACTTCACCCAAACACAGTGCACCACACTCACTGACACACTTCACCCAAACACACTGCACCACACTCGCTGACACACATCACCCAAACACACTGCACCAGACTCACTGACACACTTCACCCAAACACATTGCACCACACTCACTGACACACTTCACGCAAACACACTGCACCACACTCACTGACACACTTCAACCAAACACACTGCACCACACTCACTGACACGCTTCACCCTAACACACTGCACCACACTCACTGACACACTTCACCCAAACACATTGCACCACACTCAGTGACACACTTCACCCAAACACACTGCACCACACTCACTGACACACTTCACCCAAACACATTGCACCACACTCACTGACACACTTCACCCAAACACATTGCACCACACTCACTGACACACTTCACCCAAACACATTGCACCTCACTCACTGACACACTTCACCCAAACACATTGCACCACACTCACTGACACACTTCACCCAAACACATTGCACCACACTGACTGACACACTTCACCCAAACACATTGCACCACACTCACTGACACACTTCACCCAAACACATTGCACCACACTCACTGACACACTTCACCCAAACACATTGCACCACACTCACTCTCACGCATCACCCAAACACACTGCACCACACTCACTGACACATTTCACCCAAACCAATTGCACCACACTCACTGACACACTTCACCCAAACACATTCCACCACACTCACTGACACACTTCACCCAAACACACTGCACCACACTCACTGACACACTTCACCACACTCACTGACACACTTCACCCAAACACATTGCACCACACTCCCTGACACACTTCACCCAATCACATTGCACCACACTCACTGACACACTTCACCCAAACACAATGCACCACACTCACTGACACACTTCACCCAAACACATTGCACCACACTGACTGACACACTTCACCCAAACACACTGCACCACACTCACTGACACACTTCACCCAAACACATTGCACCACACTCACTGACACACTTCACCCAAACACATTGCACCACACTGACTGGCACACTTCACCCAAACACACTGCACCACACTCACTGACACACATCACCCAAACACACTGCACCAGACTCACTGACACACTTCACCCAAACACATTGCACCACACTCACTGACACACTTCACGCAAACACACCGCACCACACTCACTGACACACTTCAACCAAACACACTGCACCACACTCACTGACACGCTTCACCCTAACACACTGCACCACACTCACTGACACACTTCACCCAAACACATTGCACCACACTCAGTGACACACTTCACCCAAACACACTGCACCACACTCACTGACACACTTCACCCAAACACACTGCACCACACTCACTGACACACTTCACCCAAACACATTGCACCACACTCACTGACACACTTCACCCAAACACATTGCACCTCACTCACTGACACACTTCACCCAAACACACTGCACCACACTCACTGACACACTTCACCCAAACACATTGCACCACACTCACTGACACACTTCACCCAAACACATTGCACCACACTCACTGACACACTTCACCCAAACACATTGCACCACACTCACTGACACACTTCACCCAAACACATTGCACCACACTCACTGACACACTTCACCCAAACACACTGCACCACACTCACTGACACGCTTCACCCAAACACATTGCACCACACTCACTGACACACTTCACCCAAACACACTGCACCACACTCACTGACACGCTTCACCCAAACACATTGCACCACACTCACTGACACACTTCACCCAAACACACTGCACCACACTCACTGACACACATCACCAAAACACACTGCACCACACTCGCTGATACACTTCACCCAAACACACTGCACCACACTCACTGACACACTTCACCCAAACACATTGCACCACACTGACTGGCACACTTCACCCAAACACACTGCACCACACTCACTGACACACTTCACCCAAACACAGTGCACCACACTCACTGACACACTTCACCCAAACACATTGCACCACACTCACTGACACACCTCACCCAAACACATTGCACCACACTGACTGACACACTTCACCCAAACACACTGCACCACACTGACTGACACACTTCACCCAAACACATTCCACCACACTCACTGACACACTTCACCCAAACACACTGCACCACACTGACTGACACACTTCACCCAAACACACTGCACCACACTCACTGACACACTTCACCCAAACACGTTGCATCACACTCACTGACACACTTCACCCAAACACATTCCACCACACTCACTGACACACTTCACCCAAACACAGTGCACCACACTCACTGACACACTTCACCCAAACACATTGCACCAGACTCACTGACACACTTCACCCAAACACATTGCTCCACACTCACTGACACACTTCACCCAAACACAGTGCACCACACTCACTGACACGCTTCACCCAAACACACTGCACCACACTCACTGACACGCTTCACCCAAACACATTGCACCACACTCACTGACACACTTCACCCAAACACACTGCACCACACTCGCTGACACACTTCACCCAAACACATTGCACCACACTCACTGACACACTTCATCCAAACACATTCCACCACACTCACTGACACACTTCATCCAAACACATTCCACCACACTCACTGAGACTTCACCCAAACCCATTCCACCACACTCACTGACACACTTCACCCAAACACACTGCACAACACTCACTGACACACTTCACACAAAGACATTGCACCACACTCACTGACACACTTCACCCAAACACATTGCACCACACTCACTGACACACTTCACCCAAACACACTGCACCACACTCAGACACACTTCACCCAAACACAGTGCACCACACTCACTGACACACTTCACCCAAACACATTGCACCACACTCACTGACACACTTTA
Source organism: Somniosus microcephalus (assembly GCF_052327205.1). Lineage (NCBI taxonomy): Eukaryota > Metazoa > Chordata > Chondrichthyes > Squaliformes > Somniosidae > Somniosus > Somniosus microcephalus. The sequence continues at coordinate 5,517,281 of NC_141008.1, forward strand.
CCCAAACACATTCCACCACACTCACTGACACACTTCACCCAAACACACTGCACCACACTGACTGACACGCTTCACCCAAACACGCTGCACCACACTCACTCACACGCATCACCCAAACACACTGCACCACACTCACTGACACATTTCACCCAAACAAATTGCACCACACTCACTGACACACTTCACCCAAACACATTCCACCACAGTCACTGACACACTTCACCCAAACACACTGCACCACACTCACTGATGCACTTCACCCAAACACATTGCACCACACTCACTGACACACTTCACCCAAACACATTGCACCACACTCACTGACACACTTCACCCAAACACATTGCACCACACTCACTGACACACTTCACCCAAACACACTGCACCACACTCACTGATACAGTTCACCCAAACACATTGCACCACACTCACTGACACACTTCACCCAAACACATTGCACCACACTCACTGACACACTTCACCCAAACACATTGCACCACACTCAGTGACACACACTTCACCCAAACACAATGCACCACACTCACTGACACACTTCACCCAAACACATTGCACCACACTCACTGACACACTTCACCCAAACACAATGCACCACACTCACTGACACACTTCACCCAAACACATTGCACCACACTCAGTGACACACTTCACCCAAACACATTGCACCACACTCACTGAGACACTTCACCCAAACACATTGCACCACACTCACTGACACACTTCACCCAAACACACTGCACCACACTCACTGACACACTTCACCCAAACACATTGCACCACACTCACTGACACACTCCACCCAAACACACTGCACCACACTCACTGACACACTTCACCCAAACACACCGCACCACACTCACTGACACACTTCACCCAAACACATTGCACCACACTCACTGACACGCTTCACCCAAACACATTGCACCACACTCACTGACACACTTCACCCAAACTCATTGCACCACACTCACTGACACACTTCACCCGAACACACTGCACCACACTCACTGACACGCTTCACCCAAACACACTGCACCACACTCACTGACACACTTCACCCAAACACATTGCACCACACTCACTGACACACTTCACCCAAACACACTGCACCACACTCACTGACACACTTCATCCAAACACATTGCACCACACTCACTGACACACTTCACCCAAACACATTGCACCACACTCACTGACACACTTCACCCAAACACATTGCACCACACTCACTGACACACTTCACCCAAACACATTGCACCAGTCACTGACACACTTCACCCAAACACATAACACTACACTCACTGACACACTTCACCCAAAGACAGTGCACCACACTCACTGACACGCTTCACCCAAACACACTGCACCACACTCACTGACAAGCTTCACCCAAACACATTGCACCACACTCACTGACACACTTCACCCAAACACACTGCACCACACTCACTGACACACTTTACCCAAACACATTCCACCACACTCACTGACACACTTCACCCAAACACACTGCACCACAGTCACTCACACGCATCACCCAAACACACTGCACCACACTCACTGACACATTTCACCCAAACAAATTGCACCACACTCACTGACACACTTCACCCAAACACATTCCACCACACTCACTGACACACTTCACCCAAACACACTGCACCACACTCACTGACACACTTCACCCAAACACATTGCACCACACTCACTGACACACTTCACCCAAACACACTGCACCACACTCACTGACACACTTCACCCAAACACACTGCACCACTCACTGACACACTTCACCCAAACACATTGCACCACACTCACTGACACATTTCACCCAAACACATTGCACCACACTCACTCACACACTTCACCCAAACACATTGCACCACACTCACTGACACATTTCACCCAAACAAATTGCACCACACTCACTGACACACTTCACCCAAACACACTGCACCACACTCACTGACACACTTCACCCAAACACATTGCACCACACTCAGTGACACACTTCACCCAAACACATTGCACCACACTCCCTGACACACTTCACCCAAACACATTGCACCACACTCATTGACACACTTCACCCAAACACACTGCACCACACTCACTGACACACTTCACCCAAACACATTGCACCACACTCATTGACACACTTCACCCAAACACACTGCACCACACTCCCTGACACACTTCACCCAAACACATTCCACCACACTCACTGACACACTTCACCCAAACACACTGCACCACACTCACTGACACACTTCACCCAAACACATTGCACCAGACTCACTGACACACTTCACCCAAACACATTGCTCCACACTCACTGACACACTTCACCCAAACACAGTGCACCACACTCACTGACACGCTTCACCCAAACACACTGCACCACACTCACTGACACGCTTCACCCAAACACATTGCACCACACTCACTGACACACTTCACCCAAACACACTGCACCACACTCGCTGACACACTTCACCCAAACACATTGCACCACACTCACTGACACACTTCATCCAAACACATTCCACCACACTCACTGACACACTTCATCCAAACACATTCCACCACACTCACTGAGACTTCACCCAAACCCATTCCACCACACTCACTGACACACTTCACCCAAACACACTGCACAACACTCACTGACACACTTCACACAAAGACATTGCACCACACTCACTGACACACTTCACCCAAACACATTGCACCACACTCACTGACACACTTCACCCAAACACACTGCACCACACTCAGACACACTTCACCCAAACACAGTGCACCACACTCACTGACACACTTCACCCAAACACATTGCACCACACTCACTGACACACTTTACCCAAACACATTCCACCACACTCACTGACACACTTCACCCAAACACACTGCACCACACTGACTGACACGCTTCACCCAAACACGCTGCACCACACTCACTCACACGCATCACCCAAACACACTGCACCACACTCACTGACACATTTCACCCAAACAAATTGCACCACACTCACTGACACACTTCACCCAAACACATTCCACCACAGTCACTGACACACTTCACCCAAACACACTGCACCACACTCACTGATGCACTTCACCCAAACACATTGCACCACACTCACTGACACACTTCACCCAAACACATTGCACCACACTCACTGACACACTTCACCCAAACACATTGCACCACACTCACTGACACACTTCACCCAAACACACTGCACCACACTCACTGATACAGTTCACCCAAACACATTGCACCACACTCACTGACACACTTCACCCAAACACATTGCACCACACTCACTGACACACTTCACCCAAACACATTGCACCACACTCAGTGACACACACTTCACCCAAACACAATGCACCACACTCACTGACACACTTCACCCAAACACATTGCACCACACTCACTGACACACTTCACCCAAACACAATGCACCACACTCACTGACACACTTCACCCAAACACATTGCACCACACTCAGTGACACACTTCACCCAAACACATTGCACCACACTCACTGAGACACTTCACCCAAACACATTGCACCACACTCACTGACACACTTCACCCAAACACACTGCACCACACTCACTGACACACTTCACCCAAACACATTGCACCACACTCACTGACACACTCCACCCAAACACACTGCACCACACTCACTGACACACTTCACCCAAACACACCGCACCACACTCACTGACACACTTCACCCAAACACATTGCACCACACTCACTGACACGCTTCACCCAAACACATTGCACCACACTCACTGACACACTTCACCCAAACTCATTGCACCACACTCACTGACACACTTCACCCGAACACACTGCACCACACTCACTGACACGCTTCACCCAAACACACTGCACCACACTCACTGACACACTTCACCCAAACACATTGCACCACACTCACTGACACACTTCACCCAAACACACTGCACCACACTCACTGACACACTTCATCCAAACACATTGCACCACACTCACTGACACACTTCACCCAAACACATTGCACCACACTCACTGACACACTTCACCCAAACACATTGCACCACACTCACTGACACACTTCACCCAAACACATTGCACCAGTCACTGACACACTTCACCCAAACACATAACACTACACTCACTGACACACTTCACCCAAAGACAGTGCACCACACTCACTGACACGCTTCACCCAAACACACTGCACCACACTCACTGACAAGCTTCACCCAAACACATTGCACCACACTCACTGACACACTTCACCCAAACACACTGCACCACACTCACTGACACACTTTACCCAAACACATTCCACCACACTCACTGACACACTTCACCCAAACACACTGCACCACAGTCACTCACACGCATCACCCAAACACACTGCACCACACTCACTGACACATTTCACCCAAACAAATTGCACCACACTCACTGACACACTTCACCCAAACACATTCCACCACACTCACTGACACACTTCACCCAAACACACTGCACCACACTCACTGACACACTTCACCCAAACACATTGCACCACACTCACTGACACACTTCACCCAAACACACTGCACCACACTCACTGACACACTTCACCCAAACACACTGCACCACTCACTGACACACTTCACCCAAACACATTGCACCACACTCACTGACACATTTCACCCAAACACATTGCACCACACTCACTCACACACTTCACCCAAACACATTGCACCACACTCACTGACACATTTCACCCAAACAAATTGCACCACACTCACTGACACACTTCACCCAAACACACTGCACCACACTCACTGACACACTTCACCCAAACACATTGCACCACACTCAGTGACACACTTCACCCAAACACATTGCACCACACTCCCTGACACACTTCACCCAAACACATTGCACCACACTCATTGACACACTTCACCCAAACACACTGCACCACACTCACTGACACACTTCACCCAAACACATTGCACCACACTCATTGACACACTTCACCCAAACACACTGCACCACACTCCCTGACACACTTCACCCAAACACATTCCACCACACTCACTGACACACTTCACCCAAACACACTGCACCACACTCACTGACACACTTCACCCAAACACATTGCACCACACTCACTGACACACTTCACCCAAACACATTGCACCACACTCCCTGACACACTTCACCCAAACACATTGCACCACACTCATTGACACACTTCACCCAAACACACTGCACCACACTCACTGACACACTTCACCCAAACACATTGCACCACACTGACTGACACACTTCACCCAAACACAATGCACCACACTCACTGACACACTTCACCCAAACACATTGCACCACACTCACTGACACACTTCACCCAAACACACTGCACCACACTCACTGACACACTTCACCCAAACACATTGCACCACACTGACTGACACACTTCACCCAAACACACTGCACCACACTCACTGACACACTTCACCCAAACACAGTGCACCACACTCACTGACACACTTCACCCAAACACATTGCACCACACTCACTGACACACCTCACCCAAACACATTGCACCACACTGACTGGCACACTTCACCCAAACACACTGCATCACACTCACTGACACACTTCACCCAAACACATTGCATCACACTCACTGACACACTTCACCCAAACACACTGCACCACACTCACTGACACACTTCACCCAAACACATTGCACTACACTCACTGACACACTTCATCCAAACACATTGCACCACACTCACTGACACACTTCACCCAAACACATTGCACCACACTCACTGACACACTTCACCCAATCACATTGCACCACACTGACTGACACGCTTCACCCAAACACACTGCACCACACTCACTGACACACTTCATCCAAACACATTGCACCACACTCACTCACACGCATCACCCAAACACACTGCACCACACTCACTGACACACTTCACTCAAACACATTGCACCATTCTCACTGAGACACTTCACCCAAACACATTGCACCACACTCAGACACACTTCACCCAAACACATTGCACCACACTCACTGACACGCTTCACCCAAACACATTGCACCACACTCACTGACACGCTTCACCAAAACACATTGCACCACACTCACTGACACGCTTCACCCAAACACATTGCACCACACTCACTGACACGCTACACCCAAACACATTGCACCACACTCACTGACACACTTCACCCAAACACACTGCACCACACACACTGACACACTTCACCCAAACACATTGCACTACACTCACTGACACACTTCATCCAAACACATTGCACCACACTCACTGACACACTTCACCCAAACACATTACACCACACTCAGAATCACAGAAACCTCACAGTGCAGATAGAGGCCATTTCGGCCCATCGAGCCTGCACCGACACATATCCCACCCGATCCCCGTAACCCTAACACCAACACATATCCCACCCTATCCCCGTAACCCCACGTATTTAATCCCCCTAACACTAAGGGTCAATTTTATCATAGCCAATCAACCTAACCTGCACATCTTTGGACTGTGGGAGGAAACCGGAGCACCCGGAGGAAACCCACGCAAACACAGAGAGAATGTGCAAACTCCACACAGACAGTCGCCCGAGGCCGGGTTCGAACCCGGGCCCCTGGAGCTGTGAGGCAACAGTGCTAACCACTATGCCACCACTATGTCACAGACACACTTCACCCAATCACATTGCACCACACTCACTGACACACTTCACCCAAACACACTGCACCACACTGACTGACACGCTTCACCCAAACACACTGCACCACACTCACTCACACGCATCACCCAAACACACTGCACCACACTCACTGACACACTTCACCCAAACACATTGCACCACACTCACTGACACGCTTCACCCAAACACACTGCACCACACTCACTCACACGCATCACCCAAACACACTGCACCACACTCACTGACACACTTCACCCAAACACACTGCACCACACTCACTGACACACTTCACCCAAACACACTGCACAACACTCACTGACACGCTTCACCCAAACACATTGCACCACACTCACTGACACACTTCACCCAAACACACTGCACCACACTCACTGACACGCTTCACCCAAACACACTGCACCACACTCAATGACACGCTTCACCCAAACACATTGCAGCACACTCACTGACACACTTCACCCAAACACAGTGCACCACACTCACTGACACACTTCACCCAAACACATTGCACCACACTCACTGACACACTTCACCCAAACACATTGCACCACACTCGCTGACACACTTCGCCCAAACACACTGCACCACACTCACTGACACACTTCACCCAAACACATTGCACCACACTCACTGACACACTTCACCCGAACACATTGCACCACACTCACTGACACACTTCACCCAAACACACTGCACCACATTCACTGACACACTTCACCCAAACACACTGCACCACACTCACTGACACACTTCACCCAAACACTGCACCACACTCACTGACACACTTCACCCAAACACACTGCACCAGACTCACTGACACACTTCACCCAAACACATTGCACCACACTCACTGACACACTTCACGCAAACACACTGCACCACACTCACTGACACACTTCACCCAAACACTGCACCACACTCACTGACACACTTCACCCAAACACACTGCACCACACTCACTGACACACTTCACCCAAACACATTCCACCACAGTCACTGACACACTTCACCCAAACACATTGCACCACACTCACTGACACACTTCACCCAAACACACTGCACCACACTCACTGACACACTTCAACCAAACACATTGCACCACACTCACTGACACACTTCACCCAAACAAATTGCACCACACTCACTGACACACTTCACCCAAACACACTGCACCACACTCACTGACACACTTCAACCAAACACATTGCACCACACTCACTGACACACTTCACCCAAACAAATTGCACCACACTCACTGACACACTTCACCCAAACACACTGCACCACACTCACTGACACACTTCAACCAAACACATTGCACCACACTCACTGACACACTTCACCCAAACACACTGCACCACACTCACTGACACACTTCAACCAAACACACTGCACCAGACTCACTGACACACTTCACCCAAACACATTGCACCACACTCACTGACACACTTCACGCAAACACATTGCACCACACTCACTGACACACTTCACCCAAACACATTGCACCACACTCACTGACACACTTCAACCAAACACATTCCACCACACTCACTGACACACTTCACCCAAACACACTGCACCACACTCACTGACACACTTCAACCAAACACATTGCACCACACTCACTGACACACTTCACCCAAACAAATTGCACCACACTCACTGACACACTTCACACAAACACATTCCACCACACTCACTGATACACTACACCCAAACACACTGCACCACACTCACTGACACGCTTCACCCAAACACATTGCACCACACTCACTGACACACTTCACCCAAACACATTGCACCACACTCACTGACACACTTCACCCAAACACACTGCACCACACTCACTGACACACTTCACCCAAACACAGTGCACCACACTGACTGACACACTTCACCCAAACACACTGCACTACACTCACTGACACACTTCACCCAAACACACTGCACCACACTGACTGACACACTTCACCCAAACACACTGCACCACACTCACTGACACACTTCACCCAAACTCTGTGCACCACAATCACTGACACACTTCACCCAAACACATTGCACCACACTCACTGACACACTTCACCCAAACACACTGCCTGACACACTTCACCCAAACACACTTCACCACAATCACTGACACACTTCACCCAAACACATTGCACCACTCACTGACACACTTCACCCAAACACATTGCACCACTCACTGACACACTTCACCCAAACACATTGCACCACACTCACTGACACACTTCACCCAAACACACTGCACCACACTCACTGACACACTTCACCCAAACACACTGCACCACACTCACTAACACACTTCACCCAAACACATTCCACCACACTCACTGACACACTTCACCCAAACACACTGCACCACACTCACTGACACACTTCACCCAAACACACTGCACCACACTCACTGACACACTTCACCCAAACACACTGCACCACACTCACTGACACGCTTCACCCAAACACATTGCACCACACTCACTGACACACTTCACCCAAACACACTGCACCACACTCACTAACACACTTCACCCAAACACATTCCACCACACTCACTGACGCACTTCACCCAAACACATTGCACCACACTCACTGACACACTTCACCCAAACACAGTGCACCACACTCACTGACACACTTCACCCAAACACATTGCACCACACTCACTGACACACTTCACCCAAACACATTGCTCCACACTCACTGACACACTTCACCCAAACACATTGCTCCACACTCACTGACACGCTTCACCCAGACACACTGCACCACACTCACTGACACACTTCACCCAAACACATTGCACCACACTCACTGACACACTTCACCCAAACACATTGCACCACACTCACTGAGACACTTCACCCAAACACACTGCACCACACTCGCTGACACGCTTCACCCAAACACACTGCACCACACTCACTGACACACTTCACCCAAACACATTGCACCACACTCACTGACACACTTCACCCAAACACATTGCACCACACTCAATGACACACTTCACCCAAACACATTGCACCACACTCACTGACACGCTTCACCCAAACACATTGCACCACGCTCACTGACACGCTTCACCCAAACACATTGCACCACGCTCACTGACACGCTTCACCCAAACACATTGCACCACACTCACTGACACACTTCACCCAAACACATTGCACCACACTCACTGACACACTTCACCCAAACATACTGCACCACACTGACTGACACACGTCACCCAAACACATTCCACCACACTCACTGACACACTTCACCCAAACACACTGCACCATACTCACTGACACACTTCACCCAAACACATTGCACCACACTCACTGACACACTTCACCCAAACACATTGCACAACACTCACTGACACACTTCACCCAAACACATTGCACCACACTCACTGACACACTTCACCCAAACACATTCCACCACTCACTGACACACTTCACCGAAACACATTGCACCACGCTCACTGACACACTTCACCCAAACACACTGCACCACACTCACTGACACACTTCACCCAAACACATTGCACCACACTCACTGACACGCTTCACCCAAACACATTGCACCACTCACTGACACACTTCACCCAAACACATTGCACCACACTCACTGACACGCTTTACCCAAACACACTGCACCACACTCACTGACACACTTCACCCAAACACACTGCACCACACTCACTGACACACTTCACCCAAACACATTGCACCACACTCACTGACACATTTCACCCAAACACATTGCACCACACTCACTGACACATTTCACCCAAACACACTGCACCACACTCACTGACACACTTCACCCAAACACACTGCACCACCCTCACTGACACACTTCACCCAAACACATTGCACCACACTCACTGACACACTTCACCGAAACACATTGCACCACACTCACTGACACGCTTCACCCAAACACATTGCACCACACTCACTGACACACTTCACCCAAACACATTGCACCACACTCACTGACACACTTCACCGAAACACACTGCACCACACTCACTGACACACTTCACCCAAACACATTGCTCCACACTCACTGACACACTTCACCCAAACACATTGCACCACACTCACTGACACACTTCACCCAAGCACACTTCACCGAAAGACATTACACCACACTCACTGACACGCTTCACCCAAACACATTGCACCACACTGACTGACACACGTCACCCAAACACATTCCACCACACTCACTGACACACTTCACCCAAACACACTGCACCCCACTCACTGACACACTTCACCCAAACACATTGCACGACACTCACTGACACACTTCACCCAAACACAGTGCACCACACTCACTGACACACTTCACCCAAACACATTGCACCACACTCACTGACACACTTCACCCAAACACAGTGCACCACACTCACTGACACGCTTCACCCAAACACACTGCACCACACTCACTGACACACTTCACCCAAACACACTGCACCACCCTCACTGACACACTTCACCCAAACACATTGCACCACACTCACTGACACACTTCACCCAAACACATTGCACCACACTCACTGACACACTTCACCCAAACACACTGCACAACACTCACTGACACGCTTCGCCCAAACACATTGCACCACACTCACTGACACGCTTCACCCAAACTCATTGCACCACACTCACTGACACACTTCACCCAAACACATTGCACCACACTCACTGACACACTTAACCCAAACTCATTGCACCACACTCACTGACACACTTCACCCGAACACACTGCACCACACTCACTGACACGCTTCACACAAACACACTGCAGCACACTCACTGACACACACTTCACCCAAACACACTGCACCACACTCACTGACACGCTTCACCCAAACACGTTGCACCACACTCACTGACACACTTCACCCGAACACACTGCACCACACCCACTGACACGCTTCACCCAAACACACTGCACCACACTCACTGACACACTTCACCCAAACACATTGCACCACACTCACTGACACACTTCACCCAAACACATTGCACCACACTCACTGACACGCTTCACACAAACACACTGCAGCACAATCACTGACACGCTTCACCCAAACACACTGCACCACACTCAGACACACTTCACCGAAACACACTGCACCACACTCACTGACACACTTCACCCAAACACAGTGCACCACACTCACTGACACACTTCACCCAAACACAGTGCACCACACTCACTGACACACTTCACCCAAACACACTGCACCACACTCACTGACACACTTCACCCAAACACACTGCACCACACTCACTGACACACTTCACCCAAACACACTGCACCACACTCACTGACACACTTCACCCAAACACACTGCACCACACTCACTGACACGCTTCACACAAACACACTGCAGCACACTCACTGACACACACTTCACCCAAACACACTGCACCACACTCACTGACACACTTCACCCAAACACATTGCACCACACTCACTGACACACTTCACCCAAACACACTGCACCACACTCACTGACACACTTCACCCAAACACAGTGCACCACACTCACTGACACACTTCACCCAAACACATTGCACCACACTCACTGACACACTTCACCCAAACACACTGCACCACACTCACTGACACGCTTCACACAAAGACACTGCAGCACACTCACTGACACACACTTCACCCAAACACACTGCACCACACTCACTGACACGCTTCACACAAACACACTGCAGCACAATCACTGACACACACTTCACCCAAACACATTGCACCACACTCACTGACACGCTTCACCCAAACACACTGCACCACACTCACTGACACACGTCACCCAAACACATTGCACCACACTCACTGACACACTTCACCCAAACAGATTGCACCACACTCACTGACACACTTCACCCAAACACATTGCGCCACACTCACTGACACTTCACCCAAACACACTGCACCACACTCACTGACACACTTCACCCGAACACACTGCACCACACTCACTGACACACTTCACCCAAACACATTGCAGCACACTCATTGACACACTTCAGCCAAACACACTGCACCACACTCGCTGACACACTTCACCCAAACACATGGCACCACACTCACTGACACACTTCACCCAAACACATTGCACCAGTCACTGACACGCTTCACCCAAACATACTGCACCACACTCACTGACACACTTTACCCAAACACATTCCACCACACTCACTGACACACTTCACCCAAACACGTTGCACCACACTCACTGACACACTTCACCCAAACACATTGCACCACACTCACTGACACACTTCACCCAAACACATTGCAACACACTCACTGACACACTTCACCCGAACACACTGCACCACACCCACTGACACGCTTCACCCAAACACACTGCACCACACTCACTGACACACTTCACCCAAACACATTGCACCACACTCACTGACACACTTCACCCAAACACATTGCACCACACTCACTGACACGCTTCACACAAACACACTGCAGCACAATCACTGACACGCTTCACCCAAACACACTGCACCACACTCAGACACACTTCACCGAAACACACTGCACCACACTCACTGACACACTTCACCCAAACACATTGCACCACACACACTGACACACTTCACCCAAACACATTGCACCACACTCACTGACACACTTCACCCAAACACATTGCGCCACACTCACTGACACACTTCACCCAAACACATTGCACCACACTCACTGACACGCTTCACCCAAACACATTGCACCACACTCACTGACACACTTCACCCAAACACACTGCACCACACTCGCTGACACACTTCACCCAAACACACGGCACCACACTCACCCAAACACATTGCACCACACTCACTGACACACTTCACCCAAACACAGTGCACCACACTCACTGACACACTTCACCCAAACACACTGCACCACACTCACTGACACGCTTCACACAAAGACACTGCAGCACACTCACTGACACACACTTCACCCAAACACACTGCACCACACTCACTGACACGCTTCACACAAACACACTGCAGCACAATCACTGACACACACTTCACCCAAACACATTGCACCACACTCACTGACACGCTTCACCCAAACACACTGCACCACACTCACTGACACACGTCACCCAAACACATTGCACCACACTCACTGACACACTTCACCCAAACAGATTGCACCACACTCACTGACACACTTCACCCAAACACATTGCGCCACACTCACTGACACACTTCACCCAAACACACTGCACCACACTCACTGACACACTTCACCCGAACACACTGCACCACACTCACTGACACACTTCACCCAAACACATTGCAGCACACTCATTGACACACTTCAGCCAAACACACTGCACCACACTCGCTGACACACTTCACCCAAACACATGGCACCACACTCACTGACACACTTCACCCAAACACATTGCACCAGTCACTGACACGCTTCACCCAAACATACTGCACCACACTCACTGACACACTTTACCCAAACACATTCCACCACACTCACTGACACACTTCACCCAAACACACTGCACCACACTCACTGACACACTTCACCCAAACATACTGCACCACACTCACTGACACACTTTACCCAAACACATTCCACCACTCACTGACACACTTCACCCAAACACATTGCACCACACTCACTGACACATTTCACCCAAACACATTCCACCACACTCACTGACACACGTCACCCAAACACATTGCACCACACTCACTGACACGCTTCACCCAAACACACTGCACCACACTCACTGACACACTTCACCCAAACACATTGCACCACACTCACTGACACACTTCACCCAAACACACTGCACCTCACTCACTGACACACTGCATCCAAACACATTGCACCACACTCAGTGACAAACTTCACCCAAACACACTGCACCACACTCACTGACACACTTCACCCAAACACATTGCACCACACTCACTGACACACTTCACTCAAACACATTGCACCACACTCACTGACACACTTCACCCAAACACATTGCACCACACTCACTGACACACTTCACCCAAACACACTGCACCACACTCACTGAGACGCTTCACCCAAACACACTGCACCACACTCACTGACACGCTTCACCCAAACACATTGCAGCACACTCACTGACACACTTCACCCAAACACACTGCACCACACTCACTGACACGCTTCACCCAAACACACTGCACCACACTGACTGACACGCTTCACCCAAACACATTGCACCACACTCACTGACACGCTTCACCCAAACACACTGCACCACACTCACTGACACGCTTCACCCAAACACACTGCACCACCCTCGCTGACACACTTCACCCAAACACATTGCACCACACTCACTGACACACTTCACCCAAACACATTGCTCCACACTCACTGACACACTTCACCCAAACACATTGCTCCACACTCACTGACACACTTCACCCAAACACATTGCGCCACACTCACTGACACACTTCACCCAAGCACACTTCACCCAAACACATTGCCCCACACTCACTGACACACTTCACCCAAACACATTGCACCACACTCACTGACACACTTCACCGAAAGACATTGCACCACACTCACTGACACACTTCACCCAAACACATTGCACCACACTCACTGACACACTTCACCCAAACACATTGCACCACACTCACTGACACACTTCACCGAAAGACATTGCACCACACTCACTGACACACTTCACCCAAACACATTGCGCCACTCACTGACACACTTCACCCAAACACGTTGCACCACACTCACTGACACACTTCACCCAAACACACTGCACCACACTCACTGACACGCTTCACCCAAACACACTGCACCACACTCACTGACACACTTCACCCAAACACATTACACCACACTCACTGACACACTTCACCCAAACACGCTGCACCACACTCACTGACACACCTCACCCAAACACATTGCACCACACTCACTGACACACTTCACCCGAACACACTGCACCACACTCACTGACACACTTCACCCAAACACATTGCAGCACACTCACTGACACGCTTCACCCAAACACATTGCACCACACTCACTGACACACTTCACCCAAACACATTGCACCACACTCACTGACACGCTTCACCCAAACACATTGCAGCACACTCACTGACACACTTCACCCAAACACATTGCACCACACTCACTGACACACTTCACCCAAACACATTGCACCACACTCACTGACACACTTCACCCAAACACATTGCACCACACTCACTGACACGCTTCACCCAAACACAATGCACAACACTCACTGACACACTTCACCCAAACACATTGCAAATAAGGTGGACGAACTGAAGTTGTTGTTGAATACATGGGAGTACGATATTGTTGCTATCACGGAGACATGGTTGAGGGAGGGTCAGGACTGGCAGCTCAATATTCCGGGGTATAGAATCTTCAGGCGAGACAGAGCGGGGTGTAAAAGGGGAGGGGGTGTTGCAATATTAATTAAGGAGTCAATTACTGCTGTAAGGAGGGATGATATATTAGCGGGTTCCTCTAATGAGGCCATATGGGTAGAACTTAAAAACAAAAAGGGGGCAAGCACTTTGCTGGGAGTGTACTATAGGCCCCCAAACAGTCAGGGGGCGATAGAGGAACAGATATGTAGGCAAATCTCAGAAAAGTGCGAAAATAATAGGGTAATAATAGTGGGGGATTTCAACTTCCCCAATATTAATTGGGATAGTCAGAGTGTGAAAGGCTTAGAGGGTGCAGAATTCTTAAAGTGCATCCAGGAGAGCTTTTTGAGCCAACATGTAGAAAGTCCTACAAGAGAGGGGGCGATACTGGACCTAATTCTGGGGAATGTAGCCGGGCAAGTGGTGGAAGTGTCAGCAGGAGAGCATTTTGGCGATAGTGACCATAATTCGGTGAGATTTAAGGTGGTCATGGAAAAAGACAAAGACGGCCCGGAAGTAAGGGTTCTAAATTGGGGGAAGGCCGATTTTAATATGATAAGGCAGGATCTGGCCAAAGTGGACTGGGAGCAGCTACTTATAGGAAAATCCACATCAAGACAGTGGGAGACTTTCAGAAGGGAAATAGAGAGAGTACAACGCCAACATGTTCCTGTAAAGGTCAAGGGTGGGACCAACAAGCAAAGGGAACCTTGGATGACAAGGAATATACAAAAATGCATTAGAAATAAAAGGGGGGCTTTTGGCAGTTACAAAAGACTAAAGACGGAAGAAGCCCTAGAGGAGTATAAAAAGTGCAGGGGCATACTTAAAAAAGAAATTAGGAGGGCGAGGAGGGGCCATGAAATAACACTGGCGAGCAAAATAAAGGAAAATCCTAAGATGTTTTATAAGTATATTAAGGGCAAGAGGATAACCAGGGAAAGGGTAGGGCCCATTAGGGACCAAAGTGGCAATCTGTGTGTAGAGCCAGATGATGTAGGCGGGGTTTTAAATGAATTTTTTGCATCTGTGTTCACTATGGAGAGAGACGATGCAGACATAGAAATCGGGCAAGGGGACTGTGACATACTTGAACATATTAGCATCGAGGGGGAGGAGGTGCTAGCGGTTTTAGCAGGCCAAAAAGTGGATAAATCCCCAGGCCCGGACGAGATGTATCCCAGGCTGCTGTGGGAGGCAAAGGAGGAGATTGCAGGGGCTCTGACACAAATTTTCAGAACCTCTCTGGCCACAGGGGATGTACCAGAGGACTGGAGAACAGCTAATGTAGTACCACTATACAAGAAGGGTAGCAGGGATAAACCAGGGAATTACAGGCCAGTGAGCCTAACATCTGTGGTAGGGAAATTATTGGAAAAAATTCTGAGGGACAAAATTAATCTCCACTTGGAGAGGCAAGGATTAATCGGGGATAGTCAGCATGGCTTTGTCAAGGGTAAATCATGTCTGACAAATCTGATTGAATTTTTCGAGGGGGTGACGAGGGGGGTGGATGAGGGAAATGCTGTGGATGTGGTTTACATGGACTTCAGTAAAGCTTTTGACAAAGTCCCGCATAGGAGACTGGTCAAGAAGGTAAGAGCCCATGGGATCCAGGGTGCCTTGGCGCGTTGGATCCTAAACTGGCTGAGTGGCAGGAGGCAGAGGGTGATGGTCGAAGGATGCTTTTGTGATTGGAAGCCTGTGTCCAGTGGGGTACCTCAGGGATCGGTGCTGGGTCCCTTGTTGTTTGTGATCTACATAAATGATTTGGATGAGAATGTAAAAGGTATGATCAGTAAGTTCGCAGATGACACGAAAATTGGTGGGGTGGTAAATTGCGAGGAGGAAAGCCTCAGGCTACAGGACGATATAAACGGGTTGGTCAGATGGGCGGAAAAGTGGCAAATGGAATTTAACCCTGAAAAGTGCGAGGTGATGCATTTTGGATGGACAAATAAGGCAAGGGAATAAACAATGAGTGGTAGGACCCTAGGAAGTACAGAGGGTCAGAGGGACCTTGGTGTACATGTACATAGATCTCTGAAGGCAGCGGAACAGGTAGATAAGGTGGTTAAAAAGGCATATGGGATACTTGCCTTCATTAGCCGAGGCATAGAATATAAGAGCAGGGAGGTTATGATGGAGCTGTACAAAACGCTGGTGAGGCCACAGCTGGAGTACTGTGTGCAGTTCTGGTCGCCTCACTATAGGAAGGATGTGATTGCTTTAGAGAGGGTGCAGAGAAGATTCACCAGGATGTTACCTGGGATGGAGCGCCTCAGCTATGAAGAAAGACTAAACAGGCTGGGGTTGTTTTCCTTGGAGCAAAGAAGGCTGAGGGGGGACCTGATTGAGGTGTACAAAATGATGAGGGGCATAGATAGGGTAGATAAAGAGGAACTTTTCCCCTTAGTAGGGGGGTCAATAACAAGGGGGCATAGATTCAGGGTAAGGGGCAGGAGATTTAGAGGGGATTTGAGGAGGAACTTTTTCACCCAGAGGGTGGTTGGAATCTGGAACTCACTGCCTGAAAGGGTGGTAGAGGCAGGAACCCTCACAACATTCAAGAAGCATTTGGATGAGCACTTGAAATGCCATTGCATACAAGGCTATGGACCAAATGCTGGAAAATGGGATTAGACAAGACAGGGGTGGATGGGCGGCGCGGACACGATGGGCCGAAGGGCCTCTTTCTGTGCTGTAAAACTCTATGACTCTATGGCTCACTGACACACTTCACCCAAACACACTGCACCACACTCACTGACACACTTCACCCAAACACACTGCACCACACTCACTGACACACTTCACCCAAACACACTGCACCACACTCACTGACACACTTCACCCAAACACACTGCACCACACTCACTGACACACTTCACCCAAACACACTGCACCACACTCACTGACACACTTCACCCAAACACACTGCACCACACTCACTGACACACTTCACCCAAACACACTGCACCACACTCACTGACACACTTCACCCAAACACACTGCACCACACTCACTGACACACTTCACCCAAACACACTGCACCACACTCACTGACACACTTCACCCAAACACACTGCACCACACTCACTGACACACTTCACCCAAACACATTGCACCACACTCACTGACACACTTCACCCAAACACATTGCACCACACTCACTGACACACTTCACCCAAACACATTGCACCACACTCGCTGACACACTTCGCCCAAACACACTGCACCACACTCACTGACACACTTCACCCAAACACATTGCACCACACTCACTGACACACTTCACCCGAACACATTGCACCACACTCACTGACACACTTCACCCAAACACACTGCACCACATTCACTGACACACTTCACCCAAACACACTGCACCACACTCACTGACACACTTCACCCAAACACTGCACCACACTCACTGACACACTTCACCCAAACACACTGCACCAGACTCACTGACACACTTCACCCAAACACATTGCACCACACTCACTGACACACTTCACGCAAACACACTGCACCACACTCACTGACACACTTCACCCAAACACTGCACCACACTCACTGACAGACTTCACCCAAACACACTGCACCACACTCACTGACACACTTCACCCAAACACATTCCACCACAGTCACTGACACACTTCACCCAAACACATTGCACCACACTCACTGACACACTTCACCCAAACACACTGCACCACACTCACTGACACACTTCAACCAAACACATTGCACCACACTCACTGACACACTTCACCCAAACAAATTGCACCACACTCACTGACACACTTCACCCAAACACACTGCACCACACTCACTGACACACTTCAACCAAACACATTGCACCACACTCACTGACACACTTCACCCAAACAAATTGCACCACACTCACTGACACACTTCACCCAAACACACTGCACCACACTCACTGACACACTTCAACCAAACACATTGCACCACACTCACTGACACACTTCACCCAAACACACTGCACCACACTCACTGACACACTTCAACCAAACACACTGCACCAGACTCACTGACACACTTCACCCAAACACATTGCACCACTCACTGACACACTTCACGCAAACACATTGCACCACACTCACTGACACACTTCACCCAAACACATTGCACCACACTCACTGACACACTTCAACCAAACACATTCCACCACACTCACTGACACACTTCACCCAAACACACTGCACCACACTCACTGACACACTTCAACCAAACACATTGCACCACACTCACTGACACACTTCACCCAAACAAATTGCACCACACTCACTGACACACTTCACACAAACACATTCCACCACACTCACTGATACACTACACCCAAACACACTGCACCACACTCACTGACACGCTTCACCCAAACACATTGCACCACACTCACTGACACACTTCACCCAAACACATTGCACCACACTCACTGACACACTTCACCCAAACACACTGCACCACACTCACTGACACACTTCACCCAAACACAGTGCACCACACTGACTGACACACTTCACCCAAACACACTGCACTACACTCACTGACACACTTCACCCAAACACACTGCACCACACTGACTGACACACTTCACCCAAACACACTGCACCACACTCACTGACACACTTCACCCAAACTCTGTGCACCACAATCACTGACACACTTCACCCAAACACATTGCACCACACTCACTGACACACTTCACCCAAACACACTGCCTGACACACTTCACCCAAACACACTTCACCACAATCACTGACACACTTCACCCAAACACATTGCACCACTCACTGACACACTTCACCCAAACACATTGCACCACTCACTGACACACTTCACCCAAACACATTGCACCACACTCACTGACACACTTCACCCAAACACACTGCACCACACTCACTGACACACTTCACCCAAACACACTGCACCACACTCACTAACACACTTCACCCAAACACATTCCACCACACTCACTGACACACTTCACCCAAACACACTGCACCACACTCACTGACACACTTCACCCAAACACACTGCACCACACTCACTGACACACTTCACCCAAACACACTGCACCACACTCACTGACACGCTTCACCCAAACACACTGCACCACACTCACTGACACACTTCACCCAAACACACTGCACCACACTCACTAACACACTTCACCCAAACACATTCCACCACACTCACTGACGCACTTCACCCAAACACATTGCACCACACTCACTGACACACTTCACCCAAACACAGTGCACCACACTCACTGACACACTTCACCCAAACACATTGCACCACACTCACTGACACACTTCACCCAAACACATTGCTCCACACTCACTGACACACTTCACCCAAACACATTGCTCCACACTCACTGACACGCTTCACCCAGACACACTGCACCACACTCACTGACACACTTCACCCAAACACATTGCACCACACTCACTGACACACTTCACCCAAACACATTGCACCACACTCACTGAGACACTTCACCCAAACACACTGCACCACACTCGCTGACACGCTTCACCCAAACACACTGCACCACACTCACTGACACACTTCACCCAAACACATTGCACCACACTCACTGACACACTTCACCCAAACACATTGCACAACACTCACTGACACACTTCACCCAAACACATTGCACAACACTCACTGACACACTTCACCCAAACACATTGCACCACACTCACTGACACACTTCACCCAAACACATTCCACCACTCACTGACACACTTCACCGAAACACATTGCACCACGCTCACTGACACACTTCACCCAAACACACTGCACCACACTCACTGACACACTTCACCCAAACACATTGCACCACACTCACTGACACGCTTCACCCAAACACATTGCACCACTCACTGACACACTTCACCCAAACACATTGCACCACACTCACTGACACGCTTTACCCAAACACACTGCACCACACTCACTGACACACTTCACCCAAACACACTGCACCACACTCACTGACACACTTCACCCAAACACATTGCACCACACTCACTGACACATTTCACCCAAACACATTGCACCACACTCACTGACACATTTCACCCAAACACACTGCACCACACTCACTGACACACTTCACCCAAACACACTGCACCACCCTCACTGACACACTTCACCCAAACACATTGCACCACACTCACTGACACACTTCACCGAAACACATTGCACCACACTCACTGACACGCTTCACCCAAACACATTGCACCACACTCACTGACACACTTCACCCAAACACATTGCACCACACTCACTGACACACTTCACCGAAACACACTGCACCACACTCACTGACACACTTCACCCAAACACATTGCTCCACACTCACTGACACACTTCACCCAAACACATTGCACCACACTCACTGACACACTTCACCCAAGCACACTTCACCGAAAGACATTACACCACACTCACTGACACGCTTCACCCAAACACATTGCACCATACTCACTGACACACTTCACCCAAACACATTGCACCACACTCACTGACACACTTCACCGAAAAACATTGCACCACACTCACTGACACACTTCACCCAAACACACTGCACCACACTCACTGACACACTTCACCCAAACACACTGCACCACACTCACTGACACACTTCACCCAAACACATTGCACCACACTCACTGACACACTTCACCCAAACACATTGCACCACACTCACTGACACACTTCACCCAAACACATTGCACCACACTGACTGACACACGTCACCCAAACACATTCCACCACACTCACTGACACACTTCACCCAAACACACTGCACCCCACTCACTGACACACTTCACCCAAACACATTGCACGACACTCACTGACACACTTCACCCAAACACAGTGCACCACACTCACTGACACACTTCACCCAAACACATTGCACCACACTCACTGACACACTTCACCCAAACACAGTGCACCACACTCACTGACACGCTTCACCCAAACACACTGCACCACACTCACTGACACACTTCACCCAAACACACTGCACCACCCTCACTGACACACTTCACCCAAACACATTGCACCACACTCACTGACACACTTCACCCAAACACATTGCACCACACTCACTGACACACTTCACCCAAACACATTGCTCCACACTCACTGACACACTTCACCCAAACACACTGCACAACACTCACTGACACGCTTCGCCCAAACACATTGCACCACACTCACTGACACGCTTCACCCAAACTCATTGCACCACACTCACTGACACACTTCACCCAAACACATTGCACCACACTCACTGACACACTTAACCCAAACTCATTGCACCACACTCACTGACACACTTCACCCGAACACACTGCACCACACTCACTGACACGCTTCACACAAACACACTGCAGCACACTCACTGACACACACTTCACCCAAACACACTGCACCACACTCACTGACACGCTTCACCCAAACACGTTGCACCACACTCACTGACACACTTCACCCGAACACACTGCACCACACCCACTGACACGCTTCACCCAAACACACTGCACCACACTCACTGACACACTTCACCCAAACACATTGCACCACACTCACTGACACACTTCACCCAAACACATTGCACCACACTCACTGACACGCTTCACACAAACACACTGCAGCACAATCACTGACACGCTTCACCCAAACACACTGCACCACACTCACTGACACGCTTCACCCAAACACAGTGCACCACACTCACTGACACACTTCACCCAAACACAGTGCACCACACTCACTGACACACTTCACCCAAACACATTGCACCACACACACTGACACACTTCACCCAAACACATTGCACCACACTCACTGACACACTTCACCCAAACACATTGCGCCACACTCACTGACACACTTCACCCAAACACATTGCACCACACTCACTGACACGCTTCACCCAAACACATTGCACCACACTCACTGACACACTTCACCCAAACACACTGCACCACACTCGCTGACACACTTCACCCAAACACACGGCACCACACTCACCCAAACACATTGCACCACACTCACTGACACACTTCACCCAAACACAGTGCACCACACTCACTGACACACTTCACCCAAACACACTGCACCACACTCACTGACACACTTCACCCAAACACACTGCACCACACTCACTGACACACTTCACCCAAACACACTGCACCACACTCACTGACACACTTCACCCAAACACACTGCACCACACTCACTGACACGCTTCACACAAACACACTGCAGCACACTCACTGACACACACTTCACCCAAACACACTGCACCACACTCACTGACACACTTCACCCAAACACATTGCACCACACTCACTGACACACTTCACCCAAACACACTGCACCACACTCACTGACACACTTCACCCAAACACAGTGCACCACACTCACTGACACACTTCACCCAAACACATTGCACCACACTCACTGACACACTTCACCCAAACACACTGCACCACACTCACTGACACGCTTCACACAAAGACACTGCAGCACACTCACTGACACACACTTCACCCAAACACACTGCACCACACTCACTGACACGCTTCACACAAACACACTGCAGCACAATCACTGACACACACTTCACCCAAACACATTGCACCACACTCACTGACACGCTTCACCCAAACACACTGCACCACACTCACTGACACACGTCACCCAAACACATTGCACCACACTCACTGACACACTTCACCCAAACAGATTGCACCACACTCACTGACACACTTCACCCAAACACATTGCGCCACACTCACTGACACTTCACCCAAACACACTGCACCACACTCACTGACACACTTCACCCGAACACACTGCACCACACTCACTGACACACTTCACCCAAACACATTGCAGCACACTCATTGACACACTTCAGCCAAACACACTGCACCACACTCGCTGACACACTTCACCCAAACACATGGCACCACACTCACTGACACACTTCACCCAAACACATTGCACCAGTCACTGACACGCTTCACCCAAACATACTGCACCACACTCACTGACACACTTTACCCAAACACATTCCACCACACTCACTGACACACTTCACCCAAACACGTTGCACCACACTCACTGACACACTTCACCCAAACACATTGCACCACACTCACTGACACACTTCACCCAAACACATTGCAACACACTCACTGACACACTTCACCCGAACACACTGCACCACACCCACTGACACGCTTCACCCAAACACACTGCACCACACTCACTGACACACTTCACCCAAACACATTGCACCACACTCACTGACACACTTCACCCAAACACATTGCACCACACTCACTGACACGCTTCACACAAACACACTGCAGCACAATCACTGACACGCTTCACCCAAACACACTGCACCACACTCAGACACACTTCACCGAAACACACTGCACCACACTCACTGACACACTTCACCCAAACACAGTGCACCACACTCACTGACACACTTCACCCAAACACATTGCACCACACACACTGACACACTTCACCCAAACACATTGCACCACACTCACTGACACACTTCACCCAAACACATTGCGCCACACTCACTGACACACTTCACCCAAACACATTGCACCACACTCACTGACACGCTTCACCCAAACACATTGCACCACACTCACTGACACACTTCACCCAAACACACTGCACCACACTCGCTGACACACTTCACCCAAACACACGGCACCACACTCACCCAAACACATTGCACCACACTCACTGACACACTTCACCCAAACACAGTGCACCACACTCACTGACACACTTCACCCAAACACACTGCACCACACTCACTGACACGCTTCACACAAAGACACTGCAGCACACTCACTGACACACACTTCACCCAAACACACTGCACCACACTCACTGACACGCTTCACACAAACACACTGCAGCACAATCACTGACACACACTTCACCCAAACACATTGCACCACACTCACTGACACGCTTCACCCAAACACACTGCACCACACTCACTGACACACGTCACCCAAACACATTGCACCACACTCACTGACACACTTCACCCAAACAGATTGCACCACACTCACTGACACACTTCACCCAAACACATTGCGCCACACTCACTGACACACTTCACCCAAACACACTGCACCACACTCACTGACACACTTCACCCGAACACACTGCACCACACTCACTGACACACTTCACCCAAACACATTGCAGCACACTCATTGACACACTTCAGCCAAACACACTGCACCACACTCGCTGACACACTTCACCCAAACACATGGCACCACACTCACTGACACACTTCACCCAAACACATTGCACCAGTCACTGACACGCTTCACCCAAACATACTGCACCACACTCACTGACACACTTTACCCAAACACATTCCACCACACTCACTGACACACTTCACCCAAACACACTGCACCACACTCACTGACACACTTCACCCAAACATACTGCACCACACTCACTGACACACTTTACCCAAACACATTCCACCACTCACTGACACACTTCACCCAAACACATTGCACCACACTCACTGACACATTTCACCCAAACACATTCCACCACACTCACTGACACACGTCACCCAAACACATTGCACCACACTCACTGACACGCTTCACCCAAACACACTGCACCACACTCACTGACACACTTCACCCAAACACATTGCACCACACTCACTGACACACTTCACCCAAACACACTGCACCTCACTCACTGACACACTGCATCCAAACACATTGCACCACACTCAGTGACAAACTTCACCCAAACACACTGCACCACACTCACTGACACACTTCACCCAAACACATTGCACCACACTCACTGACACACTTCACTCAAACACATTGCACCACACTCACTGACACACTTCACCCAAACACATTGCACCACACTCACTGACACACTTCACCCAAACACACTGCACCACACTCACTGAGACGCTTCACCCAAACACACTGCACCACACTCACTGACACGCTTCACCCAAACACATTGCAGCACACTCACTGACACACTTCACCCAAACACACTGCACCACACTAACTGACACGCTTCACCCAAACACACTGCACCACACTGACTGACACGCTTCACCCAAACACATTGCACCACACTCACTGACACGCTTCACCCAAACACACTGCACCACACTCACTGACACGCTTCACCCAAACACACTGCACCACCCTCGCTGACACACTTCACCCAAACACATTGCACCACACTCACTGACACACTTCACCCAAACACATTGCTCCACACTCACTGACACACTTCACCCAAACACATTGCTCCACACTCACTGACACACTTCACCCAAACACATTGCGCCACACTCACTGACACACTTCACCCAAGCACACTTCACCCAAACACATTGCCCCACACTCACTGACACACTTCACCCAAACACATTGCACCACACTCACTGACACACTTCACCCAAGCACACTTCACCCAAACACATTGCACCACACTCACTGACACACTTCACCGAAAGACATTGCACCACACTCACTGACACACTTCACCCAAACACATTGCGCCACTCACTGACACACTTCACCCAAACACGTTGCACCACACTCACTGACACACTTCACCCAAACACACTGCACCACACTCACTGACACGCTTCACCCAAACACACTGCACCACACTCACTGACACACTTCACCCAAACACATTACACCACACTCACTGACACACTTCACCCAAACACGCTGCACCACACTCACTGACACACCTCACCCAAACACATTGCACCACACTCACTGACACACTTCACCCAAACACACTGCACCACACTCACTGACACGCTTCACCCGAACACACTGCACCACACTCACTGACACACTTCACCCAAACACATTGCAGCACACTCACTGACACGCTTCACCCAAACACATTGCACCACACTCACTGACACACTTCACCCAAACACATTGCACCACACTCACTGACACGCTTCACCCAAACACATTGCAGCACACTCACTGACACACTTCACCCAAACACATTGCACCACACTCACTGACACACTTCACCCAAACACATTGCACCACACTCACTGACACACTTCACCCAAACACATTGCACCACACTCACTGACACGCTTCACCCAAACACAATGCACAACACTCACTGACACACTTCACCCAAACACATTGCAAATAAGGTGGACGAACTGAAGTTGTTGTTGAATACATGGGAGTACGATATTGTTGCTATCACGGAGACATGGTTGAGGGAGGGTCAGGACTGGCAGCTCAATATTCCGGGGTATAGAATCTTCAGGCGAGACAGAGCGGGGTGTAAAAGGGGAGGGGGTGTTGCAATATTAATTAAGGAGTCAATTACTGCTGTAAGGAGGGATGATATATTAGCGGGTTCCTCTAATGAGGCCATATGGGTAGAACTTAAAAACAAAAAGGGGGCAAGCACTTTGCTGGGAGTGTACTATAGGCCCCCAAACAGTCAGGGGGCGATAGAGGAACAGATATGTAGGCAAATCTCAGAAAAGTGCGAAAATAATAGGGTAATAATAGTGGGGGATTTCAACTTCCCCAATATTAATTGGGATAGTCAGAGTGTGAAAGGCTTAGAGGGTGCAGAATTCTTAAAGTGCATCCAGGAGAGCTTTTTGAGCCAACATGTAGAAAGTCCTACAAGAGAGGGGGCGATACTGGACCTAATTCTGGGGAATGTAGCCGGGCAAGTGGTGGAAGTGTCAGCAGGAGAGCATTTTGGCGATAGTGACCATAATTCGGTGAGATTTAAGGTGGTCATGGAAAAAGACAAAGACGGCCCGGAAGTAAGGGTTCTAAATTGGGGGAAGGCCGATTTTAATATGATAAGGCAGGATCTGGCCAAAGTGGACTGGGAGCAGCTACTTATAGGAAAATCCACATCAAGACAGTGGGAGACTTTCAGAAGGGAAATAGAGAGAGTACAACGCCAACATGTTCCTGTAAAGGTCAAGGGTGGGACCAACAAGCAAAGGGAACCTTGGATGACAAGGAATATACAAAAATGCATTAGAAATAAAAGGGGGGCTTTTGGCAGTTACAAAAGACTAAAGACGGAAGAAGCCCTAGAGGAGTATAAAAAGTGCAGGGGCATACTTAAAAAAGAAATTAGGAGGGCGAGGAGGGGCCATGAAATAACACTGGCGAGCAAAATAAAGGAAAATCCTAAGATGTTTTATAAGTATATTAAGGGCAAGAGGATAACCAGGGAAAGGGTAGGGCCCATTAGGGACCAAAGTGGCAATCTGTGTGTAGAGCCAGATGATGTAGGCGGGGTTTTAAATGAATTTTTTGCATCTGTGTTCACTATGGAGAGAGACGATGCAGACATAGAAATCGGGCAAGGGGACTGTGACATACTTGAACATATTAGCATCGAGGGGGAGGAGGTGCTAGCGGTTTTAGCAGGCCAAAAAGTGGATAAATCCCCAGGCCCGGACGAGATGTATCCCAGGCTGCTGTGGGAGGCAAAGGAGGAGATTGCAGGGGCTCTGACACAAATTTTCAGAACCTCTCTGGCCACAGGGGATGTACCAGAGGACTGGAGAACAGCTAATGTAGTACCACTATACAAGAAGGGTAGCAGGGATAAACCAGGGAATTACAGGCCAGTGAGCCTAACATCTGTGGTAGGGAAATTATTGGAAAAAATTCTGAGGGACAAAATTAATCTCCACTTGGAGAGGCAAGGATTAATCGGGGATAGTCAGCATGGCTTTGTCAAGGGTAAATCATGTCTGACAAATCTGATTGAATTTTTCGAGGGGGTGACGAGGGGGGTGGATGAGGGAAATGCTGTGGATGTGGTTTACATGGACTTCAGTAAAGCTTTTGACAAAGTCCCGCATAGGAGACTGGTCAAGAAGGTAAGAGCCCATGGGATCCAGGGTGCCTTGGCGCGTTGGATCCTAAACTGGCTGAGTGGCAGGAGGCAGAGGGTGATGGTCGAAGGATGCTTTTGTGATTGGAAGCCTGTGTCCAGTGGGGTACCTCAGGGATCGGTGCTGGGTCCCTTGTTGTTTGTGATCTACATAAATGATTTGGATGAGAATGTAAAAGGTATGATCAGTAAGTTCGCAGATGACACGAAAATTGGTGGGGTGGTAAATTGCGAGGAGGAAAGCCTCAGGCTACAGGACGATATAAACGGGTTGGTCAGATGGGCGGAAAAGTGGCAAATGGAATTTAACCCTGAAAAGTGCGAGGTGATGCATTTTGGATGGACAAATAAGGCAAGGGAATAAACAATGAGTGGTAGGACCCTAGGAAGTACAGAGGGTCAGAGGGACCTTGGTGTACATGTACATAGATCTCTGAAGGCAGCGGAACAGGTAGATAAGGTGGTTAAAAAGGCATATGGGATACTTGCCTTCATTAGCCGAGGCATAGAATATAAGAGCAGGGAGGTTATGATGGAGCTGTACAAAACGCTGGTGAGGCCACAGCTGGAGTACTGTGTGCAGTTCTGGTCGCCTCACTATAGGAAGGATGTGATTGCTTTAGAGAGGGTGCAGAGAAGATTCACCAGGATGTTACCTGGGATGGAGCGCCTCAGCTATGAAGAAAGACTAAACAGGCTGGGGTTGTTTTCCTTGGAGCAAAGAAGGCTGAGGGGGGACCTGATTGAGGTGTACAAAATGATGAGGGGCATAGATAGGGTAGATAAAGAGGAACTTTTCCCCTTAGTAGGGGGGTCAATAACAAGGGGGCATAGATTCAGGGTAAGGGGCAGGAGATTTAGAGGGGATTTGAGGAGGAACTTTTTCACCCAGAGGGTGGTTGGAATCTGGAACTCACTGCCTGAAAGGGTGGTAGAGGCAGGAACCCTCACAACATTCAAGAAGCATTTGGATGAGCACTTGAAATGCCATTGCATACAAGGCTATGGACCAAATGCTGGAAAATGGGATTAGACAAGACAGGGGTGGATGGGCGGCGCGGACACGATGGGCCGAAGGGCCTCTTTCTGTGCTGTAAAACTCTATGACTCTATGGCTCACTGACACACTTCACCCAAACACACTGCACCACACTCACTGACACACTTCACCCAAACACACTGCACCACACTCACTGACACACTTCACCCAAACACACTGCACCACACTCACTGACACACTTCACCCAAACACACTGCACCACACTCACTGACACACTTCACCCAAACACACTGCACCACACTCACTGACACACTTCACCCAAACACACTGCACCACACTCACTGACACACTTCACCCAAACACACTGCACCACACTCACTGACACACTTCACCCAAACACACTGCACCACACTCACTGACACACTTCACCCAAACACATTGCACCACACTCACTGACACGCTTCACCCAAACACACTGCACCACACTCACTGACACACTTCACCCAAACACACTGCACCACACTCACTGACACACTTCACCCAAACACATTGCACCACACTCACTGACACGCTTCACCCAAACACACTGCACCACACTCACTGACACACTTCACCCAAACACACTGCACCACACTCACTGACACACTTCCCCCAAACACATTGCACCACACTCACTGACACACTTCCCCCAAACACATTGCACCACACCGACTGACACACTTCACCCAAACACACTGCACCACACTCACTGACACACTTCACCCAAACACACTGCACCACACTCACTGACACACTTCACCCAAACACATTGCACCACACTCACTAACACACTTCACCCAAACACATTCCACCACACTCACTGACACACTTCACCCAAACACACTGCACCACACTCACTGACACACTTCACCCAAACACATTGCACCACACTCACTGACACACTTCACCCAAACACATTGCACCACACTCACTGACACACTTCACCCAAACACATTGCACCACACTCAATGACACACTTCACCCAAACACATTGCACCACACTCACTGACACGCTTCACCCAAACACATTGCACCACACTCACTGACACGCTTCACCCAAACACATTGCACCACGCTCACTGACACGCTTCACCCAAACACATTGCACCACACTCACTGACACACTTCACCCAAACACATTGCACCACACTCACTGACACACTTCACCCAAACATACTGCACCACACTGACTGACACACGTCACCCAAACACATTCCACCACACTCACTGACACACTTCACCCAAACACACTGCACCACTCACTGACACACTTCACCCAAACACATTGCACCACACTCACTGACACGCTTTACCCAAACACACTGCACCACACTCACTGACACACTTCACCCAAACACACTGCACCACACTCACTGACACACTTCACCCAAACACATTGCACCACACTCACTGACACATTTCACCCAAACACACTGCACCACACTCACTGACACACTTCACCCAAACACACTGCACCACCCTCACTGACACACTTCACCCAAACACATTGCACCACACTCACTGACACACTTCACCGAAACACATTGCACCACACTCACTGACACGCTTCACCCAAACACATTGCACCACACTCACTGACACACTTCACCCAAACACATTGCACCACACTCACTGACACACTTCACCCAAGCACACTGCACCACACTCACTGACACACTTCACCCAAACACATTGCACCACACTCACTGACACACTTCACCGAAAGACATTACACCACACTCACTGACACGCTTCACCCAAACACATTGCACCATACTCACTGACACACTTCACCCAAACACATTGCACCACACTCACTGACACACTTCACCGAAAAACATTGCACCACACTCACTGACACACTTCACTGAAACACATTCCACCACACTCACTGACACACTTCACTGAAACACATTCCACCACGCTCACTGACACACTTCACCCAAACACACTGCACCACACTCACTGACACACTTCACCCAAACACATTGCACCACACTCACTGACACACTTCACCCAAACACATTGCACCACACTCACTGACACACTTCACCCAAACACATTGCACCACACTCACTGACACACTTCACCCAAACACATTGCACCACACTCACTGACACACTTCACCCAAACACACTGCACCACACTCACTGACACACTTCACCCAAACACATTGCACCACACTCACTGACACACTTCACCCAAACACATTGCACCACACTCACTGACACACTTCACCCAAACACATTGCACCACACTCACTGACACACTTCACCCAAACACATTGCACCACACTCACTGACACACTTCACGCAAACACACTGCACCACACTCACTGACACACTTCACCCAAACACATTGCACCACACTCACTGACACACTTCACCCAAACACACTGCACCACCCTCACTGACACACTTCACCCAAACACATTGCACCACACTCACTGACACACTTCACCGAAACACATTGCACCACACTCACTGACACGCTTCACCCAAACACATTGCACCACACTCACTGACACACTTCACCCAAACACATTGCACCACACTCACTGACACACTTCACCGAAACACACTGCACCACACTCACTGACACACTTCACCCAAACACATTGCTCCACACTCACTGACACACTTCACCCAAACACATTGCACCACACTCACTGACACACTTCACCCAAGCACACTGCACCACACTCACTGACACACTTCACCCAAACACATTGCACCACACTCACTGACACACTTCACCGAAAGACATTACACCACACTCACTGACACGCTTCACCCAAACACATTGCACCATACTCACTGACACACTTCACCCAAACACATTGCACCACACTCACTGACACACTTCACCGAAAAACATTGCACCACACTCACTGACACACTTCACCCAAACACATTGCGCCACACTCACTGACACGCTTCACCCAAACACACTGCACGACACTCACTGACACACTTCACCCAAACACACTGCACCACACTCAGTGACACACTTCACCCAAACACACTGCACCACACTCACTGACACACTTCACCCAAACACATTGCACCACACTCACTGACACACTTCACCCAAACACATTGCACCACACTCACTGACACACTTCACCCAAACACATTGCACCACACTGACTGACACACGTCACCCAAACACATTCCACCACACTCACTGACACACTTCACCCAAACACATTGCACCACACTCACTGACACACTTCACCCAAACACATTGCACCACACTCACTGACACACTTCACCCAAACACATTGCACCACACTCACTGACACACTTCACTGAAACACATTGCACCACACTCACTGACACACTTCACCCAAACACATTGCACCACACTCACTGACACACTTCACGCAAACACACTGCACCACACTCACTGACACACTTCACCCAAACACATTGCACCACACTCACTGACACACTTCACCCAAACACACTGCACCACACTCACTGACACACTTCACCCAAACACACTTCACCCAAACACATTGCACCACACTCACTGACACACTTCACCCAAACACATTGCACCACACTCACTGACACACTTCACCCAAACACATTGCACCACACTCACTGACACACTTCACCCAAACACATTGCACCACACTCACTGACACACTTCCCTCTCTCTTGCTGGCCAAGGTGGCTCAGAACCAGTATGAGCAGCAGCAGACAGGCGAGGCGGGGCAGGGGTGAAGCATGTCTGCAGACCCTCACTGCGCTGGAGGAGATTGGCCTGGTGATAATTGGAGGGGCTGTCACTGAGGCCGTGGTGAGCGGCGAGGTTGAAAGCATTGCTGATGATGGTATGCTCGTACCTAATCCTTCTTCTCACATCCCATTCTCCTCATCGCACAATCTCTTCTCACATACCAGCTGCTGATGGTGTATGCATGGATATCTTGCGTTTCTCCCCTCCCCTCACCGCAACCTGACCATTGTGCCTTTCTCGTTTCAGCTAACCAAGAAGTGCCAGCCGCCCAGCCAGTGCACGAAGAAGTAGAGGAGGAGAGTGATGGGGAAGAAGAGACACTGTCAATCGATCTGACACTCCCAGGCCCCAGCTCAGAACATGGCACTGCCCAAACTTTAGAGGGTAGTATAGAGGCAGGATCTGAACATGGTGAGTCACCAGGCATGAGTGAGCTACAGCCAGGCCAGGGGGAAAGTGTAGTACAGGTGCCAGTTCCCTGGAGGGTGAATTCACACACGAGTTCTGCTCCACAGGACTCAGATGATGATCTCGATGGGGCGGCCTTCAGAGAAGGGAGATGGGCATGCACACGGAAAGGCTTGGTGCAATGGCATGCCTGCCAGAGAGCCTCTTGTCAACGTCAAGGAGCCTGGAGGAATCCGGCTCCAACATTGCACGGGGCTTTGCGCGGAGCTTGGAGCCCATGATTTCCAGGGTGGAAGTGATGGACAACTTGCTTAGAGCACTTGTGGACCCAACCATGATGCTGGGTGTGATGGGTGATGTTGCAGCTTCCACTGCAGACTGCTGCCATCATGGCTAGGTGTACCAGTGTTCAAAGGGGCTTGCAGGGTGTCACAGCAGTCCAGCAATAAGTCCTCCATCAAATTACAAGAATTGCTGAGGCACCGCCCTGGGTGAGTGGCGGTGGCTCCATGGAGCACGAACCTGCTGTCCTCTCTCAGGGTGACAGCATTTGTCCTCCCACCCCTGCCACTCCGCCAGTGCCCTTGCTGTTGTCCATCAGCCAGCCTGCCCAGACTGCTGCCACCCATGCTGAGGTGGTGCAGTCTGAAGCCGGGCCTACTAGGCCATAGCTGCTCGAGGTCGTCCTGCAAGGCCATCTGCAGTGTCCTCCACTGAAAGTCAACAACCTTCCACCAGCCATGCTGCAGCCACTGGGGGAGCACGGCGTAGAAGCACTAGAATAGGCAAAGGAACACGAAGGACAAGCACGAAGGAAATGCACAAGGGGGATTAGTTGACTTTATTATGTAAGATTCAAAATAATCATTTATAAATTATGTTTGGAATGTTTGTTTTGTGGTGGTTTTCATTTCAGCATTGTGCCCAAGAGGATGCTGTGATGTTCCATGACAGAGGATGGTAAGGTGGGAAAGTGGTGAGCAACGGGGATCTAGTGTTCCATTCATTGGAACCAGAGTCTGATGATATGCTCACGGACAGCCCATCTGGAATAAGGATTTGCTGTCTGCCTCCCTCTTCTTCCTCCTCATCTTCCTCTTCGTCCTCCTCCTGAGGTGGCCGCAGAACCCGTGGAGAAGGGTTGCACCCTCATGATGGCCAAGTTGTGGAGGATTCAGCAGACCATGATGAAATGGGACACCGGCGCGTACTGGAGGGCTCCTCCCGAGCGGTCAAGGCAGCGGAACCTCAGTGGTCTCCTCGATGAGGGTCCTGGTGGCAGCGTGGCTGTCATTATATAAGTGTTGGCCACGAGTGATGGGGTTGGAGAGGGGAATCATCAGCCAGGTGTAGAGCGGATAGTTCTTGTCTCCAAGTAGCCACCCTCAGGTTTGGAAGATTGCTGGCACAGGAGACTGGCGCAGGATGAAAGCATCATGACTGCTGCCAGAATAGCAGGCATTCACCATCGTGATGTGCTGGGCATAGTCGTACACCAACTGCACATTAAGTGAGTGGTAGCCTTTGTGGTTGCAGAACATCTCAGGATTGATATGCAGTGCCCACAAAGCCACATGCGTACAGTCGATGGCAACCTGCACCATGGGGAAGCCCGATATCCTGGCAAAGGCATATGCTATTCTGTTCAGAAGGAAGACAATGAAGTCCCCTCTCCTGGAGTACAGGGCCTCTGGGACCTCCCCCGGATGCGGTGATGGACGGCAAACTGGGTGATGTTAGCTGTGTTGCCTGCTCTAGCCTGGAAGGATCCGGTGGTCACAGAACTTTGCCAACTCTTGGAACTAGACTTGCAGCCTCAGAGCAGGGCCAGGACAACGCTTCCAGTGACCCTCAAGGTGACCATGGCCCTGAATTTTCTTCACCACCGGATCCTTCCAGCCTGGAGCAGGCAACTTTCATGGAGCAGTACATGTGGGCTCCTCACACCCAGTTCCACTCCGGTGTGGAGTGTGCTGGCTGGCACACAGGGCACGTTGCAGGATAGCTCAAGAACCGAGGGAGAGGGCGCACAGGTTCTCAGACCCAGCACTGGAGGTCCTGGTGGAGGAGGTCCAGAGGAGGAGGGATGTCCTGTACCCGCAGAGGGGGGAAGGATGACACCTCGCCCTCCTGTCCCTCTCTCCTGCAGCAGCTGGTGCTGCTCTGCCTGGCCTCATGTCCTCCTCCCATTCCTCCTGCAGACCAAGGGGGACCCCTAGCAAGATGCCCATGGCCAAGCCCCCCCTTTCTCCTGGTGACTCCAATAAGGTGGAGTAGCACAGCACTTACTCTTGTTAGGTAAAATCCTCAGATATTTTCCAGAATAAATGTTGCTAGTGTGTTGGTGAAGTCTTGACAAAGTCTCCCAGAAAGTCTCCCGATGTGTTTCAAAAGTCCTCTTCAAACCTCCAGCAGCAAGTGAACAGTAAAAGGTGATACAGCTTTAAGTAACGCTCAGTATCTTTGGCAACGACTTGTTTGCTCCCAAACAGCTGGTCGTTGGTAGGAGAGGACGTTAGGTCAAGTGCTATCCACCAAAATGCTGTGCAGCCTCTTTAATGAGGGCTAGCAGGCATGCTAAGCGGCAATCAGCCCCTTAACGAGCCTCCGGGTGGCCATTCCTAGCGCTGGCTTCAACTCCTTTACCAAGATGGCGTCCTGTGCTAAACGCAGGTTAAACCAGCTCAAGACCCCATCTTGGCCATCTCGGAGGCTCTTTAGCACCTAAAGTATGTGGGGAAAGCCACCCCATAATGTTGTTCTGTAAATAACGACTTTTATTGGTTTTCTGTACCAAGGAAGTTCATTGACGTGAAGTTTCTGTTCCTCTTACAGCCTTGCTGTGGGTAGTGAGGGGGAACGAGACTGCTACATACCACATGCGACTGGATGAGTTTCTGTAGGCTTGCTGGCTCTTTAATGTCCTTCTCTAGGTTCGTACCTTCAATGGAAAAAGCCAACTTCTGTTTGGAAAAATTGGCTCCCAATCAAAGGAGCTGTCAACAAGAAAAACACAAAATGCTGGAAACACTCAGCAGGTCAGGCAGTGATTGTGGAGAGAGAAACAGAGCTAACGTTTCAGGTCGATGACCCTTCGTCAGTCCTCAGATG
The DNA here is from genome assembly GCF_052327205.1 of Somniosus microcephalus. Lineage (NCBI taxonomy): Eukaryota > Metazoa > Chordata > Chondrichthyes > Squaliformes > Somniosidae > Somniosus > Somniosus microcephalus. Next base: position 5,555,931 of record NC_141008.1, read on the forward strand.
GAGTTTCCACCTCACCCCCCCAAATGTTTACAATTGTTTTGCCTCCGAAAGACATTGATACGATCAGCCCTTAGATTGCGTCATGATTTATACAATACACTTGTTACCTGATCCCTCTTCATTGTAGCCTTTCTTCTTTTTCTATGTTTTATTGGCATTATCGTCACTTCCTCCTGCAATAAACAGGCTTTTAAAACCCAGCTTGCAGTCACCTAACCTCTCCTTCTCCAATCATCCGATCTTCTCTGCTGCTCTTTTTGATCTGTTCTCTGAGCCTTGACCTTTCACCTTGATATGCAATGAAGAAGTGCTGAAATTCCCATTGAGATGTGATTTGTTTTCTGTGTGAAGCTGTCATGGTGTCAGTATCAGAGCTCTGATAGATAGGAAGGCTTCTGACCCGACATTCTAGGGTCAGTGTGTTATTGAGTTAATGACCACAGTTCAGAGTTTACTATTCAGTTCGGATTGTACTGCGATAAATCCTAGGTATTAGTAAACCTGTTACCAATGTAAGATGGCACAGCGTACTATCAGCTGTCTCGATGGCTGAGTGGGTGGAGACACTGGTCAGTGCAGCACTGAGCAAGGCAGACCAGAACATAGGAACAGGAGGAGGCCATTCAGCCCCTTGACCCTGTTCCATCATTCAATTAGATCTGGCTGATCTGCAGCTTAACTTCATGTACCTGTTTTTTTCCATATCCCTTGATACCATTACCCAACAAAAATCTACCGATCTCGGTCATGACAATTTCAATTGACCCCCAGCATCCACAGTATTTTGGGGGCGAGAGTTCCAGATTTCCACCACCCTTTGTGTGAAGAAGTGCTTCCTGACATCACCCCTGAACAGCCTGGCTCTCATTTTAAGGTTATGCCCCCCTTGTTCAAATACCACACCAGAGGAAATAGTTTCTCTCTATCTATCCTATTGAACCCCTTTATCATTTTAAACACCTTAATTAGATCACCCCTTAATCTTCGAAACTCAAGAGAATACAAACCAAGTTTATGCAACCTGTCCTCAGAAATTAACCCTATAAGCCTGGTGAATCAGCATTGTACGTCCGGTGTAAGTGTTAGGAGAGAGGGTGGTGTTCCTGGTGAATCAGCGTTGTACGCTCGGTGTAAGTGTTAGGAGAGAGGGTGGTGTTCCTGGTGAATCAGCGTTGTACGTCCGGTGTAAGTGTCAGGAGAGAGGGTGGTGTTCCTGGTGAATCAGCGTTGTACGTCCGGTGTAAGTGTCAGGAGAGAGGGTGGTGTTCCTGGTGGTGTTCCTGGAGCTCCTATAAACGGGGCATCGACAGTACGCACCCCAACCGGGAAGCCTGAAGACAGCGGGAAATTGGTCCTGGGGCCTCAGTAACATTGGGCGATGAGCCGGCACCTCCACAGGGAGCTCGCCCATTGTAAGGTGGTGAAGAGCAGGCAGCTAGCGTCACCACCCGAAGGTTATTCCTGGGGGTGGGGGGTCATAGCGACAACGGGGGAGCGGTGGGGGTGATCGCGAGGATTGTGGAGTTGAGGGACCCATCCTTCACCTTCTGGCTCCACAGGAACGCTTGTTAAGAAATGTTTGAAGTTAAACTTACCTGTTGGTGGAGGCCACTGAAGAATGCTGAGTGGATCAGGCCCCTCACCTGCTCTGCTCATTGGAAACCAGAGGGGGCTTTAAACAGGCCCTAGGCCCCCTCATTAACATATACAAGGGGCCTAATGCCTGTTGTAGGCGGCCGCCCGGGACGCCTGACAAAGGGCCCGATGAATTATGCAGAGTCCCGAATGTACATGTGCATTGACCACGGGCCATCCCGCTGCTAAATCTGTAGGCATTGTGCCCAATAAACATAAAAATATTCTTCCATCTTCAACAAGTGGCACAGCATCACAACATGCCTTGTTTAGGAATGTTAGCTGTCAGCAAGTTAAACAAAAATGACAAAAGTGAATAAATAACATCAGAATAATACATATTTACACTCTCTTGTGTCCTGATGCCCCTCCCCGCACTCCCTTTGCCCCACCATTGGTGGCCGTGCCTTCAGCTGCCTGGACCCTAAGCTCTGGACTTCCCTCCCTAAACCTCTCCGCCTCTCCACCGTACTCAAAACCTACCTCTTTGACCAAACTTTTAGTCACCCCCTCCTAATGTCTCCTGTGGCTCGGTGTTAATTTTTGTTTATTAACGCTCCTGTGAAGCACCCTGGCAAATTTCACTACGTTAAAGGCACTATATAAATACAGGTTGTTGTTGAATCACAGAAACCCCACAATGCAGATAAAGGCCATTTCAGCCCATCGAGCCTGCACCGACACATATCCCACCCGATCCCCATAACCCCACGTATTTTAATCCCCCTAACACTAAGGGTCAATTTATCACAGCCAATCAACCTAACACGCACATCTTTGGACTGTGGGAGGAAACTGGAGCACCCGGAGGAAACCCACGCAAACACAGGGAGAATGTGCAAACTCCACACAGACAGTCGCCCGAGGCCAGATTCGAACCCGGGTCCCTGGCGCTGTGAGGCAACAGTGCTAACCACTATGCCACCGTGCTGTTATATGTTATATTAACCACCACCTTGAATGTTATATTAACCACCACCTTGAATGAAAAACAATATAAGCCTCCAATCATAGTATCATAGAATCCTGCAGCACAGTAGGGGGCCATTCGGCCCATCGTGCCTCTGCCGGCTCTTTGAAAGATCTGTCCGATGTACTAAGCTGTTCTTTTGCAGTTAACTTTTCTGAGCTCTGACCGCCTCACTTTTTTTTTTAAACTGCGGGAGCTAAATCGTTCTCCCCTGATTCTCTGGCAGTTCCAGCTGACTTGACTCAATTCCACTCTGCACAGCTCAGCTCTCCTCAGGTCAGCTCTTCTTAATTAAAACCCTTCAAATCAGGTGCTGGGGATTCCCAGATTAGTACAATTGTCAGCTCCATTCACAATGAGCCAGCTGTGTCACACACATAACTGAGTGCTTCAGACATTGGGCCAGAAATTCAGGTCCCAACGCGTGAGTACGGACAGAGTACTCACGCGTGGGCCCGGAGGAATTGCCGGTTTTCAGCATGCACAGTGCATGTGGGGAAAACCGGCATTTCCTCTCCTCTGACCCAAGGGGTTAAGAGGCGGAACGCGTACGGATTGACGGGCAGCGCGTGCGCAATGGAATTCCTGTTTTTTGACAGGTTTGCACGTGTGTAAGGGCCTCTTGAATGTAAAAAGGAGATGCAAGGACTTCATTCTTAAAGGTAAGTGGTCTTTAACTTAAAATTATTACATTTTTTCCACAGCTTTATTGTTTTTAAGGACTTTACAGTAAGGTAAGTGTAGTTTTAGACCCAGTTTATTAAAATATTATTTTTTTCAAAAATTTGATTAATTGTTTAAAATAGTTTTTTAAAAGTTATTCATAGTTAATTTAATTATTGGGATGTTTTTTAAAATTTTATTTAAAGTTTAAGTAGTGTTTTGGGGTGCCGTACTTTTCATGAGTTTGACAGTTCTTACTCGCAAACTTATGAATGAAGTTTCCCCTCCCCTGATTGGCTGAACAGTGCTCACCTGATCCCAGCCGGCACATCGCACTAACTACGCCGCTGGGTCAGGTTTATACAGCGCACCGACATCAGAACCGGGCCACTGACAGGAAATCCACTGCGCGCCAGGTTTCAGATATCGGCGCGCCGGGTAAGTGCACATCGGGGGCTTGCACGCGCGACAGGCCCCCAACACCAAGTTCTGGGCCAATATGGCCCTACAGCTCCTGGGGCCAGAGAGGGCGGAAAGCTTGTGACCATGGTGGGAGACAAAAGAACCTCACTTTAAATTAAATGCTAGAAATTGGTCTCGGGCGCTGGTGCAGAGCGGGCGGTGTCGGATATCGCCCGTTACCCGCAGCGCCCGATATTCAGTTCCATTGCAGTCATTGGTATTAATGATCAGGCGCTGGGTACAACAGGCGGCCAATCCGACAGTGCAGTGTGACCGGGCAAGTCAGCACTCTTTCTGTGGCTGGGGAGCAGAGCTCCAATCTAGGCTCAGCATTCATAATCAGTGGTTATTTAAATAAGATGAATAGGCAAAATAGATTCGTAAAATTGTTACTTACTGAAACTGGTATCTCATTATAGTTATTTTCACTTCTCTATTACAATGCACGTAGTTGATACAAGGAGGAAGCGCCCCAGGAGTTACTGAGACAGCTCATAGACAGCTGCACCTCAACTGGGAACAAAGGAGATTTATCTCATCTGATAATCAATGCAATCTGGAAGTGGGAATGGAGCTGTGAAAGGGACAGGAGGGGGAGACAACTGATACAGCAGCTTCGGGAGAGAACCTGACAAACACCTCTCTTGTGTAGGGCGGAGAGTGGCTGTGAGCCTCAGGATTTTTGAGAATTACGAATTTATTGTCAGCCTAGGATGGAGCATCCTTACATCAGACACATAGAGGTGCTGGGATTTGAAAGAAGATTTGTCCCGAACCATCATTACGTGAGTACCAGTAACAAATCATATTCCTGCATCTGCTGAGGGCTCCAGGCCAGTCCAATCTCAGCTTCCGTTTCAGAATTCCATCCGACCACTCGTGTTGTGTGTCTGTTTCAGTTGATTGTCCAGGGAAACCGAGGGAGTTGGAAATCAGCAGAATGTTTCTGGGGAGCAGTAGGTGTGACTGAGAGCTCTTGATAACTGAGACAGTCTGTTTGCAGAATAAAGGAAATGCCGAAATAAATAGCAATGGTTGATGGCAAATGTTGTGACTGTTGCGATCCCGGTCTGTATCGTGTCTGTCTCTGGAGTCAGGACAAGCTTTCCAAAGATAGGGATCAGTGGTCATCACCAAGGCCACTGATTCATGGCTTTCTTGGGAAAAAAGGAAAGAATTACAGAAAGCAATCTCCAAAACACTGGCAAAAGTCTTGGAATCACGTAATAAAAACAGAATTTGATTTATTCAGACAGCCTTAGCCAGTATTTTGCTCATTGAATCCTTGAGTACTGCAACACAGAAACTGCAAACTACACCTCTCGATCTTACACAGGTCATTTTCCACCGTATGAGCCAAATAGTCTAATCCCACTCTCCTGCTCACTCCCCACACCCTTTAATATCCCATCCAGTCTAATCCCACTCTCCCCCTCACTCCCCACACCCTTTAATATCCCACCCAGTCTAATCCCACTCGCTCTCTCACTCCCCGCACCCTTTAATATCCCACCCAGTGTAATCCCACTCTCCCCCTCACTCCCCACACCCTTTAATATCCCACCCAGCCTAATCCCACTCTCCTGCTCACTCCCCACACCCTATAATATCCCACCCAGTCTAATCCCACTCTCCCCCTCACTCCCCACACCCTTTAATATCCCACCCAGTCTAATCCCACTCTGCCCCTCACTCCCCATATCTTTAATATCCCACCCAGTCTAATCCCACTCTCCCCCTCACTCCCCGCACCCTTTAATATCCCACTCAGTCTAATCCCACTCTCCCCCCTCACTCCCCGCACCCTTTAATATCCCACCCCGTCTAACCCCACTCTTCCCCTCACTCCCCGCTCCCTTTAATATCCCAACCAGTCTAATCCCACTCTTCCCCTCACTCCCCACACCCTTTAATATCCCACCCAGTCTAATCCCACTCTCCCGCTCACACCCCATACCCTTTAATATTCCACCCAGTCTATTCCCACTCTCCCCCTCATTCCCCGCACCCTTTAATATCCCACCCAGCCTAATCCCACTCTCCCCCTCATTCCCCGTACTCTTTAATATCCCACCCAGTCTAATCCCACTCTCCCGCTCACACCCCATACCCTTTAATATTCCACCCAGTCTATTCCCACTCTCCCCTCACTCCCTGTACCCTTTAATATCCCACCCAGACTAATCCCACTCTCCCCCTCATTCCCCGCACCCTTTAATATCCCACCCAGTCTAATCCCACTCTCCCCCTCATTCCCCGCACCCTTTAATATCCCACCGAGTCTAAACCCACTCTCCCGCTCACTCCACACACCCTTTAATAACCCAACCAGTCAAATCCCTCCCTCCCCTCACTCCCCGTACACTTTAATATCCCATCCAATCTAATCCCACTCTACCCTTCACTCCACAGACCCTTTAATATCCCACTCAGTCTAATCCCACACTCCCCCCTCACTCCCGATACACTTTAATATCCCACCCAATCTAATCCCACTCTCCCCCTCACTCCCCGTACACTTTAATATCTCAACCCGTCCAATCCCACTCTCCCCTAACTCCCCATACACGTCAATGTCACACCCAGTCTAATCCCACTCTCCCCCTCACTCCCCACACCCTTTAATATCCCACCCACTCTAATCTCACTCTCCCCCTCATTCCCCGAACTCTTTAATATTCCGCATAGTCTAATCCCACTCTCCCCCTCACCCCCATACCCTTTACTAGCCCACCCAGTCTAATCCCACTCTCCCCCTCATTCCCTGTACTCTTTAATATCCCACCTAGTCTAATCCCACTCTCCCCCTCACCCACATACCATTTAATATCCCATCCAGTCTATTCCCGCTTTCCCACTCACTCCCCCTTCCCTTTAATATCCCACCCAGTCTAATCCCACTTTCCCCCTCACTCCCCATACCCTTAAATATCCCACCCAATCTAATCCCACTCTCCGCTCACTCCCCGCACCCTTTACCATCGCTGAGCCCCCCACTATCAACATCCTGGTGGTTACCATTGATCAGAAACTGAACTGGACCAGCCATATAAATACTGTGGCTACAAGAGCAGGCCAGAGGCTGGGTATTCTGCAGCGAGTGTCTCGCCTCCTGACTCCCCAAAGCCTTTCCACCATCTACAAGGCACAAGTCAGGAGTGTGATGGAATACTCTCCACTTGCCTGGATGAGTGCAGCTCCAACAACACTCAAGAAGCTCGACACCATTCAGGATAAAGCAGCCCGCTTGATTGGCACTCCATCCACCACCTTCAACATTCACTCCCTCCACCACCGGTGCACTGTGGCTGCAGTGTGTACCATCTACAAGATGCACTGTAGCAACTCGCCAAAGCTCCTTCAACAGCACCTTCCAAACCCGCGACCTCTACCACTTAGATGGACAGGGGCAGCAGACGCATGGGAACATCACATACAAGTTCCCCTCCAAGCCACACACCATCCTGACTTGGACCTGTATCGCCGTTCCTTCACTGTCGCTGGGCCAAAATCCTGGAACTCCCTCCCTAACAGCATTGTGGGTGTACCTACACCATATGGACTGCAGTGGTTCAAGAAGGCGGCTCTCCACCATCCTCTCAAGGGCAATTAGGGATGGGCAGTAAATGCAGGCCTAGCCAGCGACGCCCACAGCCCATCAATGAATGAATTAAAAAAAAAATATCCCAGCCAGTCTAATCCCACTCTCCCGCTCACTCCACACACCCTTTAATATCCCACCCAGTCAAATCACACTTTCCCCCTCACTCCCCACACCCTTTAATATCCCACCCAGTCTAATCCCACTCTCCGCCTCACTCCCCATATCCTTTAATATTCCACCCAGTCTAATCCCACTCTCCCCCTTATTCCCTGCCCTCTTTAATAACCCACCGAGTCTAATCCCACTCTCCCCCTCTCTCCCCCTACCATTTAATATCCCACCCAGTCTAATCCCACACTCCCGCTCAATCCACATACACTTTAATATCCCATCCAGTCTAATCCCACTCTCCCCCTCATTCCCCGCACCCATTAATATCCCACCGAGTCTAATCCCACTCTCCCCCTAACATTTAATATCCCACCCAGTCTAATTCCACTCTCCCCCTCTCTCCCGGTACCATTTAATATCCCACCCAGTCTAATCCCACTCTCGCCCTCACTCCCCGCACCCATTAATATACCACCCAGTCTAATCCTAGTCTCCCCCTCATTCCCCATATCCTTTAATATCCCACCCAGTCAAATCCCACTCTCCCCCTCACTCACGGCACCCATTAATATCCCACCCAGTCAAATCCCAATCTCCCGCTCACTCCCCATACACTTTAATATCCCACCCAGTCTAATCCCAAACTCCTGCTCACTCCTGCCACACTTTAATATCGCCCCCAGTCTAATCCCACTCTCCTGCGCACTTCCCAGACTCTTTAGTAACACACCAAGTCTAATCCCACTCTCCTGCTCACTCCCCCTACTTTAATATCCCACCCAGACTAATCCCACTCTCCCCCCTCACTCCCCATACACTTTAATATCCAACCCAGTCTAATCCCACTTTCCCCCTCACTCACCATACCCTTAAATATCCCACCCAATCTAATCCCACTCTCCCGCTGACTACCCGCACCCTTTAATATCCCACCCAGTGTAATCCCACTCTCTCACTCACTCCCCGCACCCTTTAATATCCCACCCAGTCTAATCCCACTCTCCCCCTCAATCCCCGTACCCTTTAATATCCCAACCAGTCTAATTCCACTCTCCCCCTCGCTACCCACACCCCTTAATATCCCACCCAGTCTAATCCCACTCGCCCGCTCACTCCCCACACCCTTTAATATCACACCCAGTCTAATCCCACTCTCCTGCTCACTCCCCATACCCTTTAATATCCCACCCGGTCTAATCCCACTCGCCGCCTTACTCCCCATACCCTTTAATATCACACCCGTTCTAATCCCACTCGCCGCCTTACTCCCCATACACTTTAATATCCCACCCAGTCTAATCCCACTCTCCCCCTCGCTCCCCATACCCTTTAATATCCTACCCATGGTAATCCCACTCTCCCCCTCACTCCCCATACCTTTTATTTTCCCATCCAGTCTAATCCCACACTCCCCCTCACTCCCCACACCCTTTAATATCACACCCAGTCTAATCTCACTCTCCGCCTTACTCCCCATATCCTTTAATATCCCACCCAGTCCAATCCCACTCTCCCCCTCACTCCCCATACCTTTTATTTTCCCATCCAGTCTAATCCCACACTCCCCCTCACTCCCCACACCCTTTAATATCACACCCAGTCTAATCTCACTCTCCGCCTTACTCCCCATACCCTTTAATATCCCACCCAGTCTAATCCCACCCTCCCCTCACTCCACATACCCTTTAATATCCCACCCAGTCTAATCCCACACTCCCGCTCAATCCACATACACTTTTAGTATCCCACCCAGTCTAATCCCACTCTCCCCCTCACTCCCCTTAGCTTTTAATATCCCACTCAGTCTAATCCCACTCTCCCCCTCATTCCCCGCACCCTTTAATATCCCACCGAGTCTAATCCCACTCTCCCGCTCAATCCCCATATCTGTTAATATCCCACCCAGTCTAATCCCAGTCTCCCCCTCATTCCCCATATCCTTTAATATCCCACCCAGTCTAATTCCACTCTCCCCCTCACTCCCCGTACTGTTTAATATCCCACCCAGCGTAATCTCAATCTCCTGCTCACTCCCGCTACACTTTAATATCGCCCCCAGTCTAATCCCACTCTCCTGTGCACTTCCCAGACTCTTTAGTAACCCACCAAGTCTAATCCCACTCTCCTGCTCACTCCCCCTACTTTACTGTCCCACCCAGTCTAATCCCACTCTCCTGTGCATTTCCCAGACTCTTTAGTAACCCACCAAGTCTAATCCCACTCTCCTGCTCACTCCCCCTACTTTACTGTCCCACCCAGTCTAATCCCACTCTCCACCTCATTCCCCATATCCTTTAATATCCCACCCAGTCAAATGCCACTCTCCCCCTCACTCCCCACACCCTTTAATATCCCACCCAGCGTAATCCCACTCTCCCTCTCGCTCCCCATATCCTTTAATATCCCACCCAGTCTAATCCCACTCTCCCCCTCACTCCCCGTACCCTTTAATAACCCACCCTGTCTAATCCAACACTCCCCCTCACTACCCACACCCTTATACAATGCACCCAGTCAAATCCCACTCTCCCGATCACTTCCCGTACTCTTTAATATCCCACCCATTCTAATCTCACGCTCCGCCTCACTCACCATACCCTTTAATATCCCGCCCAGTCTAATCCCACTCTCCCCCTCATTCCCCATAGCATTTAAAATCCCACCCATTGTAATCCCACTCTCCGCCTCACTCCCCACACACTTTAATATCCCAGCCAGTCTAATCACACTCTCCTGATGACTCCCCATACCCTTTAATATCCCGCTCAATCTAATTCCACTCTCCCCTTCATTCCCCGTACCATTTAATATCCCACCCAGTCTAATCCCACTCTCCTGCTCACTCCCCTTTCCCTTTAATATCCCACCCAGTCTAATCCCACTCTCCTGCTCACTCCCCTTTCCCTTTAATATCCCACCCAGTCTAATTCCACTCTCCCCCTCACTCCTCATACCCTTTAATATCCTACCCAGTCTAATCCCACACACCCCCTCACTCACCGTACCCTTTAATATCCCACCCAGTCTAATCCCACTCTCCCCCTCACTCCCCGTACCCTTTAATATCACATCCAATCTAATCCCACTCTCCCCCTCACTCCCCGTACACTTTAATGTCTCAACCCATCCAATCCCACTCTCCCCTAACTCCTCGTACACGTTAATGCCACACCCAGTCTAATCCCACTCTACCCCTCACTCCCCACACCCTTTAATAGCCCACCCAGTCTAATCTCACTCTCCCCCTCATTCCCCGTACCCTTTAATATCCCACCCAGTCTAATCCCACTCTCCCCCTCACCCACATAAAATGTAACATCCCACCCAGTCTATTCCCACTTTCCTGATCACTCCCCCTTCCCTTTAATATCCCACCCAGGCTAACCCCACTTTCCCCCTCACTCCACATACCCTTTAATATCACACCCAGTCTAACCCCACTCTCCTGCTCACTCCCCACACCCTTTAATATCCCACCCTATCTAATCCCACTCTCCTGCTCACTCCCCATACCCTTTAATATCCCCCCCAGTCTAATCCCACACTCCCGCTGATTCCACGTACCCACTCTCCCCCTCACTCCCCGCATCCTTTAATATCCCACCCAATCTAATCCCACTCTCCCGCTCAATTCCCATATCCGTTAATATCCCACCCAGTCTAATCCCACTCTCCCCCTCACACACGGCACTCTTTAATATCCCACCCAGTCTAATCCCACTCTCCCCCTCACTCCCCGTACCCTTTAATATCACATCCAATCTAATCCCACTCTCCCCCTCACTCCCCGTACACTTTAATGTCTCAACCCATCCAATCCCACTCTCCCCTAACTCCTCGTACACGTTAATGCCACACCCAGTCTAATCCCACTCTACCCCTCACTCCCCACACCCTTTAATAGCCCACCCAGTCTAATCTCACTCTCCCCCTCATTCCCCGTACCCTTTAATATCCCACCCAGTCTAATCCCACTCTCCCCCTCACCCACATAAAATGTAACATCCCACCCAGTCTATTCCCACTTTCCTGATCACTCCCCCTTCCCTTTAATATCCCACCCAGGCTAACCCCACTTTCCCCCTCACTCCACATACCCTTTAATATCACACCCAGTCTAACCCCACTCTCCTGCTCACTCCCCACACCCTTTAATATCCCACCCTATCTAATCCCACTCTCCTGCTCACTCCCCATACCCTTTAATATCCCCCCCAGTCTAATCCCACACTCCCGCTGATTCCACGTACCCACTCTCCCCCTCACTCCCTGCATCCTTTAATATCCCACCCAATCTAATCCCACTCTCCCGCTCAATTCCCATATCCGTTAATATCCCACCCAGTCTAATCCCACTCTCCCCCTCACACACGGCACTCTTTAATATCCCACCCAGTCTAATCCCACTCTCCCCCTCTCTCACGGCACCCTTTAATATCCCACCCAGTCTAATCCCACTGTCTCGCTCACTCCCCGTACCCTTTAATAACCCACCCTGTCTAATCCAGCTCTCCCCCTCAATCCACGTACCCTTTAATATCCCACCCTGTCTGTTAGATCCGTGTATCTTGATGTTGTGTCCTTCAATAATTAGACAAGAGACTGCAGGGAACAATCAACAGGTGTTTACTGAATGAGGGTTACTCTAAAACTAACTATACAGATCCCTACTCAGGGTTTATATACAGGTGTGGTCACTGCCGGTACTACAGTATACAGGAGCTGTAAAAAGTAGTTCTCCCCTTAAAGGTACATACACTACACTGTCTAATCCCACTCTCCCCCTCAATCCACGTATCTTTTAATATCCCAGCCAGTCTAACCCCACTATCCTGCTCACTTCCCATACACTTTAATATCCCACCAATTCTAATCCCACTGTCCCCTCACTCCCCCTACCTTTTAATATCCTACCCAGTCTAATCCCTCTCTCCCCCTCACTCCCCCTTGCCTTTGATATCCCATCCAGTCTAATCTCACTCTCCCCCTCATTCCCCATACACTTTATATCGCACTCAGTCTAAACCCAGTCTCCGCCTCACTCCCCGCACCCTTTAATATCCGACCCAGTCTAATCCCACTCTTCCCCTCATTCCCCGCACCCTTTAATATCCCACCCAGTCTAATCCCACTCTCCCCCTCACTCCCCTTACATGTTAACATCCCAGTCTAATCCCACTCTCCTGCTCATTCCCCATACCCTTTAATATCCCACCCAGTCCAATCCCACTCTCCCCCTCACTCCCCATACCCTTTAGTATCCCACTAAGTCTAATCCCACTCTCGCCCTCACTCCCCGCGTCCTTTAATATCCCACCCAGTCTAATCCCACACTCCTGCTCACTCCTCATACCATTTGTGCTGCCTCTCCCTCTAACTTAACCTCACTGTATGTATTTAACTTACTTATATATGTATAACCTACCTGTTGGGGCCGTTGCCCCTCTAACTTACCTTTTAGGGCCATTGCCCCTTTAAGACGCGCCTTAGCGTGCTGACGTCGCGTCACGTACGACGTAGCGTGCTGACGTCACGGCACGTACGACGTGACGTGCGTGAGGCGGCTGCCGGCCCGACTTGGCCTTCCAGAAAGGCCGCCGGCACAGCCCGGCCTAGCGTCTTCGGCCGCATGTACCAGCCGCCGGGAGCGACGCGATCTTCCGCTCCCGCGGCAAGCACCGGCTCAGCCTGGCCTCCAGCTCCCGCTCCCGACTTCGGCCTCAATGGCCAGAAACGCGACCACGCGCATCACGTGACGCCCCAAGCGCGGACAACGCGACCGAGCGTGATGAGGTCATCGCGCTCCCCACAGGACTGCTACATAGTCCTCGTGGAGTCCTCGCTGGGACACAGACCTACACCACGGTGCTCCTACAGCAGCACAGGCTCCGAGCAGTTGTATTGTCCCCATGCTTGAGTCTTGGAAATTGTTTGCCTGTAAGTATTCTAGAATGCTATAGATGATTAGTGTGCACTGTATGTTGTAGAAAATGTTTAGTTGTAACTTTTCTCTGTCTAGCTGATTAACTAGTAGCTGTATTTTGATACACTATGTACAGGGCTAATTTAAAGAGAATGCCTCCCAGTTTACTAAATGTACTGTGTTGCTCAGGCGTACCTAAATCTGTGTATACATATCAGTTATGCGCTTGTATACTAACGTGTGCTTCCATTTCTGTGTTGTATTTCAGTTTTACAATAATAAGAATCTTTCAGTAAAGCGTTACAAGAAAAGTCAAGCCTTGTGATTTTATTGGAAGATATCAAGTTGTTCGCTATCTGTCTAGCTCTGCATAGGATCGCGTTGCGAGGGCAGAATAGTAAAAAGACAACAGCACAGCGGGCTCAAGCACAGGAAGATACCACTCAGCTACCATGAGTCTACGCTCAGGAAGACAATATACCATAGAGGACGTCGACCAGTCAAGCGAGAAGCATAAGCCTCTCTTAGCAAACGATGCCAAGTCACAGTCCTCTAAAGTATCCTCTAGGTCATCTCGGCGGTCCAGCAGACCGTCGTCATCGACAGCTTCTGCAGCCGCCAAAGCACGTGCCAAGGCAAAAGCCGCCCAGGCTCAATTGTCCTTCGCTGAAAAAGAAGCTGACCTTATGAAGCAGAGAGCCGACCTCGACGCTAGTATGATGAAGCAGAAAGCTGACCTTATGAAGCAGAGAGCCGACCTCGACGCTAGTGTGATGAAGCAGACAGCACAGTCCTCTAAAGTATCCACTAGATCATCTCGGCAGTCCAGCAGGCCGTCGTCATCGACAGCTGCTGCAGCCGCCAAAGCATGTGCCAAGGCAGAAGCCGCCCAGGCTCAATTGGCCCTTGCTGAAAAAGAAGCTAGTGTGATGAAGCAGAGAGCTGATCTCGCTGCCATTCTCCACATTCTCCAAAGCCAGAGAGCTGCCGCTGCCGCTAAAGCCGAAGCCGCAGCTTATGAAGAAGGTGAGGAGAGCGAAGGCGAGGAGCCCAGCCAGGAAACATATGATCTGGAACAGCCCCTCAGTCCAGTGCAACGTACAAGTGAGTATGTCCAACAACACTCCAAATTGTTCTCAAAGGAAACATTCAGGTACCTCGGCGTAGAACCAGCCACTCACCACAGCAACAAACGGCCCGTTTTCGGAGACACCGAGCTTAAAAGAGAAGAAACAAGTAAGACTCACCTGCAGAGACCTCCACAACACTCGGCCAATCCAGCCAAGCAGTCCTCACCCGAGCCGCAAGGTGCACAAGACCTCGCTAGGTACCTTACTCGCCGAGAATTATTAAGTTCAGGCCTCCTAGAATTTGATGACCGTCCTGAAAATTATTGGTCATGGAAAGCGTCCTTCCTGAGTACCACCAAGGACTTGAATCTGTCAGCCAGAGAAGAACTAGACTTGATGACAAAGTGGCTCGGAGCTGAGTCGTCCAAACAGGCGAAGAGAATTCGCTCAGCGCTCGTCAGCAATCCCACAGCAGGCCTCAACCTGGTTTGGCAACGTCTCGAAGACTGTTATGGGACACCAGAAGTCATCGAACACGCACTGCTCAAGAAGATTGAGGACTTTCCGAAGCTAACCAACAAAGATAATGTCGAGCTCCGAGAACTGGGCGACATTCTCCTCGAACTGGAGTGTGCCAAGGGAGAAGGTTACCTGACCGGCCTCTCGTATTTGGATACAGCTCGTGGGGTAAACCCAATAGTGGAAAAGCTCCCCCACAACCTTCAAGAGAAATGGATAGCTAAGGGATCCAAGTACAAGGAGGACAATGGAGTGGCATTTCCCCCCTTCTCTCTCTTCTCCAGGTTCGTCCAACAACAGGCAAAGGTGAGGAATGATCCAAGTTTCACTTTCTCCACCTCCAGCAGTTACGCTCCTTCGAGAACAGAGAAATCCACAAAGTACAGCAATAAAGCCTCTGTGAGTGTGCACAAAACAGATGTTCCAGCCGAACCCTCAGTCAACCAATCCAGTTCTGCTGGGAATGAAGTGGATGACCCAGATCGTCAGTGTCCAATACACAAGAAGCCCCACCCACTCAAAAAGTGTCGAAGCTTTAGAGACAAGCCTATTGATGAGCGCACATCATACCTGAAAGAGAACCGCATCTGCTTCAGGTGTTGTGGGTCGACTATGCACATGGCAAAAGACTGCAAGGCGACAATCAAGTGCTTTGAGTGCAACAGCGAAAAACACATCGCAGCCCTGCATCCAGGTCCTCCTCCGTCAACCACCGAGAGTGCCGCGGTTGACAAAGAGGATAGCGGGGAGCAAAGCGAAAGCACATCTTCAGTCACCTCCAAGTGTACAGAGGTTTGTGGAAATGCAAGCAGCCCACGCTCAAGCTCCAAAATCTGCTTGGTTAAGGCATATCCTGCAGGGAGAAAGGAGAAGGCAATCAAAATGTATGCAGTGCTCGATGAGCAAAGTAACAAGTCTCTAGCGAAGACAGAATTCTTCAATCTCTTTGAAGTCAAGGCCAGCGCCGCTCCGTACACGCTAAAAACCTGTGCAGGGACAACAGAGACTACGGGTAGGAGAGTTGGGAACTTCATGATCGAGTCCATGGATGGGAAACTACAGCTTCCCCTCCCCACCTTGATTGAGTGCGACATGATGCCAGAGGATAGGACGGAAATCCCCTCCCCAGAGGTCGCACGCCATCAGCCCCACCTACAGCCAATTGCCGACAAGATTCCAGCTGTGGACCCGGACGCTCCAATCCTCCTGCTCTTGGGAAGAGACATCTTAAGGGTGCACAAGGTGCGTGAGCAAATCAACGGGCCCCACAATGCTCCTTATGCGCAGCGGCTCGACCTGGGATGGGTCCTCGTGGGTGGAGTTTGCCTGGGAACAGTCCACAAACCAGCGGATGTCAGCGTCTATAAAGCAAACGTGTTGCACAACGGTCGCACATCCTGTCTCAGCCCATGCCCAAACAGGATCCAGGTAAAGGAGGACTACGATGACATGACGCAGCATCATAGGTCAACCTCCTCTGCCTGTGAGGAAGAGGCAGGCCCCACTGTGAGCACAGATGGCCTAGGATGCTCAGTGTTTGAAAGGTCCAAGGACGATGGACACAGCTGGGCGGCACCCCTGCCGTTTTGCTCTCCTGGACGCCGTCTTCTGAGTAGCGGGGAGCAGGCTGCGGGGCGCCTCTGCTCGCTCAGGAGAACCCTGGTGCCGGTGTCCACCGACCCAGACATGCCTGCAGTCCTCACCCCAGCGATGCTCCTGACTCAAAAGATGAGTGCTATTTCAGCTCCCTCTGGAAACTTCGACATGGCCGAGCTGCACGGGAAGCAGTGGAAGCAAGTACAGTGTCTTGCAGACACTTCTTGGAAGAGATGGAGAGGAGAGTATTTGTCCACCCTACAGAGCCGTAGGAAATGGACAGAAGACAAGCCAAATGTCAAAGTGAGAGATGTCGTCTTGCTGAAAGACAGCCAAGCACACAGAAACGCATTCGACATGGCCGAGCTGCACGGGAAGCAGTGGAAGCAAGTACAGTGTCTTGTGTACTGGTCGTCAAAACTCTGCCGAGCAGGGACAAGAGGGTCCGCAAGGTGGAGGTGAAGATCGTCAAGGAGGGGACTGTCAAAGTGTTTCTGAGGCCAGTCTCAGAGATCGTAGTCCTCCTTTCCGAAGAAACCTAGAGAACGGACTCTGAGTATGTTGCAGCCATAGGACGTTTTCTTTAGGTTTATTTTGTATCTGTAGTGGTACAATGGAATTGTACCAAGCGGGGAGTGTGCTGCCTCTCCCTCTAACTTAACCTCACTGTATGTATTTAACTTACTTATATATGTATAACCTACCTGTTGGGGCCGTTGCCCCTTTAACTTACCTTTTAGGGCCATTGCCTCTTTAAGACGCGCCTTAGCGTGCTGACGTCACGTCACGTACGACGTAGCGTGCTGACGTCACGGCACGTACGACGTGACGTGCGTGAGGCGGCTGCCGGCCCGACTCGGCCTTCCAGAAAGGCCGCCGGCACAGCCCGGCCTAGCGTCTTCGGCCGCATCTACCAGCCGCCGGGAGCGACGCGATCTTCCGCTCCCGCGGCAAGCACCGGCTCAGCCTGGCCTCCAGCTCCCGCTCCCGACTTCGGCCTCAATGGCCAGAAACGCGACCACGCGCATCACGTGACGCCCCAAGCGCGGACAACGCGACCGAGCGTGATGAGGTCATCGCGCTCCCCACAGGACTGCTACGTAGTCCTCGTGGAGTCCTCGCTGGGACACAGACCTACACCACGGCGCTCCTACAGCAGCACAGGCTCCGAGCAGTTGTATTGTCCCCATGCTTGAGTCTTGGAAATTGTTTGCCTGTAAGTATTCTAGAATGCTATAGATGATTAGTGTGCACTGTATGTTGTAGAAAATGTTTAGTTGTAACTTTTCTCTGTCTAGCTGATTAACTAGTAGCTGTATTTTGATACACTATGTACAGGGCTAATTTAAAGAGGATGCCTCCCAGTTTACTAAATGTACTGTGTTGCTCAGGCGTACCTAAATCTGTGTATACATATCAGTTATGCGCTTGTATACTAACGTGTGCTTCCATTTCTGTGTTGTATTTCAGTTTTACAATAATAAGAATCTTTCAGTAAAGCGTTACAAGAAAAGTCAAGCCTTGTGATTTTATTGGAAGATATCAAGTTGTTCGCTATCTGTCTAGCTCTGCATAGGATCGCGTTGCGAGGGCAGAATACCATTTAATATCCCACCCAGTCTAATTCCACTCTCCCCCTCACTCCCCACACTCTTTAATATCCCAACCAATGTAATCACACTCTCTCGCTCACTCCCCATACCCTTTAATATCCCGCTCAGTCTAATCCCACTCTCTCACTCACTCCCCACACCCTTTAATATGCCACACAGTCTAATCCCACACTACCTCGCACTCCCCGCACCCTTTAATATCTGACCCAGTCTAATCCCGCTCTTCCCCTCATTCCCCGCACCCTTTAATATCACACCCAGTCTAATCCCACACTCCTGCTAACTCCTCATACCATTTAATATCCCGCCCAGTCTAATTCTACTCTCCCCCTCACTCCCCATACCCTTTAATATCCCAACCAATGTAATTACACTCTCCTGCTCACTCCCCATACCCTTTAATATCTCTCCCGGTTTAATCACAGTCTCCCGCTCACTCCCCATACTCTTTAATATCCCACCCATTCTAATCCCACTCTCCCCCTCACTCCCCATATGTCAGGGCGAGGCTGGTTCTGAACCCAAGTGCAGACAGACGAGGCGAGAAGCTGGTATGCAGTCTTAAATAAAAGTACTTTACTAGAATCACACAGGTAAACAGTTACAAACATAGGAGCTCAAGACAAGCTACCACTAGGCAAACAGCTTGTCAAGACTGAGCACAGAGGGAAGAAACCACAGGGAAGAAACCACAGAACTTAAATACAAGCAAAAACAGGTGAAACCAATAAACCTGATAAAGGCAGTTAAGTAAACTAGTAACAATTTAGCAAAAGGAAACAAACAAGTGAAGGTGCCATCTAGGGGTTACTGAGGGAACTAACCGGCACCCTCACAGGACCCCCTCCTCTTGGAACGGCTCCTGACGTTCCTCCTGGATGATCAGGGTGGCGACGGTGAAAATCCCTGATGAGTTCAGGATCCAAAATGTCCCGGGCCGGAGCCCAGGAACGCTCTTCAGGACCATAACCCTCCCAGTTGACCAGGTATTGAATGCTCCTCCTAACCCGGCGACTATCAAGGAGGCGATGGACAGTGTAGGCTTGCTGACCATCAATCATGCGGGGCGGGGGGGGGGGAGGTCTGGAAGCAGGAACCAAGGGACTGGTAAGTACCGGCTTGAGGTGAGAGACGTGGAACGTGGGATGTATCTTCATTGACTGAGAAAGGAGGAGCCGGTAGCCCACAGGGTTTACTTTTTCCAAAATCCTAAAAGGTCTGATGAACTGGGGAGCCAACTTGCGGGACTCCACATGGAGCGGAAGATTCCGGGTAGACAGCCAGACCTTCTGTCCGGTCCGGAACCGAGGAGCTGGGTGGCGGTGTCGGTCAGCCTGCACTTTCTGCTGAGAAGAAGTGAGCTGCAAGGCAGATCGGACCCTCCTCCAGGTACGGCGGCAGCGTTGGACGAACCCCTGGGCAGCCGGGACTCCTACCTCCCTCTCCTGTTCAGGGAAGAGTGGCGGTTGGAAGCCATATTGACATTCGAAAGGTGCGAGGCCAGTGGAGGAGCTCTGAAGGGTATTGTGCGCGTACTCTGCCCAGACCAGATACTTGCTCCAGGTGGAAGGATTGGAGGACACAAAGCTTCTTAGCACCCTTTCCAGATCTTGGTTGGTTCTCTCAGTCTGGCCGTTCGACTGTGGGTGGAACCCAGAGGAGAGACTGACAGAAGCGCCCAGGAGGGAACAAAAAGCCTTCCAGAACCTGGATGAGAACTGGGGACCATGGTCAGAGACGACATCCAGGGACAAGCCATGGAGGCGGAAGACATGCTGGACAACCAGCTGGGCAGTCTCTCTGGCAGAGGGAAGCTTGACAAGAGGGACGAAGTGAGCAGCCTTGGAAAAGCGATCGACCACAACTAGGATGGTAGTGAATCCCTCAGATGGAGGTACCCCGGTGATGAAATCCAGGGCGATATGAGACCAGGGACGGCTGGGGATGGGCAAAGGATGCAGGAGACCAAGCGGAGGTTGTTGGGATGTCTCGTTCTGGGCACAGATGGGACAAGCGGAGACAAAGGCCTGGGTGTCGGCTTCAATAGAGGGCCACCAGAACCTCCTCTAAAGGAACTCGAGAGTCTGATGGATCCCAGGATGACCAGTCAATCGAGAAGAGTGCCCCCATTGAAGGAACTGGGTGCGCACCTGACTGGGGACATAAAGGCTATTAGGAGGGCCTACTCCAGGGTCAGCCTCCTGACGTTGAGCCCTGTAATGTATATACCTTTAAGGGGCGAACTATCTTTTACAGCTCATGTATACTGCAGTACTGGCAGTGACCACACCTGTATATAGCACTGAGTAGTAATCTGTACAGATCAGTTCCCGTTTGAGCCACGTTGAGTAAACACCTGTTATACTGTTCTCCTGCAGTCTGTGTCTTATTATACACAGACACAACATTGGCGACAAGGCAAGTTCGAACCTACCTGCAACTCTGCATCACCTCCCGGGGATTCGTTCCTGGAGATCAGTGGATTGGAGGTCAAGGCCAGAGACTCAGGCGTCGACGACGGGCAACCGCCCAGTCATCCAGCAGAGACTCGAGAATTGCGGGGGAGGCTGTCGAGAGCCAGGTTTGGCTTTCCAGTCGAGGTGGTCCAGCTAAACGGGCTGGCAACAGGTAGTGCGCAGACCCTTCCCGGACAGCGGTGGGCTAGAGCCCGACCGAGCGGCACAGCAAAGGGCCGAGCAGCGTCGACGGGGGAGAGAGAGAGAGGGCAGAGCACACAGGGCGCAGCCGGTGTTCAGGGGCCGAGCGGCGTCGAAGAGAGGGAGAGAGAGACGCGCAGAAACCCGCGAGGCGCCGCCATTGCCACGAGGACCGCCGAGAGCGGCATTGGCAGCAGCGCAGGAGAAGTGCGTGAAACCTATAGGGCACCGCCATTGCCACGAGAACCGCCGGGAGCGGCATTGGCAGCAGCGGGGGAGGAAGGAAAGCACGGGAGATGCCATTTTAAGCCATTGGGAGACGCCATTTTAAACCACACCCAAAATGCCAAAGAGTGGCAGTATCACCGCGTTTGACAATGAAGTCGAAGATTGGACTACATATGTCAAACGAATAGAGGTATACTGCAAGGCAAATGAGGTGTCAGATGACAAGAAAGCGTCGGTATGGTTAAATTTAATGGGTGCAAAGACATATGGTTTATTACGAAATCTAGTAACCCCAACGAAGCCAATGGAAAAGAGTTTTGAAGACATAGTAACCATACTACGGGAACATTTAAACCTCACACCGCTGCTGATAGCAGAAAGATTCAAGTTTCACAAATGGAACCAGCATAAGGATGAAAGCAATGCTGATTATTTAACAGAACTGCGCAAACTATCGAAACACTGCCAGTTTGGAGCGGAACTGGCAGATGCCTTAAGGGACAAGTTTGTGTGTGGGCTTCAAAGTGAAGGAACCCAGAAACGGCTTTTATCTGAAAAGGACCTTACGCTGAAAAAGGCTTTCAGCATTGCGGTATCATATGAAGCAGCAGCACGGGGTGCTGCAGAGATACAACAGAGACCACAAGAATATGGCACAAACAAAATGTCATATGGAACAGAGAAGTGCGATCGTTGCGGCAGAACAACACACAACCAGAATGATTGCTGGTCCAAAGACAAAGTGTGCAGACAATGTGGAAAAGTAGGACACATAGCACGAGTCTGCAGGTCGGGAAAGAAAACCAGCAATAAGATACCTACCAAAGGAAAGTACAAGAAGGTACATAAGATGACGGAGAATAGTTCAGACGAACAAAAGAGTGATAACGACTCCGAAAGCAGGGAACTGAGTTGTCTGAAACTACATAATGTGATCACAATGGAGGATCACCGAACCATTTGGGTCACTCTCAAGATAGCAGGAGTCCAGGTAAAGATGGAATCAGACACAGGATCAACCCTAACAGTCATAAGCCGACGGGACTACGAGCGGCTATTCTCACACATACCCTTAAGAGACACAAAAATTATTTTGAAGACATACACTGGGCAAAAAGTCTACCCCAAAGGAAAAATAAGGGTGACCGTTATATATAACGGTAAGGAAACACCAAAACTAGACCTGTATGTATTGCAAGATGGAGGACCACCATTACTGGGACGTGAATGGATCCGGAAAATACAACTGGATTGGCATTCCATACAGGCGCTGACTGTGGCTGACAAAAAGGATGACGATGTCACACCTGGGTGACTGTCAAAGATCCTAACTGACGCGAAAGAAATGTTCCAGCAAGGACTCGGAACACTAAAAGGCATGACAGCGACGATAAAAATTGAAGAAAACGCAAGCCCAAAATTTTTTAAGGCCAGACCGGTAACTTACGCGATCCGCCCAGCCGTCGAAGCAGAGCTGGAGAGTCTGGAACATTCAGGTGTACTGTCCAAGGTAGACTGGAGCGAGTGGGCTACACCCATCGTCCCTGTGCTGAAAAAGTCGTTGAGCAGCATGCCTGGGGAACCAAGGAAGGTTCGCATCTGTGGGGACTTTAAGGTAACAGTGAACCCGGTCCTTCACACCGTACAATATCCACTTCCGCGGATTGAAGATATTTTCGCCTCGCTATCTGGAGGGAAACACTTCACTAAGATTGATCTGGCCCAGGCGTATCTGCAAATGGAGGCAGAAGAAGCATCCAAAAATACCTCATAATCAACACCCATAAAGGTCTCTACCAATACAACCGGCTGGTATTCGGGGTAGCATCAGCTCCGGCGATTTGGCAGAGGGCAATGGAACAAGTCCTGCAAGGGATCCCAGGGACCCAGTGTTATTTGGACGACATCCTGGTCATGGGCGAAAATGACAGTGATCACCTTGCCAACCTGGAGCAGGTGCTCACTAGATTGCAGGAATATGGGCTCCGAGCTAACCGCCCCAAATGCGAGTTTTTTAGAAAACAGATCTCATAGTGTGGCCACGTTATCGATAAAGAGGGGTTACATAAGTCCCCAGAGAAGATTGAGGCAGTAGTCAAGGCTCCAGCACCGGAAAATGTGTCACAACTGAGGTCGTTCCTCGGGCTGGTAAACTACTACCATAAGTTCTTGCCAAATTTGTCTACAATACTACACCCACTGAACACCCTACTGCAAACTGGGGTGCCATGGAAGTGGAGTGACGAATGTAGATGAGCTTTCCAGAAGAGCAAAACACTAATCACATTGAAAGAGGTATTGGCCCATTACAACCCAGCATTACCAATTCGGTTGGCATGTGATGCGTCACCCTACGGCATTGGAGCGGTACTGTCGCACAAATTCTCGGACGGCTCAGAGAGGCCAATAGCATTTGCGTCACGATCACTAACCTCAGCCGAGCGTAACTATGCCCAGATTGACAGGGAGGCACTCAGCCTAGTGTGGGGAGTGAAAAAGTTCAATCACTATCTGCACGGGCAGAAATTCACCTTGCTGACTGACCACCAGCCTCTTGTCTCCATTTTTAATCCGAAGAAGGGCGTTCCGGTGATGACTGCGCAACGACTACAAAGATGGTCACTCTTTCTAGGGGCGCACCACTATGAGATTGAATATAAGGGCACGAAACAGCATGGAAATGCTGATGGGCTATCACGCCTGCCACTGCCTACTGCGGAGGAAGCACCAGCAGTGGATCCTGTCGAAATATTCCATTCGACTATAGTTGAATACCTACCGGTAACTAACGCTTGTATCGAAAAGGAAACCCGAAATGACCCGACACTGTCTCGGGTATATGATTTGATGGCCAGCACATGGCGACTCACTGTTGCCAGCATTCTCGACAAGGAGAGAACAGCTGTCAGTGTGCCGGGGGACCTTGATGTGTGGATCCCGAGTGGTAATTCCACCCAAGTTAAGGGATAGAGTGCTCAATGAGCTTCATGAGGGTCATCTGGGAGGGGTAAAAATGAAAAGCCTAGCCAAAGCTTATGTGTGGTGGCCGGGAATCGATAAACAAATCGAGGACCTGACCAAGAGTTGCTCAGGATGCCAGAAAGTCTAAAATGCACCACCACAGGCCCCTCTACACCCATGGGAATGGCCCTCATCTCCATGGCAATGGGTGCATATTGATTTTGCTGGTCCATTCATTGACTCAATGTTTTTAATAGCCGTGGATGCGCACTCGAAATGGCCTGAGGTCATCAAAATGTCCTCCATCACCACGGAGAAAACTATTGCAGTCCTACGGACCATTTTTGCCAGGAATGGCTTGCCAGAACAGATTTGCTCTGACAACGGACCACAGTTTGTGCTCGAAGAGTTCCGGAGGTTCTTGAAAAAGAATGGGGTAAGGCATTACACATCCGCCCCGTATCATCCAGCCACAAATGAATTGGCTGAGAGGTTCGTACAAACCTTTAAGAAGGCAATAAAGGCTATGTACAATGACAACATTCCGCTGCAGCACAAGGTGGACAATTGCCTGTTTGCCTACCGGAATGTGATACATGCAGTCACCAACCAGGCCCCTGCCATGATGTTCTTTAACTGAAGGTTAAGATCTCGCCTGGATTTGCTCAGACCAAACGTACGAAGAGATGTTGAGAGTAAGCAATTCCAGCACATCCATGAGAAGCCAACAAGGAGCTTCAATGTAGGGCAACCAGTCTTGGCCCGCGACTACCGAACAGAAAAATGGCAGCCAGGAACGATATGCACACGGCAGGGCCCACTAAAGTACACAGTGGATGTTGGGGAGAGCATCGTGAGACGCCATGCTGACCAGATCCTAGAGTCACAGGAACAAGTCAACCCCATGCCTCGCCCATACGTACCTGGTGATGAACCCGACGTACAGGTCGCATCTACCCCAGAAACAGTAGCATCGGAAGCTGATGAACCAACCGACGACAGGGGGCCAGAATCACCTCCGCACCAAGAGCAAGACACTCGGGAAAGGCACTATCCAGAAAGGATCAGGAAGCCTCCCCAAAGACTGAATATATAAATAGACTATTTTCAGCTAATGTTGCATGTTAAAAGTGTTAATTGTAATTAGTTTGATATTTAATTGTTAAATGAGTGTTATGGTACTGTTAATCTAAAAGGGGAGGAATTGTAATGTATATACCTTTAAGGGGGGAACTATCTTTTACAGCTCCTGTATACTGTAGTACCGGCAGTGACCACATCTGTATATAGCACTGAGTAGTAATCTGAACAGATCAGTTCCCGTTTGAGCCACGTTGAGTAAACACCTGTTGTACCGTTCTCCTGCAGACTGTGTCTTATTATACACAGACACAACAGGCCCCTTGCACCACAGTCTCAATCTCCCATGCGACGGGAGCAACGATGCAGGAACTGGGGATGTTCGGTTCCGGGGTCCGGTCCTTTTCTGAGGGGTCAAACTGGCGAGAAAGGTCATCCGGTTTGAGGTTCTTAGACCCTGGGCGGTAAGACAGGAGAAAGTTGAACCGGTTAAAGAAGAGAGCCCACCTGGCCTGCCGAGGGTTGAGGCGCTTGGCGTCCTGGATATATGTCAGATATTTATGGTCGGTCCAGACGACAAAAGGATGCTCTGCTCCCCCCAACCAGTGTCTCCACTCCTCCAAGGCCAACTTAACTGCCAAGAGCTCCCTGTTGCCGACATCGTAGTTACTCTCTGCTGGCTTCAGGCGACGGGAAAAGAAGGCACAGGGATGTAGCTTTTGGTCCTTAGGGGAGCGCTGGGACAGGACAGCCCCGACTCCAATATCCGAGGCATCCACCTCTACGATAAAGGGCAGGGTGGGGTCTGGGTGTACCAGAATGGGAGCAGAGGTGAAACGTTGTTTGAGCTCCTGGAAGGCCCGTTCCGCTTCAGAAGACCAACTGAACCGTAAAGACGAGCCCTTGGTCAATGCGGAGAGGGAGGCGGCAATGGAGCTGAAGTTGCGGATGAAGCGTCTGTAAAAGTTGGCGAATCCCAGGAACCGCTGAACCTGCTTAACCGACGTGGGACGCGGCCAGTTCAAGACGGCTTGAACCTTGCTAGGATCCATCTGGACGCTTCCACAGGAGATGACATAGCCCAGGAAGGTGACCTTAGAGACGTGGAATTCACATTTCTCGGATTTGACAAAGAGACAGTTCTCCAAAAGCCTCTGCAGAACCTGTCTGACGTGTTGGACATGCTGCTGGGGGGACTTTGAGAAGATGAGAATGTCATCCAAATAAACAAACATGAACTGGTTCAGCAGGTCCCGCAGCACGTCATTGACCAGAGCTTGGAAGACAGCAGGAGCGTTCGTGAGACCAAAGGGCATGACGAGGTATTCCCAGTGACCGCTAGGGGTGATAAAGGCAGCCTTCCATTCATCCCCCTCCCTAATGCGGACCAGGTTGTACGCGTTGCGGAGGTCAAGTTTGGAGAAGATGGTAGCTCCCTGCAGCTGCTCAAACGCTGAAGACATCAAAGGGAGAGGATAGCGGTTCTTAATGGTAATTTTGTTAAGCCCCCGATAGTCTATGCAAGGCCTGAGACCACCATCCTTCTTCTTTACAAAAAAGAAGCCAGCACCCACTGGGGAGGTGGAAGGGCGAATGAAACCTGTAGCGAGGGCTTCCTTGATGTATTCTTCCATGGAAACGTTCTCAGGGCCAGAGAGAGCGTAGAGCCGACCCCAAGGGGGGCTAGTGCCAGGCAGGAGATCAATGGCACAGTCGTAGGACCGGTGTGGGGGGGAGTGTAGTGGACCGCCTCTTACTAAACACAGCATGGAGGTCCGAGTATTCAGGGGGCACATGAGCAAGGTCCAGCTGATCAGCTGGCTCGGGAGAGGAAGGACGGGGCAGACTAGGGGAGACCTTAAGACAGTTGGTTAGACATGAAGGACCCCACTCCAGCACAGTCCCGGTAGTCCAGTCAATGTGAGGGTTGTGAAGAGAGAGCCACGGATGTCCAAGAACGAGAGGGAGCTCAGGTGAATCGATAAGGTGAAACTGCAGCAACTCTTGATGTCTCTCCCCTACTTGGACATGTAACACTCGGTGATATGATGAATACGCCCAGAACCAAGGGGCCTGCCGTCGAGGGCGATGACTTGTAAAGGCTTGTCAAGGCGGGAAAAAGGAATTTTCAGGCTGCGCACAAGGGTGGCATCGATAAAACAGCCAGCGGCCCCGGAGTCAATAAACGCCTGGAGGTTGTACTGTTGTCCCTCCCAAGAGAGACGAGCGGGAAGCAGGGTTTGGAAGACAGAAGGGGTAGGAGAAGGGATTTGATCTGTCCGTATTTTCCCAATCCTCCTGGCTTTCTCCTGAAGCTCAGGGCATGTGGCTCTGAGATGGCCAGACAGGCCACAGTAAAGACAACGCCCCTCTCTCAATCTCCTCTGTCTCTCAAACTGGGAGAGCCGAGTTCTGCCGAGTTGCATAGGTTCTTCTTCGGCGCTAATAGGTGGATTCGGGGGTACTTGGAAACTCTTGGTCAGATTCGAAACACCGGAAGACCTCACCTCTGTGGAAGTAGTGAATCTCCTCTCTCTACCATGCTCCCGGAGGCGGTTATCCACTCTGATGGCAAGGGAGATGAGCGTGTCAAGGTCCTCCGGAACCTCTCTGGACGCCAGTTCATCTTTGATAGATTCGGAGAGGCCATGAAGAAACGTGGAGAGAAGGGCCTCGGTGTTCCAGCGGCTCTCCGCAGCAAGTGTGCGGAACTCAATGGCGAAGTCGGCTACGCTGCAGTTGTCCTGGTGAAGATTCAAAAGTCTCTTAGCTGCCTCCCGTCCACTCACAGGATGGTCAAAGACTTTGCTCATCTCTTCGACGAAAAGGAGAATGTCCGAGCAGACGAAAGATTGTTGCTCCCAGATAGCAGTAGCCCAGGCGAGAGCTTTTCCCGAGAGTAGTGATATGATGAACGCTACCTTAGAGTGGGGTGATAGGAACATGGAGGGTTGGAGTTCAAAAACTAGGAAGCACTGGGGCAAGAAGCCGCGACACTTGCCCGGATGACCGTCATAGCGATCTGGCGCGGGTAGGCGAGGCTCTCGGTAAGTGTGGAGATCGGCGACCGGTGGGGTAGCACCCAAAGGAACTGACTGAGGAGGAACATCCTGAGCAGGAGCCACAGCGGCTGGGTGTTGAATGATCTGAGTCCACGTATCAACCTTGCCCGAAATGCTTTGGAGAAGTTGCTCAAGGCGGCCGAGGAAAGCACCTTGATGAGAGAGAATAGAACGAAGTTCCTCCATCACTGCTGGGTCCATACTGGCTCAGTCTTGCTGTCAGGGCGAGGCTGGTTCTGGACCCAAGTACAGACAGATGAGGCGAGAAGCAGGTATGCAGTCTTAAATAAAAGTACTTTACTTGAATCACACAGGTAAACAGTTACAAACGTAGGAGCTCAAGACAAGCTACCACTAGGCAAACGGCTTGTCAAGACTGAGCACAGAGGGAAGAAACCACAGAACTTAAATACAAGCAAAAACAGGTGAAACCAGTAAACCTGATAAAGGCAGTTAAGTAAACTAGTAACAATTTAGCAAAAGGAAACAAACAAGTGAAGGTGCCATCTAGGGGTTACTGAGGGAACTAACCGGCACCCTCACACCATACCCTTTAATATCCCACCCAGTCTAATCCCACTCTCCCCCTCACTCATGCACCCTTTAATATCCCACCCAGTCAAAGCCCACTCTCATCCTCTCTCCCCACATCCTTTAATATCCCACCCAGTCTAATCTCACTCTCCCCCTCATTCCCCATACCCTTTAATATCCCACCCAGTCTAATCCCACTCTCCCCCTCAATCCCCGTACCCTTTAATATCCCACCCAGTCTATTCCCACTCTCTTGCTCACTCCCCGTACACGTTAATATCCCAACCTGTCTAATCCCACTCTCCCTCTCAATCCACGTACCCTTTAATATCCCACCCTGTCTACTCCCACTCTCCCCCTCAATCCACGTACCCTTTAATATCCCACCCTGTCTAATCCCGCTCTCCCCCTCAACCCACGTATCCTTTAATATCCCACCCAGTCTAATCCCACTCTCCCCCTCACTCCCCACACCCTTTAATATCCCACCTGTTACGTCCGTGTAATAATAAGAAAAGGACTGCAGAGAATTGTACAACAGATGTTAATCAACGTGGTTCAAACTGCAACTGAAACAACAGATTACTACTCAGCGTTATATACAGGTGTGGTCACTGCCGGTACTACAGTATTCATGAGCTGTAGAAAGTAGTTCCCCCCCTTAAAGGTACATACATTACAATTCCTCCCCTTTTAGATTAACAGTACCATAATACTCATTTAACAATTAAATATCAAACTAATTACAATTAACACTTTTAACATGCAACATTAGCTGAAAATAGTCTATTTATAAATTCAGTCTTTGGGGAGGCTTCCTGATCCTTTCTGGATAGTGCCTTTCCCGAGTGTCTTGCTCTTGGTGCGGAGGCGATTCTGGCCCCCTGTCGTCGGTTGGTTCATCAGCTTCCGATGCTACTGTTTCTGGGGTAGATGCTACCTGTACGTCGGGTTCATCACCAGGTACGTATGGGCGAGGCATGGGGTTGACTTGTTCCTGTGACTCTAGGATCTGCTCAGCATGGCGTCTCACGATGCTCTCCCCAACGTCCACTGTGTACATTAGTGGGCCCTGCCGTGTGCATATCGCTCCTGGCTGCCATTTTTCTGTTCGGTAGTCGCGGGCCAAGACTGGTTGCCCTACATTGGAGCCCCTTGTTGGCTTCTCATGGATGTGCTGGAATTGCTTATTCTCAACATTGTGGTGTATGTGCCTTTAAGAGCAATTGTGGTGTATGTGCCTTTAAGAGCCCCAGGTGTGCGTAATGCCGGTAATTGCCACTTGGGCTATATAAGCCTGTGTATTGTGTATATCCTTTAAAACCCCCCCCCAGACTTGCTTAGTAAATACCTATGAACCAACTCCTGTCTTCAGTGTCTTTATCTACACATGGACACGACAGTGGCGACGAAGTGGAAACGGACTTACCTGCAATTCAGCAGCACCTCAAGGACATCGATTCCTCCAGCGTCCAGAAGACTCAAGGAAGTAATAGAAACTGTGGTTTCACCAGCTGGCCAAGCTGGTGGCAGGTACTGCGCTAATCCTTCCTGGGCGTCAGGCTGGGGCTCCAGCGTCGGGCTCTACAGCTGAGACAGGCAGCGAAATCGGAGGCAAGCAATAACGGACTGGGAGGGTGCACTCGGGAGACGGCCGGCGCGGCAAGCAGGTCAGCGTTTAGACCTCCGTCAGGAACGAGTCTCCAACAGTGAATAAACGGAAACCACAGTAAAACAGCGTTGTTATCGGTAGCAGTGGCGGGAAAGCGCAGGAAGCGCCATATCGTTGCTACAGAGAGAAGAAAAAAAAGCGCGGGAAGCGCCATATCTTTTTTTGAAATGCCTAAGTCTGGCAATATTGATGCTTTTGATAACGAAACAGAGCCTAACTTTGGCAATATTGATGTTTTTGATAACAAGATAGAGGATTGGACCACATATGTAGAAAGAGTGGAGGTGTTTTGCACCGCAAATGGAATAGGAGATGAAAAAAAAGCTTCAGTGCTTCTGGATCTAATGGGCGCAGAAACATACAAGCTGTTACGCAACTTAATCACTCCAGCCGAACCGATGGACAAGAATTTTGAGGAGATTGTTGACACCCTACACTGCCAATTCGAGGCAGGACCGGCAGATTCTCTGCAAGACAAATTCATCTGCGATTCCCTAAGTGTAGAAACACAAAAAAAGGTATCTTCTGGAAAAGATTTAACACTGGACAAGGCTTTCAGTGCAATAGGAGCGGCAAAGATACAGCAAAGGCCACAGGACTTCGGCACCCATGAAATGACATGGGGTTTCGAGAGATGTTATCGCTGCGGCAGATCCAACCATGACCAGAGGGATTGCTGGTTCAAAGAAAAAGCATGCAGGCGATGCGGAAAGATGGGACACATTCCACGTGTATGCCGATCTGAAAATAAAAAATCCACTAACGGGAAAAGAATCAATAAGGAAAAGCACAGAAAGGTACAAATGATGACGGACAGTAGCTCCAAAGACCAGAAGAGCGATAGCGACTCTGGGAACAAGAGACTAAGCTCTCTCAAATTACATAATGTAATTGCCAATGAAGATTACCAGACCATTTGGGTTACCCTCATAATAGCAGGGTCCCCAGTTAAAATGGAGCTAGATACAGGATCAGCTCTAACCGTAATAAATCGACGAGATTACGAGAGGCTATTTTCGCATATACCTCTAAAAGACACATCCATTATCTTAAAAACATATACGGGGCAGAAAGTATACCCCAAAGGAAAAATAAAGGTGCCTGTGGTATACAACGGCAAAGAAATACAAAAGTTGTATTTATACATTCTACAAGATGGTGGTCCACCGTTGTTGGGACGTGAATGGATAAGGAAGATACGTTTAGACTGGCACTCCATTCAGGCACTGACGGTGACCAGTAAGGAAAAAAACAATGATGACATCATACCTGAATGATTAAAAGACATCTTGGCCAATGCCAAAGAAGTGTTTCAAGAGAAACTAGGAACCTTGAAAGGCATCACCGCCTCAATAAAAGTGGAAGATGCAGCAATTCCAAAATTTTTTAAGGCAAGACCGGTGCCATACGCAATACGTCCGGCAGTCGAGGCAGAGCTGGAGAATTTGGAAAAGGCAGGCGTATTATCCAAAATAGATTGGAGCGAATGGGCAACACCCATCGTTCCAGTCATGAAAAAAGCATTGAAAAATAACTCTGAGGAACAGAGAAAAATTCGCATCTGTGAGGACTTTAAGGTGACTGTAAACCCGGTCCTTCACATGGTACAGTATCCTCTTCCGAGGATAGAAGATATTTTCGCCTCACTATCCGGAGGAAAACGTTTCACAAAAATTGACTTGGCACAGGCATATCTACAGATGGAGGTTGAGGAGACCTCTAAAAAGTATCTCACAATAAACACACACAAAGGCCTGTACCAGTACAATCGAGTGATTTGCTCGTAGGCCCCGTTCTTTCAGCCTAGTGAGCACCTGCTCCAAATTGGCAAGGTGCTCGTTGTCGTTTTCTCCTGTTATAAGGATGTCGTCTAGGTAACACTGAGTCCCCGGAATCCCTTGCAGGACTTGCTCCATAGCTCTTTGCCAGATAGCTGGAGCTGATGCTACTCCAAAAACCAGTCGATTGTACTGGTACAGGCCTTTGTGTGTGTTTATTGTGAGATACTTTTTAGAGGTCTCCTCAACCTCCATCTGTAGATATGCCTGTGCCAAGTGCGAATTTTTCCAAAATCAGATATCATATTGTGGCCACATAATTAATAAGGAAGGGTTGCATAAGTCACCTGAAAAAATTGAAGCAGTTATAAAAGCCCCAGCACCTGAAAATGTTTCACAATTGAGGTCATTCCTGGGATTAATAAATTACTATCATAAATTTTTACCGAACTTATCAACTATTCTACACCCTCTTAATGATCTTCTACACACAGGAGTGATTTGGAAATGGAACGAAGACTGTAAACGTGCCTTCCATAAATGTAAAGACTTAATCACATCCGAGAAAGTTTTGGCTCATTACAACCCATCACTACCAATCAGACTGGCGTGCGATGCATCCCCTTACGGCATAGGAGCGGTATTGTCCCATAGATTCCCTGATGGCTCGGAACGGCCGATAGCTTTTGCGTCACGCTCATTGAACTCAGCTGAGCGTAACTATTCCCAGATAGACAGGGAAGCACTCAGCCTGGTATGGGGAGTGAAGAAATTCAACCATTACCTACACGGACAAAAATTTACCTTGCTGACTGACCATCAACCCCTCATCTCCATATTCAACCCTAAGAAAGGTGTCCCCATTATGACGGCACAAAGACTACAGAGGTGGTCCCTTTTTCTAGGGGCACACCAATACAACATTGAATACAAAGGGTCAAAACAGCATGGGAATGCTGACGGTTTATCGCGCCTGCCGTTGCCAACGATAGAAGAGGCACCTACAGTAGACCCAGTAGAGATATTCCACTCTACCATAGTGGAATGTCTACCGGTGACAAATTCTGCCATTGAAAGGGAGACCAGAAATGACCCTACTCTCTCACGGGTCTACGATTTAACAATGAAGGGATGGCCAGCACATGGCGAACCACTGTTGCCAGCATTCTCGCAAAGAAGAGAACAGCTGTCAGTGTGCCGAGGAACCTTGATGTGTGGATCCAGAGTGGTGATTCCACCCAAACTCCAGGATAAAGTGCTAAAGGAGCTTCACGAGGGGCATCTGGGTGGAGTGAAAATGAAGAACCTAGCTAGGGCATTTGTATGGTGGCCAGGTATCGATGGAGACATCGAAGACATGACCAAGAGCTGTCTAGGATGCCAGAAGGTCCAAAATGCTCCGCCACAGGGCCCTCTACATCCATGGGAGTGGCCCTCATCTCCCTGGCAAAGGGTGCACATCGACTTTGCTGGTCCATTTATGGACTCAATGTTCTTAATCGCAGTTGATGCACACTCCAAGTGGCCGGAGGTAATAAAGATGTCCTCCACCACCACGGAAAAAACCATCACAGTATTAAGGACCATATTTGCCAGGAATGGGCTGCCGGAACAGATATGTTCTGATAATGGACCGCAATTTGTGTCCGAAGAATTCAGAAAGTTCTTAAAGAACAATGGGGTAAAGCACTACACGTCCACCCCATACCATCCCGCCACCAATGGATTGGCTGAAAGGTTTGTCCAGACCTTTAAGAAGGCCATAAAGGCCATGGGTAATGAAGACATAAAACTTCAGCACAAGGTGGATAACTTCTTATTTGCATATAGGAATGCAACACATATGGTTACAAACCAAACTCCCGCCATGATGTTCTACAATAGAAACCTAAGATGCCGGCTGGATTTGGTCAAGCCCAACATCCGAAGGGACGTGGAGAACCGGCAGTTTCAGGGCATGAATGAAAGGCCAACTAGGGCCTTCCAGATAGGCCAACCGGTTTTGGCCCGGGACTACCGTGCCGAGAAATGGCAGCCTGGAACTATCTGCACACGACTAGGACCACTGATGTATACCGTGGACATCGGAGAAAGCATAATAAGGCGCGATGCTGACCAAATCATCAAGTCATCCGAAAAGGGACAACCTACACCACCACGCTATACATCTAACGATGAAGTAGAGATACCCATATCTACCTCCGATCTGGTGATACTGGAACCCGATGAACCCGACACTGGCCTTCAAGCCGAATCAGCCTTGCCAGAAGAACCTACTACACCACCAGAAACTACTACACCCCCGAGGCGTTATCCGGACCGAGTCAGGAAGCCTCCTGAGAGACTAACTTATAATTAATTAATACGGCAATGTATATTATTTTGCATATAACATGTAATTAATAATTACTTAAAATATGATGTACTAGTTAGCTAGAAGGGGAGGAATTGTGGTGTATGTGCCTTTAAGAGCAATTGTGGTGTATGTGCCTTTAAGAGCCCCAGGTGTGCGTAATGCCGGTAATTGCCACTTGGGCTATATAAGCCTGTGTATTGTGTATATCCTTTAAAACCCCCCCCCAGACTTGCTTAGTAAATACCTATGAACCAACTCCTGTCTTCAGTGTCTTTATCTACACATGGACACGACAAACATCTCTTCGTACGTTTGGTCTGAGCAAATCCAGGTGAGATCTTAACCTTCGGTTAAAGAACATCATGGCTGGGGCCTGGTTGATGACTGCATGTGTCGCATTCCGGTAGGCGAACAGGAAATTGTCCACCTTGTGCTGCAGCGGAATGTTGTCATTGTACATAGCCTTTATTGCCTTCTTAAAGGTTTGTACGAAGCTCTCAGCCAATCCATTTGTGGCTGGATGATACGGGACGGATGTGTAATGCCTTACCCCATTCTTTTTCAAGAACCTCCGGAACTCTTCGGACACAAACTGTGGTCCGTTGTCGGAGCAAATCTGTTCTGGCAAGCCATTCCTGGCAAAAATGGTCCGTAGGACTGCAATAGTTTTCTCCGTGGTGGTGAGGACATTTTGATGACCTCAGGCCATTTCGAGTGCGCATCCACGGCTATTAAAAACATTGAGTCAATGAATGGACCAGCAAAATCAATATGCACCCGTTGCCATGGAGATGAGGGCCACTCCCATGGGTGTAGAGGGGCCTGTGGTGGTGCATTTTGGACTTTCTGGCATCCTGAGCAGCTCTTGGTCAGGTCCTCGATTTGTTTGTCGAATCCCGGCCACCACACATAAGCCCTGGCGAGGCTTTTCATTTTAACCCCTCCCAGATGACCCTCATGAAGCTCATTGAGCACTCTATCCCTTAACTTGGGTGGAATTACCACTCGGGATCCACACATCAAGGTCCCCCGGCACACTGACAGCTGTTCTCTCCTTGTCGAGAATGCTGGCAACAGTGAGTCGCCATATGCTGGCCATCCCTTCACCGTCAAATCATATACCCGAGACAGTGTCGGGTCATTTCGGGTTTCCTTTTCGATACAAGCGTTAGTTACCGGTAGGTATTCAACTATAGTCGAATGAAATATTTCGACAGGATCCACTGCTGGTGCTTCCTCCGCAGTAGGCAGTGGCAGGCGTGATAGCCCATCAGCATTTCCATGCTGTTTCGTGCCCTTATATTCAATCTCATAGTGGTGCGCCCCTAGAAAAAGTGACCATCTTTGTAGTCGTTGTGCAGTCATCACCGGAACGCCCTTCTTCGGATTAAAAATGGAGACAAGAGGCTGGTGATTAGTCAGCAAGGTGAATTTCTGCCCGTGCAGATAGTGATTGAACTTTTTCACTCCCCACACTAGGCTGAGTGCCTCCCTGTCAATCTGGGCGTAGTTACGCTCGGCTGAGGTTAGTGATCGTGACGCAAAGGCTATTGGCCTCTCTGAGCCGTCTGAGAATTTGTGCGACAGCACCGCTCCAATGCCGTAGGGTGATGCATCACATGCCAACCGAATTGGTAATGCTGGGTTGTAATGGGCCAATACCTCTTTCGATGTGATTAGTGTTTTGCTCTTCTGAAAAGCTTGTCTACATTCGTCATTCCACTTCCATGGCACCCCAGTTTGCAGTAGGCTGTTCAGTGGGTGTAGTATTGTAGACAAATTTGGCAAGAACTTATGGTAGTAGTTTACCAGCCCGAGGAACGACCTCAGTTGTGACACATTTTCCGGTGCTGGAGCCTTGATTACTGCCTCAATCTTCTCTGGGGAATTATGTGTAGCCTGGCGAAATGGAGCAGCACAGGACACGAACTTTCGTTTTTGGGGTTTTTTATTCTGTATTAATAACTTGGGTCTAGGTTTAGGATGAAATTGTAAATACATAAAACAGAGTCGACAAAATACAGCAGTGGCTTGCCCAACTCTCCTCAGAGCACACCCCTCACGCTGGATCTAGAAAAATGGAGGCTGTGAAGAAAGGGGAGGTTCCTTTGGCATCACATGGCCCTTCCCATAACCCTTTTCTCCTTTTTTCAAATTCTAATGAATCTAATGAATTCAAATGAACCGCGCCATCTAGTGGACTTAAATATTCACTGCATTTTCCCACTTGGCTACATTCTCCCCTGCTTTAAAGTCAACGTCCTCGGTGACTTAGCACCCGTTTTTCACTTCTTTTACAGCTTCTCGAAAAAATGCAGTACCCAGACTCGATAAAACATGAGAGAACACCTCAGGACTGAGTGAGACTGCATTACAGGCTGACTGAGGCAAATGGTATGGGTTAGGGTTTACCCCAGCATTGGCTCTTTTAGTTCTGCGAGGAGCCGGAATGGGTACCTCAACCTCAGTCCCACACTCAGAAGGATCTGAATGCTCTGGCTCAGAAACAGCCTCTGATTCCTGTACATCTTGGGCGTTACCAACAGGATCATTGTTTACTTTTTCCTCCTGAGTTAACTCTGGATAGGTGACTTCCTCTACCACAACAAACTCAGTATCAGAGGGCTCTGGCAACGATTCTGTCAAAAGAGTGACAGGGGGTACGGTGACAGGGGACTTGGTTCTCGTCCGCCTAGGCTCAGGGACAGGGGTAACACATGGCCTAAGATTAACTCTATGGACCCTTTTTAAAGGACCGCCCTCTACAGGCTCAACTGCATGTGTAGTACCCTGTACCTCCACCACTCTGTACACAGTAGGACCCCAAGCATCCTGAATTTTGTTCCTACCCAAAGGCCTGTGTCGTAAGTATACCAACTGACCCACCTCAATGGTTGGACAGTACACTTTGTCTTTGTTAAGTTCAATTCTTTGAGCTGATTTCTTTTCAGTGTACTCTCTTGCCCTTGCATGTGCCTCCTTCAAACGCTCTTGGTGGACAACCAACCACTCATGTTTCTTGTCTAACACTTGCTCCTGACCTAATAAAGCATCTACAGGAAGGTGTGGATGAACCCCGAAAAGCAGATAGTACGGTGAGTAGCCAGTCGTAGCATGGGGTGTTACATTGTAGGCATACACCAACTCAGATAAGTGCTCAGGCCAGCGGCGCTTCTTTTCTGGAGGCAGTGTACGCAAAAGATCATGTAAAGATCTGTTGAATCTCTCACATTGAGCATTTCCTTCTGGGTGGTGTGGGGTAGTGCGGGTTTTCTTTACACCATAAAGCTTACACAGCTCGGCAATGATTTGCCGTGGTATCAGCCTTTTGGTCCCGAGTAGGGAAGGCTTGTGTGAATTTAGTGAAAACATCGGTCACCACTAACACATTCTCACGACCATCGGAGGCCGGTTCCAGCATGGTGAAATCTACAGCAACTACTTCAAGGGGCCGGGAGGCTAGAAATGATTTCATAGGGGCATGTATCTTGGGGTGGGGCATTTTTGTCAAAACACACCTCTCGCATTTCTTGACCCACTGTTCCACATCCCCATACATCCCAACCCAAAAACATCTCTGTCTCAAAAGGTTCTGTGTGCGCTCTATTCCCTGATGGCCCATACGATCATGCACACCTTCAAGCACGACTTCTTTCAAACAAGAGGGCAGTAGTAGCTGGTGACACTCACCAACATGGACATCCTCAATTACACGGTACAACAAACCATCTTGCTCACAAATACGGGGCCACTACTTTAACGTGGATAATACTAGCTTGGATAACTGCGACCTCTCCTTGTAAGTTGGCCTTCGCTGCTCACCCCAAAACTTCCTAAACACGCTGAGGGTGGGGTCTGTGTCCTGAAACTTACGTAGTTCCTCTTTAGAGTAACCGGGAAGTGTTGGTGTGTTACCCTGCAACTCACTACGCTCAGTACTTTCTTCTGCGTCCGAAACACGGATCTGTCTGACTTTACAGCACTTGACTCCTGCTGTCCCTAAGTCTGGTCCTAGAGCTGTTCCCTTGTGAGTGACATTACATATGGCCACACAACCATCATAGTCCGCATCCCCACTGT
This sequence comes from Somniosus microcephalus, assembly GCF_052327205.1. Classification (NCBI taxonomy): domain Eukaryota; kingdom Metazoa; phylum Chordata; class Chondrichthyes; order Squaliformes; family Somniosidae; genus Somniosus; species Somniosus microcephalus. The sequence goes on from NC_141008.1 coordinate 5,594,505, forward strand.
CTGACTCGGGCTCCCCTGCTAACGGCTGCCTAGAGAGGGCATCTGCTGCTGCATTACAGCGGCCTGGGCGGTACTTGACGTCAAAGTCAAAAACAGCTAACTGAGCCACCCATCTTTGCTCAACAGCACCTAACTTAGCTGTAGAAAGGTGACACAGGGGGTTATCTGTTATGACAGTGAACTTGGAACCTAGAAGGTAACCTCGAAATTTCTCTGAAACAGCCCATTTGAGGGTGAGGAGCTCTAGTTTCATACTGCTGTAGTTTCTGTCATTTCTTTCAGCATTACGGAGCCTCCTACTGGCATATGCTATCACTCTCTTCCTATCTCCCTGCTGCTGGTGGAGGATGGCACCTAATCCTAGGTTACTGGCATCCGTCTCTACAATAAAAGGCTGAGTGAAATCTGCGTAACCTAACACTGGAGCACTGATCAGCTTTTCTTTCAGCTGTTCGAAAGCAGCTTGGCACGCCGCTGTCCATGAACCTTCAAACAGCCGTTTTGCTTTTGCTGGGCTGTCTTCCCTAAGGCATGCATTGACTACGTCATGGAGAGGGCCAGCTCGTTTAGAAAAATCCTCAATGAACCTCCTGTAATAACTACAGAAACCAAGAAATGACCTCAGATCTTTGACTGTACTGGGGACCGGCCACTTCTTTACGGCGGCAATTTTCTCTGGATCTGTCCCTATACCCTCCCCTGAAATTTGATGCCCAAGGAACCTGACTTCCTGCTGCAGGAAGTGACACTTTTCAAGCTTTACTTTCAAACCTGTCTCTTTCAGTCGTCTTAGAGCTGTCTCAAGCCTCTCTAAATGGTCCGGGAAGGTCTGAGAGAACACAAGGATGTCATCTAAATACACTAATAGGATGTGGAACACTAAGTCGCTCATAGTCGCTTGCATAAGTCGTTGAAAAGTCGCAGGTCCATTACAGACACCAAAAGGCATTCTGAGGTACTCAAAAAGGCCAAAAGGAGTTGTAAAAGCAGTCTTAGGCCTGTCACTTTCACGAACAGCAACCTGGTGGTACCCACTTGCAAGATCAATGGTCGAGAAGAACTTTGCACCATGAAGGGCATCAAAACTCTCGTCAATGCGGGGCAAAGGAAATGCGTTACGTCTGGTTTTTGAGTTTAGTTTCCTAAAGTCAACACATAGTCGTATGTCTCCATCAGTCTTACGAACTACCACTATGGGTGAAGCGTATGAACTATTGCTCTCCTGGGTGACACGCTTTCTTAAAAGCTTAGTGATGTGGTCCCTCACCTCTTTGTACAGTGTAGGTGGGATACGACGGTATGGCTCTGTAACTGGTGCGTCATCTACCAAGTTAATCTCATGCTCAACTTTATCAGTGTAGCCAAGGTCCTCATCCTTAAAAGCAAATACTTCCGAATACCTGGCTAAAAGTGCACCTAACTCTGCTTGTTGGCCCTGTGTGCCACCTATGTGTAGTTTGTCCAAAAGCAACTGAATGTCTTGGTCTGTCATCTGTCCTTCTTGTCTGCCAACAGTTACTTCCTCTGTGTCAGCAGAGATGCGTTGAAATCGCACCTCACTTGGCTACATATGTAACCCCTCTTTATCGATAACGTGGCCACAATACGAGATCTGTTTTCTAAAAAACTCGCATTTGGGGCGGTTAGCTCAGAGCCCATATTCCTGCAATCTAGGGAGCACCTGCTCCAGGTTGGCAAGGTGATCACTGTCATTTTCGCCCGTGACCAGGATGTCATCCAAATAACACTGGGTCCCTGGGATCCCTTGCAGGACTTGTTCCATTGCCCTCTGCCAAATAGCCGGAGCTGATGCTACCCCGAATACCAGCCGGTTGTATTGGTAGAGACCTTTATGGGTGTTGATTATGAGGTATTTTTTTGATGCTTCTTCTACCTCCATTTGCAGATACGCCTGGGCCAGATCAATCTTAGTGAAGCATTTCCTTCCAGATAGCGAGGCGAAAATATCTTCAATCCGCGGAAGTGGATATTGTACGGTGTGAAGGACCGGGTTCACTGTTACCTTAAAGTCCCCACAGATGCAAACCTTCCTTGGTTCCCCAGGTGTGCTGGTCAACGACTTTTTCATCACAGGGACGATGGGTGTAGCCCACTCGCTCCAGTCTACCTTGGACAGTACACCTGAACGTTCCAGACTCTCCAGCTCTGCTTCGACGGCTGGGCGGATCGCATAAGGTACCGGTCTGGCCGTAAAAAATTTTGGGCTTGCGTTTTCTTCAATTTTAATCGTCACTGTCATGCCTTTTAGTGTTCCGAGTCCTTGCTGGAACACTTCTTTCATGTCAGTTAGGATCTTTGACAGTCGCCCAGGTGTGACATCATCATCCTTTTTGTCAGCCACAGTCAGTGCCTGTATGGAATGCCAATCCAGTTGTATTTTCCGGATCCATTCACGTCCCAGTAATGGTGGTCCTCCATCTTGCAATACATACAGGTCTAGTTTTGGTGTTTCCTTACCGTTATATATAACTTTCACCCTTATTTTTCCTTTGGGGTAGTCTTTTTGCCCCGTGTACGTCTTCAAAATAATTTTTGTGTCTCTCAAGGGTATGTGTGAGAATAGCCACTCGTAGTCCCGTCGGTTTATGACTGTTAGGGCTGATCCTGTGTCCAATTCCATCTTTACCTGGACTCCTGCTAACTTGAGAGTGACCCAAATGGTTCGGTGATCCTCCGTTGTGATCACATTGTGTAGTTTCAGACAACTCAGTTCCCTGCTTTCGGAGTCGTTATCACTCTTTTGTTCGTCTGAACTATTCTCTGTTATCATATGTACCTTCTTGTGCTTCCCTTTGGTCGGTTTTTTATTGCTGGTTTTCTTTCCTGACCTGCAGACTCGTGCTACGTGTCCTACTTTTCCACACTGTCTGCACACTTTGTCTTTGAACCAGCAATCATTCTGGTCGTGTGTTGTTCTGCCGCAGCGATAGCACTTCTCTGTTCCATATGACATTTCGTTTGTGCCATATTCTTGCGGTCTCTGTTGTATCTCTGCAGCGCCCTGTGCTGCTGCTTCATATGATACCGCAATGCTGAAAGTCTTTTCCAACGTAAGGTCCTTTTCAGATAAAAGCCGTTTCTGGGTTCCTTCACTTTGAAGCCCACACACAAACTTGTCCCTTAAGGTATCTGCTCGTCCTGTTCCAAACTGGCAGTGTTTCGATAGCTTGCGCAGTTCCATTAAATACTCAGCATTACTTTCATCTTTATGCTGGTTCCTTTTGTGAAACTTGAATCTTTCTGCTATCAGCAGCGGTGTGGGGTTTAAGTGGTCCTGTAGGATTGACAGTATGTTTTCAAAATCCTTTTCTACTGGCTTCTGTGGGGTTACTAGATTTCGTAGTAAGCCATACGTTTTTGCACCCATTGAATTCAACAATACCAGCGCTTTCTTGTCACCTGGCACTTCATTCGCCTTGCAGTATACTTCTATGCGTTCGACATATGTCGTCCAATCTTCGACTTCATTGTCGAACGCTGTGTTACTGCCACTCTTCGGCATTTTTGGGTGTGGTTAGACTGGCTTAAAATGGTGTCTCCCGCGCTTTCCTTCCCTGCTGCAGCTTAAAATGGCGTCTCCCGCGCTGCTGCCAACGCCGCTCTCGGCGGTCCTCGTGGCAAATGGCGATGCCCTGTGGGTTTCGTGCGCTGCTCTTGCGCTGCTGCCAATGCCGCTCTCTGCGGTCCTCATGGCAATGGCAGCGCCTCGCGTTTTCCTGCGCGCCTCTCTCCCCCGTTGACGCTGCTCGGCCCTTGAACACTGGCTGCGCTCTGCTCTCTCTCGTCTCTCTCCCCCGTTGACGCCGCTCGGTCCTGAACACCAGCTGCGCCCTGTGCGCTCTGCCCTCTCTCTCTCCCCCGTCGATGCTGCTCGGCTTTTTTCTGTGCCGCTCAGTCGGGCTCTAGCCCATCGCTGTCTGGGAAGGGTCTGCGCAGTACCTGTTGCCAGCCCATTTCGCTGGACCACTGTGACTGGAAAGCCAAGCCTAGCTCTCGACAGCCTCCCCTGCGATGCTCAAATCTCCGCTGGATGACTGGGCGGTTGCCCCTGGTCGACGCCCGTGCTTCTGGACTCGACCTATTTCCACTGTTCTCCAGGAGCGAATCCCTGGGAGATGATGCAGAGTTGCAGGTAGGTTTGAACTTGCTCGTTGCCACTGTTACGTCCGTGTAATAATAAGAAAAGGACTGCAGAGAACGGTACAACAGGTGTTTACTCAACGTGGTTCAAACTGCAACTGAAACAACAGATTACTACTCAGCGTTATATACAGGTGTGGTCACTGCCGGTACGACAGTATACATGAGCTGTAGAAAGTAGTTCCCCCCTTAAAGGTACATACATTACACCACCCATTCTAATCCCACTCTCTCACTCACTCCCCGTACCCTTATTAACCCACCCTGTCTAATCCAACACTCCCCCTCACTACCCACACCCTTATACAACGCACCCAGTCAAATCCCACCCTCCCCGCACTCTCCGTACACTTCAATATCTCAACCAGTCTAATCCCACTCTCCCGCTCGCTCCCCGTACTCTTTAATATCCCACCGATTCTAATCTCCTGCTCCGCCTCACTCACCATACCCTAAAATATCCCACCTAGTCTAATCCCACTCTCCTCGTCACACACATACCGTTTAATATCCCACCCAGTCTAAACCCAATCTCCTGCTCACTCCCCCTACCCTTTAATATTCCACCCAGTCTAATGCCACTCTCCTGCTCACTCCCGCTACCCTTAAATATCGCACCCAGTCTAATCCCACTCTCCTGCGCACTCCCCAGAACCTTTAATAACCCACATAGTGAAATCCCTCTCTCCCCATACACTTTAATATCCCAACCAGACTAATCCCACTTTCCCGCTCACTCCCCATAACTTTTTATATCCTGCCCAGTCTAATCCCACTCTCTGCCTCACTCCCCATATTCTTTAATATCCCACCTAGACAATCCCATTCTCCCCCTCTCTCCCCGTGCACTTTAATGTACCACCCAGTCTAATCCCACTCTCCTGTTCACTCCCCATACCATTTAATATCCCAGCCAGTCTAATCCCACTCCCCCCTGACTCCCTGTACACTTTGATATTCCACCCAGTCTAACCCCACTCTCTCGCTCACTCCCCATACCCTTTAATATACCACCCAGTCTAATCCCACACTCCCCCTCACTCCCCGTACACTTTAAATTCTCAAACCGTCTAATCCCACTCTCCCCTCACTCCCCGTACATGTTAATATCCCACACAGTCTATTCCCACACTCCCCCTCACTCCCCACACCATTTAATATCCCACCCAGTCTATTCGCACTATCCCGCTCACTCCCCCTATGTTTTAATATCCCACCCAGTCTAATCCCACTATTCCCCTCATTCACCATACGCTTTAATATCCCACCCAGTCTAATCCCACTATTCCCCTCATTCACCATACGCTTTAATATCCCACCCAGTCTAATCCCACTCTCTGCCTCACTCCCTGCACCCTTTAATATCCCACCCAGTCTAATGCCACTCTCCCCCTCACTCCCTGCACCCTTTAATATCCCACCCAATCTAATCCCACTCTCCGCCTCACTCCCCGCACCCTTTAATATCCCACCCAATCTAATCTCACTCTCCTGCTCACTCCCCATACCCTTTAATATCCCACCCAGTCTAATCCCACTCTCCCCGTCCCCTTTAATATCCCACCCAATCTAATCCCACTCTCCCCCTCAATCCCCATACCCTTTAATGTCCCACCCAGTCTAATCACACTCGTCTGCTCACTCCCCGTACCCTTTAATATCCCACCCAGTCTATTCCCACTCTCCCGCTCACTCCCCATACACTTTAATATCCTACCCAGTCTAATCTCATGCTCCGACTCACTCCCCATACCCTTTAATATCCCACACAGTCTAAGCCCACTCTCCCCTCACCCTCCATACACTTTAATATCCCACCCAGTATAATCCCACTCTCCCCCTCACTCCCCATACCCTTTAATATCCCACCCAGTATAATCCCACTCTCCCCCTCACTCCCCATACCCTTTAATATCCAACCCAGTCTAATCTCACTCTCTGCCTCACTCCCCATACCCTTTAATAGTCCACCCAGTCTAATCCCACTCTCCCACTCATTCCCCGTACTCTTTAATATCCCGCCTAGTCTAATCCCACTCTCCCCGTCACCCGCATACCCTTTAATATCCCACCCAGGCTAATCCCACTTTCCCCCTCACTCCCCGTACCCTTGAATATCGCACCCAGTCTATTCCCACCTTCCCGCTCAGTCCCCCTTCTCTTTCATATCCCACCCAGTCTAATCCCACAAACCCCCTCACTCCCCGCACCCTTTAATATCCCACCCAGTCTAATCCCACTCTCCCCATCACTCCCCATCACTCCCCACACCCTTTAATATCCCACCCAGTCTAATCCCACTCGCCCCCTCACTCCCCACACACTTTAATATCGCACCCAGTCTAATCCCACTCGCCCCCTCACTCCCCACACCCTTTAATATCACACCCAGTCTAATCCCACTCTCCTGCTCACTCCCCACACCCTTTAATATCCCACCCAGTCTAATCCCACTCTCCACCTCACTTTCCATACCCATTAATATCCCACCCAGACTAATCTCACTCTCCCCCTCATTCCCCGTAATCTTTAATATCCCACCCAGTCTAATCCCACTCCCCATACCATTTAATATCCCGCCCTGTCTAATCCCCCTCTCCCCCTCATTCCCCATAGCCTTTAACATCCCACCCATTCTAATCGCACTCTCCGCCTCATTCCCCGTAATCTTTAATATCCCACCCAGTCTAATCCCACTCCCCATACCATTTAATATCCCGCCCTGTCTAATCCCCCTCTCCCCCTCATTCCCCATAGCCTTTAACATCCCACCCATTCTAAACGCACTCTCCGCCTCACTCCCCACACCCTTTAATATCCCACCCAGCCTAATCCCACTCTCCTGATGACTCCCCATACGCTGTAATATCCCGCCAAGTCTAATCCCACTCTCTCTCACTCACTCCCCGCACCCTTTAATATCCCACCCAGCCTAATCCCACTCTCCCCCTCACTCCCCGTACCCTTTAATATCCCACCCAATCTAATCCCACTCTCCCCACACCCTTTAAATTCCCACCCAGTCTAATCCCACTCTCCCCCTCACTCCCCAGACCATTTAATATCCCACCCAGTCTAATCCCAGTCTTCCCCTCACTCCCCGCACCATTTAATATCCCACCCATTCTAATCCCACTCTCCCCCTCACTCCCCATACCCTTTAATCACAGAATCGCAGAAACCCCACAGTGCAGATAGAGGCCATTTCGGCCCATCGAGCCTGCACCGACACATATCCCACCCGATCCCCGTAACCCCTACACCAACACATATCCCACCCTATCCCCATAACCCCACGTATTTAATCCCCCTAACACTAAGGGTCAATTTATCATAGCCAATCAACCTAACCTGCACATCTTTGGACTGTGGGAGGAAACCGGAGCACCCGGAGGAAACCCACGCAAACACGGGGAGAATGTGCAAACTCCACACAGACAGTCGCCCGAGGCCGGATTCGAACCCGGGTCCCTGGCGCTGTGAGGCAACAGTGCTAACCACTATGCCACCCAGTCTAATCCCACTCTCCCCCTCACTCCCTGTACCCTTTAATATCCCACCCATTCTAATCCCACTCGCCCCCTCACTCCCCACACCCTTTAATATCCCACCACTCTAATCCCACTCTCCCCCTCACTCCCCGCACCCTTTAATATCCCACCCAGTCTAATCCCACTCTCCTGCTCACCCCCCACACCCTTTAATATCCCACCACTCTAATCCCACTCTCCCCCTCACTCCCCGCACCCTTTAATATCACACCCAGTCTAATCCCACTCTCCTGCTCACTCCCCATACCCTTTAATATCACACCCAGTCTAATCCTACTCTTCCCCTCACTCCCTGTACCCTTTAATATCCCACCCATTCTAATACCACTCTCCCCCTCACTCCCCATACACTTTAATATCCCACCCATTCTAATACCACTCTCCCCCTCACTCCCCATATACTTTAATATCCCACCCATTCTAATCCCACTCTCCCCCTCACTCCCCATACCCTTTAATATCCCACCCAATCTAATCCCACTCTCCCCCTCACTCCCCATACCCTTTAATATCCCACCCATGCTAATACCACTCTCCCCCCTCACTGCCCATTATTGATAGCTTCTGTTTTGAAATGGTTTGTTGGAGAAAATTAGGTGCAGGAGGAGGCCATTCAGCCCTCAAGACAGTTCTGCCATTAAATGAGGTCTTGGCTGATCTACCTCGACTCCATTTAGCCACATGTGTTCCATATCCCTCGATAGTCTTACCCAACAAACATCTACCGATCTCCGTCTTCAACATTCCAATTCAGGTGGTGATTTGCAGATTTTCACTACCCTTTATGTGAAAAAGTGCTTCCTGATTTCACTCCTAAATAGCTTGGCTCTAATTTTAATTATATATTCAAATCATCCTCTCGTTAACGAAATGTTTCTAACCTCCCCATTAATTCTTTTTGTGACTGTTAAATTTGCGTCCTCGCTTTACCCTTTCACTGAGTAGTGGAAACAATCTGTAACTATTTACCTTATTATAACCCTTTCATAATCAGTATCACCTCTTAACCATTTCAGCTCTCAACTCTCACTTCACAGCTGTTGTAGTGTATGTACCTTTAAGGGGAGAACTACTTTTTACAGCTCCTGTATACTGTAGTACCGGCAGTGACCACACCTGTATATAAACCCTGAGTAGTGATCTGTACAGTTAGTTCTAGAGTAACCCTCATTCAGTAAGCACCTGTTGATCGTTCCCTGCAGTCTTTTGTCTGATTATTGAAGTACACAACATTAAGATACACGGATCTAACATTGGCGACGACGCAGATTCGAACCTACCTGCAACTCTGCATCATCTCCCAGGGATTCGCTCCTGGAGAACAGTGGAAGGAGGTCGAGTCCAGAAGCACGGGGGTCGACCACGGGCAACCACCCAGTCATCCAGCGGAGATTTGAGCATCGCAGGGGAGGCTGTCGAGAGCCAAGCTTGGCTTTCCAGTCACGGTGGTCCAGCGAAATGGGCTGGCAACAGATACTGCGCAGACCCTTCCTGGACAGCGGCGGCTAGAGCCGACCAAGTGGCACAGAAAAAGGCCGAGCAGCGTCGACGGGGGAGAGGGAGAGGGCAGAGCGCACAGGGCGCAGCCGGTGCTCAGGACCGAGCGGCGTCAATGGGGAGAAAGACGAGAGAGAGCAGAGCACAGCCGGTGTTCAAGGGCCGAGCAGCGTCAACGGGGGAGAGAGGCGAGAGAGAGCAGAGCGCCGCCGGTGTTCAAGGGCTGAGCAGCGTCAACGGGGAGAGAGGCGCGCAGGAAAACGTGAAGCGCTGCCATTGCCATGAGGACCGCAGAGAGCGGCATTGGCAGCAGCGCAAGAGCAGCGCATGAAACCCACAGGGCGTCACCATTTGCCACAAGGACCGCCGAGAGCGGCATTGGCAGCAGCGCGGGAGACGTCATTTTAAGCCACAGCGGGGAAGAAAGGAAAGCGCGGGAGACGCCATTTTAAGCTGCAGCGGGGAAGAAAGGAAAGCGCGGGAGATGCCATTTTAAGCCAGTCTAACCACACCCAAAAATGCCGAAGAGTGGCAGTAACACAGCGTTCAACAATGAAGTCGAAGATTGGACGACATATGTCGAACGCATAGAAGTATACTGCAAGGCGAATGAAGTGCCAGATGACAAGAAAGCGCTGGTATTGTTGAATTCAATGGGTGCAAAAACATATGGCTTACTACGAAACCTAGTAACCCCAGAGAAGCCAGCAGAAAAGGATTTTGAAAACATAGTGTCAATCCTACAGGACCACTTAAACCCCACACCGCTGCTGATAGCAGAAAGATTTAAGTTTCACAAAAGGAACCAGCGTAAAGATGAAAGTAATGCTGAGTATTTAACGGAACTGCGCAAGCTATTGAAACACTGCCAGTTTGGAACGGGACTAGCAGATACTTTAAGGGACAAGTTTGTGTGTGGGCTTCAAAGTGAAGGAACCCAGAAACGGCTTCTATCAGAAAAGGATCTTACTCTGGACAAGGCTTTCAGCATTGCAGTATCACACGAAGCAGCCGCACGGGGCGCGGCAGAGATACAACGGAGACCGCAAGAATATGGCACAAATGAAATGTCATACGGAACAGTGAAGTGCTATCGCTGCGGCAGAACAACACACGACCATAATGATTGCTGGTTCAAGGACAAAGTGTGCAGACAGTGTGGAAAAGTAGGACACATAGCAAGAGTCTGCAGGTCAGGAAAGAAAACCAGCAGCAAGAAATCTCCACAGGAGAAGTACAAGAAGGTACATAAGGTGACGGAGAGTAGTTCAGATGAATAGAAAAGTGATACAGACTCCGGAAGCAAGGAGCTGGGTTGTCTGAAACTACATAATGTGATCAAAACGGAGGATCACCAAACTATCTGGGTCACGCTCAAGATAGCAGGAGTCCAAGTGAAAATGGAATTGGACACAGGATCAGCCCTAACAGTCATAAACCGAAGGGACTACAAGCAGCTATTCTCACATATACCCTTGAGAGATACAAAGATTGTCTTGAAGACGTACACGGGGCAAAAAGTCTACCCCAAAGGAAAAATAAGGGTGAACGTTATATATAACGGCAAGGAAACACCAAAAATAGACCTATATGTATTGCCAGATGGAGGACCACCACTACTAGGACGTGAATGGATCTGGAAGATACAGCTAGATTGGTATTCCATACAAGCACTGACTGTAGATGCCAAAAAGGATGACGACGTCACACCTGGACGACTGTCAAAAATGCTAACTGACGCACAAGAAGTGTTCCAGCAGGGACTCGGAACACTAAAAGGCATAACAGCGACGATCAAAATAGAGGAAAATGCAAGCCCAAAGTTTTTTAAGGCCAGACCGGTACCTTATGCGATCCGCCCAGCCGTCGAAGCAGAGCTGGAAGGTTTGGAACGTTCAGGAGTACTGTCCAAAGTGGATTGGAGCGAGTGGGCTACACCCATCATTCCTGTAATGAAGAGGTCGTTGAGTAATACGCCTGGGAACCAAAGAAGGTTCGCATCTTTGGGGACTTTAAGGTGACAGTGAACCCAGTCCTTCACACGGTACAATATCCGCTTCCGCGGATTGAAGATATTTTTGCCTCGCTATCTTTGAGGGAAACGCTTCACTAAGATTGATCTGGCCCAGGTGTACCTGCAAATGGAGGTAGAAGAAGCCTCGAAACAGTACCTCACGATCAACACTCATAAAGGTCTCTACCAATACAACCAGCTGGTGTTCGGGGTAGCATCAGCTCCGGCTATTTGGCAAAGGTCAATGGATCAAGTCCTGCAAGGGATTCCAGGGACCCAGTGTTATTTGGACGACATGCTGGTCACGGGCGAAAATTACAGTGATCACCTCGCCAACCTGGAGCAGGTGCTCACTAGATTGAAGGAATATGGGCTCCGAGCTAATCGCCACAAATGCAAGTTTTTCCAGAAGCAGATCTCGTATTGTGGCCACGTTATTGATAAAGAGGGGTTACATAAGTCCCCTGAAAAGATTGAGGCAGTAGTCAAGGCTCCAGCACCGGAAAATGTGTCACAACTGAGGTCGTTCCTCGGGCTGGTGAACTACTACCATAAGTTCTTGCCGAATTTGTCTACCGTGCTACACCCACTGAACACCCTACTGCAAACGGGGGTACCATGGAAGTGGAGTGACGAATGTAAACGAGCTTTCCAGAAGAGCAAAGCATTGATCACATCAAAAGAGGTGTTGGCTCATTTCAACCCAGCACTACCAATTCGGTTGGCGTGTGATGCATCACCCTATGGCATTGGAGCGGTGCTGTCACACAAATTCCCGGACGGCTCGGAGAGGCCAGTAGCCTTTGCGTCTCGGTCACTAACCTCAGCCGAGCGTAACTACGCCCAGATTGACAGGGAGGCCCTCAGCCTAGTGTGGGGAGTGAAAAAGTTCAATCACTATCTGCACGGGCAGAAGTTCACCTTGCTGACTGACCACCAACCACTTGTCTCCATCTTTAATCCAAAGAAGGGCGTTCCGGTGATGACAGCGCAACGGCTACAAAGATGGTCCCTTTTTCTAGGGGCGCACCAATATGAAATCGAGTATAAGGGCACGAAACAGCATGGAAACGCTAAGGGCTATCACGCCTGCCATGCCTACTGCGGAGGAAGCACCAGCAGTGGATCCTGTCGAAATATTTCATTCGACTATAATTGAATGCTTGCCAGTAACTAACGCTGGTATAGAGAAGGAGACCCGAAATGACCTGACGCTGTCTCGGGTATATGATTTGACGGTGAAGGGATGGCCAGCACATGGCGACTCGCTGTTGCCAGCATTCTCATCCAGAAGAGAACAGCTGTCAGTATGCCAGGGGACCTTGATGTGTGGATCCCGAGTGGTAATTCCACCCAAGTTAAGGGAGAGAGTGCTCAATGAGCTTCACGAAGGTCATCTGGGAGGGGTGAATATGAAAAGCCTTGCAAGGGCTTATGTGTGGTGGCCGGGGATCGATCAGCAAATCGAGGACCTGACAAAGAGCTGCTCAGGATGCCAGAAGGTCCAAAATGCACCACCACATGCCCCTCTACACCCATGGGCGTGGCCCTCATCTCCATGGCAATGGGTGCATAATTATTTTGCTGGTCCATTCATGGACTCAATGTTTTTAATAGCCATGGATGCGCACTTGAAATGGCCTGAGGTCATCAAAATGTCCTCCACCACCACGGAGAAAACTATTGCAGTCCTACGGACCATTTTTGCCAGGAACGGCTTGCCAGAGCAGATTTGCTCTGATAACGGACCACAGTTTGTGTCCGAAGAGTTTCGAAGATTTATGAAAAGGAATGGGGTAAGGCATTACACATCCGCCCTGTATCATCCAGCCACAAATGGATTGGCTGAGAGGTTCGTACAAACCTTTAAAAAAGCAGTAAAGGCCATGTGCGATGACAACATTCCACTGCAGCATAAGGTGGACAATTTCCTGTTAGCCTACAGAAATGTGACACATGCAGTCACCAACCAGGCCCTGGCCATGATGTTCTTTAACCGAAGGTTGAGATCTCGTCTGGATTTGCTCAGACCAAATGTACGAAGAGATGTTGAGAGTAAGCAATTCCAGCACATCCATGAGAAGCCGACAAGGAGCTTCAATGTAGGGCAACCAGTCTTGGCCCGCGACTGCCGAACAGAGAAATGGCAACCAGGAACGATATGCACACGGCAGGGGCCCCGACATACAGGTCGCATCTACCTCAGAAACAGTAGCATCGGAAGCTGATGAACCAACCGACGACAGGGGGCCAGAATCGCCTCCGCACCAAGAGCAAGACACTCGGGAAAGGCGCAATCCAGAAAGGATCAGGAAGCCTCCCAAAAGACTGAATATATAAATCGACTATTTTCAGCTAATGTCGCATGTTAAAAGTGTTAATTGTAATTAGTTTGATATTTAATTGTTAAATGAGTGTTATGGTACTGTTAATCTAAAAGGGGAGGAATTGTAATGTATGTACCTTTAAGGGGGTGAACTACTTTTTACAGCTCATGTATACTGCAGTACCGGCAGTGACCACACCTGTATATAAACCCTGAGTAGGGATCTGTACAATTAGTTCTAGAGTAACCCTCATTCAGTAAACACCTGTTGATCGTTCCCTGCAGTCTTTTGTCTGATTATTGAAGGACACAACATTAAGATACACGGGTCTAACAGCTGTAGTTCCTTATCTCTGGCAATATACCAGTGAATCTACACTGCACCTTTCCCATTGCTTTTATCTCCTTTCTATAATAGGGGCCCAACACTCAATACAGTAGTCGAACTGCAGCCTAACAAACATCTTGTTCAAGTTCAACATCACCACTTCCAATAGAGAATTCAGAAAAAACCAGAGAGTGGTGAGAATGTGGAACTCGCTACCACAGGGAGTGGTTGAGGCGAAGAGCACAGACACATTTAAGGGAAGCTCGATAAGCACATGAGGGAGAAAGGAATCGAAGGAGATGCTGATAGGGTGCGATGAAGAGTAGTGGGAGGAGGCTCATGTGGAGCGTAAACACCGGCACGGACCAGTTGGGCCGAATAGAATTTACAGCACAGAAACAGGCTATGTAATTCTTTGTAATTCTTTGTAATTCTTTGCTTTTCCACTCTGTGCCTCTGGATCTAAAATCACGATTCCATTGGCCTTATCTACGTGCACGCCTGTCTTTAGTGACCGTTTTGTCTTCACAACAAAGTCCCTCTGCTCCTCTGCTCCTGGGAGGACTGGAGGTAGATAAACAATGGCAAACATTTAAAGATAGAATGACAAAATTGCAAAAATTGTTTATACCAATCTGGCATAAAAGGAAATCTAAAAAGGTGACTCAACCGTGGATAACAGGGGAAATTAGAGACAGCATAAAATCCAAAGATAGGGCGTATAAAATAGCCAAAAAAAGCGCCAGAGCGGAAGATTGGGAACAGTTTAAGATAGAGCAAAGGAGGGCAAAGGGCATAATCAAGAGGGGCAAAATAGCTTACGAAAACAAGCTGGCGGAAAATATAAAAACTAACTCCAAAAGCTTTTATAAGTATATCAAAAGGAAAAGACTGGTGAAAACCAAAGTTGGTCCATTGCAGTCAGATACGGGGGAATATATAATGGGAAATAAGGAAATGGCAGATCAACTAAATGCATACTTTGGGTCAGTCTTTACGAAGGAAGACACAAAAAACCTCCCTGGGATATCGGGAAAAATAGGGACATTGGCAAAGGAGGAACTGACGCAAATCAATATCTCTAAGGATATGGTGTTAAGGAAGCTAAAGGGATTGAAGGTGGACAAATCCCCAGGGCCTGATAACATGCATCCTAGGGTACTGAAGGAGGTGGCCCTAGAGATAGCGGATGCACTAAGGATGATTTTTCAGAATTCATTAGACTCGGGAACAGTGCCCATGGATTGGAGGGTAGCTAACGTTACCCCACTATTCAAAAAGGGGGGTAGGGAAAAAGCAGGTAATTACAGACCTGTAAGCCTTACATCAGTTGTGGGCAAAATGCTGGAGTCCATCATTAAGGATGAAATAGCGGAGCACTTAGCAAATGGGGACAGGATAGGACAGAGTCAACATGGATTTACAAAGGGTAAATCGTGCTTGACTAATCTATTGGAATTTTTTGAGGGAGTAACTGGTAGAATAGATGGGGGAGAGCCAGTAGATGTGGTGTACCTGGACTTCCAAAAGGCCTTCGATAAGGTCCCACATAAAAGATTAGCATGGAAAATTGAGGCTCATGGGATAAAGGGGAAAGTTTTGGCGTGGATAGGGAACTGGCTGTCAGATAGAAAACAGAGAGTTGGAATAAACGGCTCATTTTCTGAATGGCAGGCAGTAACAAGTGGGGTACCACAGGGATCTGTCCTGGGCCCCCAGCTGTTCACAATTTACATTAATGACCTGGATCAGGGAGTCGGATGCAGCATTTCCAAATTTGCAGACGACACTAAACTAGGAGGGGGGGTGGGCTCAGAGGAAGAGACCAGGAAGCTCCAGAGCGATTTGGACAGACTGGGCGATTGGGCGGATAAATGGCAGATGCACTATAATGTGGACAAGTGCGAAGTTATCCACCTTGGGTGCAGGAACGGGAGGGCAAATTATTATTTAAATGGCAATAGATTGGGAGAGGGGGAAGTACAGAGAGACCTGGGTGTTCTTGTACACCAGTCACTGAAGGCGAGCATGCAGGTGCAACAGGCGGTCAAGAAGGCAAACGGTATGCTGGCCTTCATAGCAAAAGGGTTAGAATACAGGAACAGGGATACCTTGCTGCAGCTGTACAGGGCACTGGTGAGACCACACCTCGAGTACTGTGTACAGTTTTGGTCGCCTCATCTGAGGAAGGATGTTCTTGCCATGGAGGGGGTGCAGCGGCGATTCACCAGGCTGATACCAGGAATGGCGGGAATGACCTATGAGGAGAGACTATGTAGTTTAGGGATGTACACACTGGAGTTTAGAAGATTGAGAGGGGACCTCATAGAAGTGTATAAAATTCTGACAGGTCTAGACAGACTGGATGCAGAAGGAATGTTTCCCTTGGCGGGTGAGAACAGAACTAGAGGACATAATTTAAGGATAAGGGCTAAACCATTTAGGACAGAGATGAGGGGGAATTTCTTCACTCAGAGAGTGGTGAACCTGTGGAACTCATTGCCACAGAGGGCAGTGTACGCCAGCTCATTAAATATATTTAAGAGGGAATTAGATATATTTCTACGGGCAAAAGGGGTTAAGGGTTACGGAGAGAAGGCGGGGACGGGATACTGAATTAAAGGATCAGCCATGATCTCATCGAATGGCGGAGCAGGCACGAAGGGCCGAATGGCCTACTCCTGCTCCTATCTTCTATGTATCTATGTATTATTTAAAATCACACAAGTTAAGGTCAATTTCCTTTCCCAATATTACTTCCAAAATATATGTCACCTCTTTCTACATTGAACTGCATCTGCCACTTATCTGCCAATCCTGCTCACCTCTCTGTCTCCTCCTGAACTCTTACAATCATTGTCACAATTTACCATAGCCCATTTTTGGTGTCAGGAGCAGATTTTTGACCTGTTCCCTCAATTCTTACACAGAGATCATTTCTAATTTAGTAAATAAGAGAAGCTGCAACATAAATCCCTGTGGAACCCCACTCACTGCATCTTTCCAATCTGAGACACTTTCTTCAACCCCTACCCATTGCTTTCTGCCCTCGGATCATCTCTATATCCATGGGTCCACATTTCCCTTAATTACAAATGCCATTATCTTTGCCATATTTCTCTTATGTGGGACCTCATCTAATACTTCTTGAAAATCCATATAAACTGCACTGCATTTTCTTTATCTACCCTCTCTGATACTTCTTCAACAAATTCTCGAAGGTTGTTTTCTGACCCAGCCACAGTCAAGTTTCACTTACTGCTGAATTTCTATTTTCATCAATGACATCAGTTCCCCAATTGTGTTTCTTATGTTCCCTGCACCTGCTAGTTTGAATTTCCTTGGCAATATTTCCTATTTTTTTAACCTTACCACATCCAGTGTTCTTTTTAACCATTTTTTTTCCACCTTTCCCCCTGTTCACCCAAAGCTTAATCTCCTCTCTAAGCTGGAGACTCGAAACTCTTGCTTCTTCAGTGACTGATCCTGGTAATGGCTCAGATTTTGTTTTAGTCCTGCCTGAACTAGCAGTGTTTTCCATTTGTTAAATAGAGAGGATTCCATTAGTTTGTTTGCTTTTCGTTTCTTCACTCTTCCCTTGGAGACCCGTGTGAAATAGTGGAAGGATTTGCAGGCTAATTAACAGACTGGCAGGCCGCGACGTGAACGCTCTTTCCACGGCCGTAACTACCTTTATATACCAGCCAATAGGGTATTTAGTCCTATACGACAGGAGGCTTTATGGGCTCCTGGCCTGGGGCACCCACACCCACAAGGATACCACTGGATGTCAACACTGGAATTCAGAGTCGGAGCTCAGAGAAGACAGTCTCCACTCGCTGGGACTGTCTAGAGCGGGGCTCGAACCCTGCACCTTCCGACTCTGAGGTGGGAATAGCTATCACTAAGCCAAAGACTCACTCCAATCCATTTGTGACAGTGGTTTACTGGTCAGCTGTCGGTGAGGTGCCACTGTAGGAGCTGGAGTGAAGCCCGGTGCCAGCTAACTGGCAGGTCTCCAGCTTCTGACTGAACTTTAGCTAAAAGGTTTTGGTATGACATTAAACATCTGTCTGTGCCTGTGAGAAACAAAACACAACTAAGATAATACGGAAGTGTTACTATTATGCTGCCTGTTTGCAAGTACAGTAAACTCTTTCTTATCCGGCCCCGATGGGACCAGGGTGGTGCCGGTTGATGAAAAATTCTGGATAACAGAGAGGTAAACCTACCACGGTGCTGCTTTTCCACTCACCATCACCACCGACTAACCCGGCCACCGCGGGAGACTCGGACTCGGCAAAACGAGTGCTGGATGGATTTGGCAAGATTACACATTGAGGTGTTGTTTTGTATTGAGATATATCTATTTTGCCGGTTATTAAAGTATTCCGGATGATAAAGTGCCGCTTAAACAAGAGTTTACTGTAATTATTAACTATGAGACAGTATTTAAAATTCACAGTTAATTTATATACCAGTAAAAAATACTGCCCTCCAGACAAGGCTTCTTGTTCCTGAGTTGAGTACTTACACTCACCGAGGGTGCACTCACCTAGAGCCAGCAATGGGCTGTATTTATCCCTGTGACAGTAACAACAACTTGTATTTATATAGCACCTTTAATGTAGTAAAACATCCCAAGGCTCTGCACAGGGGCGTAATCAGACAGAAGTTGACCCCGAGCCACATGAGATATTAGGGCAGGTGACCAAAAGCTTGGTCAAAGAGGTAGGTTTTAAGGAACGTCTTAAAGGAGGAAAGAGAGGTGGAGAGGCGGAGAGGTTTAGGGAGGGAATTCCAGAGCTCGGGGCCCAGGCAGCTGAAGGCACGGCCACCAATGGTGGAGCGATTAAAATTGGAGATGTGCAAGAGGCTGCATTTACCTCTCTCCAGGGTCAATTTCCTATCTATAGAATGGTTTCTGTAGTTTCTGGCTGCTTTATCTCGCCCCTGTGAGGTTAATTTTGTGCAGGTAGTACACCAATGTGCTTCACGATATCCAAGGCGGTAAAGCATTGGCAGACCAATGATCTGTGGTATGGAGCAAAGGGACCTGATTTGTCCTATACTTGGAGATGTGCTTCAGTAGAGACCAACTGCATCTCCATGGACTCACCCACCGACTGTGGCTGACAGGAGAAGTTGATTAGGTATATGGGGTGGTTGGCTTTATAAATAGAGGCATCGAGTACAAAAGCAAGGAAGTTATACTAAACCTTAAAAAAACACTGGTTAGGTCCCAGCTAGAGTATTGTGCCCAATTCTGGGCACCGCACATTAGGAAAGATATCAAGGCCTTTGAGAGGGTGCAAAAAAGATTTACAAGAATGGTTCCAGGGATGAGAGACTTCAGTTATGTGGAGAGATTGGAAAAGCTGGGATTGTTCTCCTTAGAGCAGAGCAGGTTAAGAGGAGATTTGGTAGAGATGTTCAAAACTATGAAGGGTTTCGATAGAGTAAATAGGGAGAAACTGTTTCCAGTGGCAGGAGGGTCGATAACCAGAGGGCACAGATCGAAGGTGATTGACAAAAGAATCAGGGGAGAAATGAGGAGACTGTGGCGACACGCCACCACTGGACATAATCCGCTCACGGCGGCACGGACAGTTTCAGCAGCCGCCCCCAGCCGGGGGCCCTTTCCTCCAGCAACTTGTTTCCCGCAGGGACAGACTGCCGGGAGCACTTCCTGTCTGGGGAGTATTTAAGTGGTTGCGCGGGCTTTTCCAGTTTCTCTTTGCCATGAGGTTGATTAAAGCAGTTGTGTTTCACCAACTCTGGTCTCGACTCCCACGTTTGCCGTGGTATCTCAACACTGGTGACCCCGACACTCAGGACGAATCCTAAGCTAGCATGGCGGATACAAATGCAGTCACGGTTAAACTACCGGACTTTTGGGAGAACCTGGCCGAGGACTGGTTCGTTCAAGCCGAGTCCAGATTCCGGCTGAAAAACATTACAGTCGACGCCACGAAGTACGACTACCTCGTCGCCTCTCTCACCTACGCCGCAGTCCCCAAGGTTTGGGCAGCGCTGCAGGATCCACCAGTGGAAGGCAAGTACGAACATCTGAAGGCCGCGCTCCTTAAAAAATTTCAAGCGTCCTCTTACCAGCGCAACTGCCAACTCCTCGACCTCCCCGGCCTTGGTGACGCTTCACCGTCAGATCTGCTTTCCCACATGCTGTCCCTCTCGGACGACAAAAACCCCGGCGCCCTCTTTCGCACGCTTTTCATTCGGCAGCTCCCCGCCAGCATCCGCCCGCTCATTGTGGAGTCTGGCTCCACGGACCTGAATGAGATAGCCGCAAAGGCAGACCGGCTGCTCTCTGCGCAGACCGCCCGCGACGTTGCGCCCGACCTCACGGCAACGACCACGCGGTCTCCCCGGCCCACTAGGCCCGACCGCCCTACCACTCTGGGTCACTGCTACTACCACACCCGTTTTGGCACAAGGGCCCAACGCTGCACGCCACCGTGCACTTTCAAACCCCCCCCCGCACAGGCCCCCACGATGACCGCGGGGCAAAAGGGGCCTCTACTGTACGTCACCGACGACAGCACCAACCGCCGCTTTCTGTGCGACACAGGGGCCCAGCACAGCATCACCCCCGCCTCCGCCCTCGAAATCTAACGCGGCGCACGGGGTATCACGCTGGCCGCCGCCAATGGCTCTGACATCCGCACATACGGCACCCGCATGGTCACGCTCGACCTCGCAGGCCGCCGCTACCGCTGGGAGTCCCTCACAGCCAGGGTCCTCTGCCCACTCATCGGCGCCGACTTCCTACGTGCCCACGGCCTCCTTGTCGACATTCCGAGGCGCCGCCTCGTCGACATCAATACTATGGCCCCCATCCCTGGCGCATTCACTCCGGCCCATTCGGCCGGCCTGACGACCTACTGCCTCGCCAGAGCCACGGACGACTACTCGGCACTTCTAGCCGAGTTTCCCGCCCTCACTAACCTGACATTTTCGGCCAAAACCGCCAAACACGGTGTGGAGCACTATATCCCCACCACCGGCCCCCTGGTTTCTGCCCACGCCCGCAGACTCAACCCGGCCAAGCTGGAAATCACGCGGGCCGAGTACACCACCATGGAGCAACTCGGCATCATCCGCCGCTCCAGCAGCCCTTGGGCCTCGCCCCTCCACATCGCCCCCAAGCCCGGTGGAGGCTGGCGCCCCTGCGGGGACTACCGCCGCCTCAACGACGCCACCACCCCCGACCAATACCCGGTGCCGCACATCCAGGACTTCTCGGCCCGACTGGCCGGACGAACCGTCTTTTCCAAGGTTGACCTGGTGCGCGGTTACCACCAAGTCCCCGTACACCCCGCGGGCATCCCCAAAACGGCCGTCATCACCCCATTCGGCCTGTTCGAGTTCCTGAGGATGCCCTTCGGCCTCAAGAATGCAGCCCAGGCTTTTCAGCGCCTGA
Organism: Somniosus microcephalus; assembly: GCF_052327205.1. Classification (NCBI taxonomy): domain Eukaryota; kingdom Metazoa; phylum Chordata; class Chondrichthyes; order Squaliformes; family Somniosidae; genus Somniosus; species Somniosus microcephalus. The sequence continues at coordinate 5,615,823 of NC_141008.1, forward strand.
TGGACTCAGTCCTCTGGGACCTGAACTTCCTATTCGTCTATCTAGAAGACATTCTCGTGGCCAGCTCCTCCCAACAGGAACACCTCGAACACATTCGCATCCTGTTCGGGCGCCTAGCCCAACACGGGCTCATCCTCAGCCCGGCGAAGTGCCAATTCGGCCTAGCCGAGATCGATTTTCTCGGTCACCACATCACCCCTGCCGGGGCCGTCCCCCTGCCCAACAAGGTGCAGGCCGTTGTAGGGGTTTTTTTCCTGCTCTCTTGCCCGTTCTGGCATCCTGCCAGGCTTCGTGCAAGAATTACCCTTGAGTGGTTCGACCCACTCCCCCTACGGTTCTAGACCTTGGACTTAGATGCAGAGAACAGTAGTGCAGAGAAAAGGACTCAATAGACCAGGCTGAATAGCACGAAATGGATGCTTTTATTTTTAAACAGTTTGAAGCATTACAAAATACATGTCATAGGCACAGATTAAAGCAACTACAATCATGCACAAATTTATGAACTTGACTCTATGGAAATGGGGAACACACGGCACATCGTAAAAGGGGAAACACATTACGATTTCCCTTAACTCCCTCCCCTATACCTAAACTAAGTTTCGACCTGGGGAACCTGGGATCATGCTCACCACTCTCGAAATCGTGAGGAAGGGGGGGGGGGTTCGCAGCCCTTTTGGCACCGCTTTCCGTCGTCACGTGGATTTGGAAACTTCTGGCGCAGTCGATATTCTCTCTCTCTCTCTCTCTCTCGAGGCGATGGGGTAGACACAGCCTCGATGAGCGCTCGTCAAGGTTGAGATCCACTAAGCCTGTCGTGGATTTTTGTTCATGGAGTAGAACAACAACCCAATGGGATGTTGAGACACGGAAGTGTCAGGCCCGGACTGTCCTTTTGTCTCCGGCCTGGTCGGTTCTCCAGAGGGTTTCTTCTCCGTCGGCCTGGGTCGTCGATGATCTCCCGACCCCAGCACCTGGGCCACCCTCGTCGTCTTCTCGTCGTGGCCGAGCCTTGTTTGGCTGAACACCGACCACGTTGTCCTTTTACCGAAACCGTCCGTCTTTAAAAAGACGAAAACGTTTTCATCGATTCTGCATCTGCCGAAGTGGAAGGGGCGCCGATCCTGGCCCCGTCCGAAGAAGTTGAAGAAGTAACGTATATGGACTTTCAATCCATAGTTATACTCTTTTGGAACAGTCTTATCTCCCGCCAAATCATAGTCCTGTCTTTGTATTAATTTTGGCGGGCAGAAATCTCTGCAGGGGCGCTTTGTCTTGTAACGGAGCCGGTGATAACTTAAACTGGCCTTCCTGGCCGATAATGTCTTTTAATGTCTTTTGCATTGTCACCGCGGCTCGGTTCGCATATTGATCGGTCCGGAGATTTTCCTTGATGGCTGCTAAGCGGTTTTTCCTTTGTACAATAAATGGGTATGAGTGATTTTGCATTGTCCGCCCATATCTAGATGGGCCCCATCCTGTACTTGTAATCCATTGAATATGTATGCTGTTCCTCTGAGTTTCGGTTCCCAGATACTGGCTTTCGCGGGCTCACTGTCTTCAATCCACAAGCCTGTCTGGCTTGCAGTAACAGAAATAAAATGGTTCAGAAACTGATCACGGGGCCTGGCGGCCATTTTGTATGCCCTTTTATCAAAGGGTTTTCTGTGCAAGCTTACTTTGGCCAATAAACAGTCTTATTTTATCCAGTTTTTCTTGCGTGATTTTTGCTGAAAATTGCGAATCTTACTGGCCCCCCTGTGATACTGATAGCTTGCTTAAAGTATCAATAATCCTTGATGAGCAAATTTTCCCTGATTCCCCACATCCAAACATTCCTGGCACTTAGCTATCTATGACCCTCACGACACATGCAGTTCCCATTTCCGCAGAAAACGAAAATTACCTTTTGTACATTTGGACAATTATAGACAGCGTATTTTAAACTATAACACATTGATACCCCCTGGCACCATCTGCGTGCATCTTTTATTAATCCAAAAAACTTAAGAACGACTAATAACATAACAATACTTATTTCCTTATAACCCAAAATAATCACAAAAAAATTTAAAATGGAGGGACGCTTAATCTTAGACTAGCAGCTTAGAGTGCTTCCCCCATTCGCACATAGCGTTCTCTCCATTCTCCTGTGTTCTCGTGCCTCTGGAGGCGTTTGCCTCTTTTGCAATGCACGAAGAGCAAAAATATCACAATCAAAACCTGACATACTACTAGGATATGGGATGCTATTCTAATCCAGGCGGGGACCTCTATGTTGGTGAACAAGTCCCACCATGGTGGGATGGTTATGTCCAATATGTCTTTTCCTATCTCTAAAGTCTTCTGCTCCAGTGTGTAGAAATGTTTCTGTGAAATTATAACGGCTTTTAAAATCTTGGTGAGGTGTTCGGGAAGAGGGGGAATGACATAACCAAAATGCGCGACAAATCGTTGTAAGTCTGTGAAATTCTCTTTGATAGTGATGTGAACGGTGGAGGGCGCAGGAATGGGGACAATTCGTTGTTGTGCCACTTGAACCTCGGCCCTGGGTTTGAAACAGAAACTGCTATCACCGACCGAACACCACTCGTGTTGTCCATATCGGTACTGAGGCGCTGCAGTGGTGACGCAGTATGTCCCACCCCCGATATATGCTACCTGTGGGGGCACATGGTCCTCTGCCATTGCCTCCATGGTGCAATTCACCGGCTTTGCGCTAGCAGTCCTGAACCCACACTGCGGTTTCAGAAAGGCGTTCAAGTGCTGGGGACACAGGATGATGTGTGCTCCCCGGCTCCGACATCCCGAGAGGTCGGTGCCTGTCATCGTACGCTCCCATCTGATGATGTAAGGCGGGACCGCTGCGTAACGAATGTGTGCGCCCCCCCGAATGACTCCAATGTTCTCTACTCTGTACACCGGGGCGGGCTTTGCTGCGGGACCCAACACCGGCATTCTTACTACTATTCCCATAATAGTGTGATTTGAATGTCCGCAGTCCACTGGGACTGGGTATGCTTCTGCGGCTAGTCTGAGCTGGCACGGGCTTAATGCATTCTCAAAAGGGTGGAGCGCTTGCAAGTGCTTGTTGCTGATCCAGGACGGGACCAAACCCTGTTTTAAATCCTCAAGATTACTGCGGCCCTCGCCCAGTAACCACGCCCCGTACAGCACACAGGCCTCGTTTTGCGCAGCTTGATCGGACGCATTCCGATCCTCCTTAATGAGTGCATTTACCGTTCTCGCGTGTTTCTCCAGCTCAGCAATTATGTCCTTAAAGTGTAGTGTCATGGCCTGGTCCTCATGTAGCTCAGAACCCACTACCTTATTTTCGTCTGTCAATATGTTCCTTAACTGGGCTTTTAAACCGTTGATCTGTGTCTGCAGCTCTACGTTATCTAGAGCATTGACAACAGATGTCCCGGTATTAAAAGCAGTGAATATGTCATTTACAGTACCCCTTCTTTGCCTCCCGACTCGATCCAAAACTTCTGGCGGTGTGGTGTATAATTTGTCTCTGTCGATGTCGGCAAAGTCAAATTCGTAAAATTGTCTAAACATACGGGTTAACAGGACCTGGTATAATTGTTCCGTTTCTTTGGGACACCACTCCGGCAATCTTACCTCAGTGAGATTTAAAATCACTGAGGCCACCGCGTAGTGTACCCCTTGGTACAGCACCTGACCGGTGGGTACCAATACTAAACCGTTCCCGGGTCCCTTGGTGGTGGTTGGGCACCCTCCTTTCTGGGCTAGTGCTACCGGAAGCGTGGGCAGGGGCTTGCGTGGGCGGGTGATGAGTTCAGTGGCGTTCACCGGAATAGGGGAGTATGGGGCTCCGCACGCTCGAGTGCTAACATCCCATCTCATCCCCTTCCCTTCATCCTGCCACTGCCTCTGGAAGAAGATGGACACGCCCTTGGGGCAGACGTGTCTCGAACCCCACATACAGACATATATTCCCTCATCTGGTTCCCACCATTTGTCCCAACACACACGTAATTGTCCGTGAGTTCCCGTAATAGTCCGATGGGTATTATTACCCAGTCGCTCCCACTCGACCGTAGAGTTTCTCATGTCCTTTCCCAGCTTTCGTAGCCACCACCATCGCCTTAGTGGTACGTTCCCATTGCACACCAGACAAACCCTCTTTCCCACGGTGATGCTGACTCTGGGCGCAAGGATCCTCACTCGAGGGCACGTTAACGAAGTCTCTTGGTAGGCAAAACCGAAGTTGCTGGAATATTCCGTGGAATTTGTTCCCAACCAACCTGGCCATCTCCCTTGGTGGAAGTAGGTGGCGGTTTCCTCAACCTCCCGCTTCCCCGTCCCATCCGTTGCGATGGGGGCCGTGTCCCCAGAGCACCCGAAAATGATAACGTCCTTGGTGCGGCCTCGGTAGGCCCACCCGCACCCGATCGTCATGAACGTGATGAGAATCTTTTCCATCATATCCCAGGTTTCTGTAACCAACAAAATGATGTAGCCGGGCTCCCAATAGGTGCTGGCCTGATTAACTGGACGCGCGGGTTCCTGGACCCCGCTCCCAAACAAAACACACATATCGGGCAGACTTTGAAAATCGTACTCTTAATATAGCTTAACGCTATATACATTTCCTTAAATTATTGCTATAATTACCTAACTTAACTTATGTACAGCGCCGCCCGTCCCCGGGCGGCTTGCCTAATCCCTGATCGGACTGCAGCTCACCGCTCCCTGTGGCGGGGCTGCAGTGACCTGTATCCCTGGTTCCCCGCAGCCCTTTGCTGTTAAATGGGGACTGTGCTTTCTTAATGATTTCTGAAGTCGTTGTCTACTGGGAGTGGGTGACTCGGGCCAAGACTTTACAGGCTGAGGCGTTCGGGCCGACCTGCGAGAAGGTACTTTGGGCGTGGCTCCCTTAGCGAGTGGGCCTTCGGGTGGGACCTCAGCTCTCGCAGCCCGTGGCTCTTCCACGACAGTAGGCTTTGGCTCCCTTCCCTCAGGCTCCGCCCCTTTGGGATTTGGGCAGGCTCCCTTGGCGAGTGGACCTTTGGGTGGGACTTCAGCTCTCACAGCCCGTGGCTCTTCCACGACTGTGGGCTTCGGCTCCCTCCCCTCAGGCTCCGCCCCTTCAGGAATTGGGTCTGTGGCAGACGGCTCCTCCCCACCTGTCCTTACAGGGGGAGGATCTCTGCCCCCAATTTCTACCTCCCCCACGCTCGAGTCGAGGGCGGAACCTCCGTCCTCCGACTCCTCCTCCTCCAGAATCGTGTCGAGGGCGGGACCTTGCTGTTCGGGTCCCTCCTCGTCCGAGTCCCAGGCCATCGGGGAAGCCTCCCAGGTGGGCGGGATGGCTCCTCCCCTCAAGCAGGCTGCAACGCCAGCTTGTGTGGTCTGTGACTCTTTACTTGCCTCAGGCTTATTGCTTTTACTCTCAGACCTGGCTTTCCCTGCTGGTTCTTTTGCACCCGGCTTAAACAGTTTACACTGGTCATGAACCATTTTAAAAACCCTTAGCTGACCCTCTAAACTGCCAGCCCTCGCTGTTAACCTGGCGTTCTCCTCCCTTAAAACCTGCTCAACTAACTTAGCCTCCGCAACCTGGCACCGCAGGTATTCCTCCATTTTACAGGAGGTCTCTTCCTGTGCATGTCTTTCTAGAGGACACAGGTCGACAGGCTGCGCTGGCTCTAGTCAATTGGGCACATCGGTTGGGGCTGGGGGAGCAATAGGGCTGTTGGCGACCGCTACCTTCCCCTGCCAGGTCATCAGAGACCGCATAGTCTCCAAGACTGACTCGATCGCAGCGGGATCCACAACCGCGCCACCCCCTGTGGTTGGGGCGGGGGCGACGGTTGGGTTCTGGACTGGTGCTGGGGCAGCGGCCTGCACTTGTGGTTGTGCTGGTGTTGGGTAAACTCTCGGGCCGTTGGCGACTCGGGCTTGGGCTTGGTCTTGGGCTGCGGCGAACGCTCTCTCCCTCTTATCCTTCCAAGGATTCCTACAGTCCTTGCGCCAATGACCCTCCTTCCCACACCCGTAACAACTGCTATTGGCTTGAGGAGGGCGATTTCCCTCCTGACGCCATTCCCTTTTAGCAGAGGCTGCGGGCCTCACCTCATGCACCTTTCCTTTTACAACAGGCGTTTTCTTGCCCTTGTTATTCCTATAACTGATCGTGAGCTGATCTAGCACTAGATCCTCCGTGGAGCGGGCGTTGGTGGGGTCAAACCATGCTTTGGCCTGTTCCTTCACTACTGGCAGGCAACCTGCTACCAGGCACCGAAGCCAGTGAGCCCTTTGTTCGCCATCCAGCCCGGCCCGGGCCGACCCGCCCGGGCAGCTGCGCCGATACACTGGCCACAACCTGTCGGCGAAAACCCGTGGGGGTTCTCCCTCTAGCTGCACTGTCTTTTCTAAACGGAGGAACGGAGTTCCGTCCCCCTCTCCCATGATCTCCAGAATCTCATCCCGTAGCAACTCATAGTCCCTGTGCGCTCTCTTGCTCTCGTCAGGGAGACACTGGAGGAGCGAACTGTCCAGGGAGAACAGCAGCATTTTAGACTGTTCAACCCCGTCGCAGTCATTGACTGCTGCGGTCTGCTCCACGTCCCTGAAATGCACGGAGGGATCTCCTGACTCGGAGAGTTTTGGGATGTGACTTATCATCTCTCTTAGCTGTCGTGCGCTTTGAGGCATTATGATCTGACTCTCAAGGGGTCCGTCATCGCCATTTTCTTCATTTGGACCGAGCTTCCGGTGCCTCGTTGGACACAACGGCGCTGGCCCCGACTCTACTGTCTGGGGTTGCTCTACCTCAGGGCTCTCTTTCTCTACCGCCTCCGTCTCCTGTCCCGGAGTCCAAGACTCCTCATAGGCAGGAGGCGCAGAGGGTTCGGGGGTTGGTACCCCAACTGCCTCTTGTGGAATCGGTCTTTTGGATTCCTTGGCTAGCAACAGCTGACTCGCTGGTGGATTTATGAGACACACCAACCCGTTTGCCTTCGCTAGGGCCTTTCTCAGGTCCTCTAGCTCCCGGCGGCAAGCGCTGTGGTCGGTGTTCTCAGATCTATCCTCCATGGCCATCTTATATGCTGCCCTGGCTCCCAGGAGCTTTTCCTCTTGGGCATCTACTTGTTTGGCTAGACGGAAACACCTCTCTCTCATTCTACCTTCACTGGCCTTGGCCTCAACGACCTGACATTTTAAATATTCTACCCGGGTTTCGTGGCAGCGAATTACGGAGCGGCATTCCTGATTCAGCGCGTCAAGCGATTCAATCAGTTTTTGACCTCCCGCAACCTTTTCCTCTACGTCTTTAAGCAAGCCGTTGATCTGGACTGTCTGTGCTGCAACTACCTGGTCCAAAAGCTGGACTTGCTTCTTGTAGCACATCAGCCAGACCGCCTTTTCTACAGGTTTCTTATGCTCTCTACCCGCTGTCCACCTGATGGCTGCGTCTAGCGGGCGCCTATCCCTTAATAGATCAGATATCCATTGTTTTGTGAGGTTGACTTTTCCGAAAACATAATCTGCTATTCTTTCATCCATCACATTTCGTTTATTCAGATCTTGATCTAACACACTACTTTCCTGCTGCCAAGGTCCTGCCGCGGTCGCCATTTCTGTAGGGGGGGTTTTCCTGCTCTCTTGCCCGTTCTGGCCTCCTGCCAGGCTTCGTGCAAGAATTACCCTTGAGTGGTTCGACCCACTCCCCCTATGGTTCTAGACCTTGGACTTAGATGCAGAGAACAGTAGTGCAGAGAAAAGGACTCAATAGACCAGGCTGAATAGCACGAAATGGATGCTTTTATTTTTAAACAGTTTGAAGCATTACAAAATGCATGTCATAGGCACAGATTAAAGCAACTACAATCATGCACAAATTTATGAACTTGACTCTATGGAAATGGGGAACACACGGCACATCGTAAAAGGGGAAACACATTACGATTTCCCTTAACTCCCTCCCCTATACCTAAACTAAGTTTTGACCTGGGGAACCTGGGATCATGCTCACCACTCTCGAAATCGTGAGGAAGGGGGGGGGAGTTCGCAGCCCTTTCCGTCGTCACGTGGATTTGGAAACTTCTGGCGCAGTCGATATTCTCTCTCTCTCTCTCTCTCTCGAGGCGATGGGGTAGACACAGCCTCGATGAGCGCTCGTCAAGGTTGAGATCCACTAAGCCTGTCGTGGATTTTTGTTCATGGAGTAGAACAACAACCCAATGGGATGTTGAGATACGGAAGTGTCAGGCCCGGAGTGTCCTTTTGTCTCCGGCCTGGTCGGTTCTCCAGAGGGTTTCTTCTCCGTCGGCCTGGGTCGTCGATGATCTCCCGACCCCAGCACCCGGGCCACCCTCGTCGTCTTCTCGTCGTGGCCGAGCCTTGTTTGGCTGAACACCGACCACGTTGTCCTTTTACCGAAACCGTCCGTCTTTAAAAAGACGAAAACGTTTTCATCGATTCTGCATCTGCCGAAGTGGAAGGGGCGCCGATCCTGGCCCCGTCCGAAGAAGTTGAAGAAGTAACGTATATGGACTTTCAATCCATAGTTATACTCTTTTGGAACAGTCTTATCTCCCGCCAAATCATAGTCCTGTCTTTGTATTAATTTTGGCGGGCAGAAATCTCTGCAGGGGCGCTTTGTCTTGTAACGGAGCCGGTGATAACTTAAACTGGCCTTCCTGGCCGATAATGTCTTTTAATGTCTTTTGCATTGTCACCGCGGCTCGGTTCGCATATTGATCGGTCCGGAGATTTTCCTTGATGGCTGCTAAACGGTTTTTCCTTTGTACAATAAATGGGTATGAGTGATTTTGCATTGTCCGCCCATATCTAGATGGGCCCCATCCTGTACTTGTAATCCATTGAATATGTATGCTGTTCCTCTGCGTTTCGGTTCCCAGATACTGGCTTTCGCGGGCTCACTGTCTTCAATCCACAAGCCTGACTGGCTTGCAGTAACAGAAATAAAATGGTTCAGAAACTGATCACGGGGCCTGGTGGCCATTTTGTATGCCCTTTTATCAAAGGGTTTTCTGTGCAAGCTTACTTTGGTCAATAAACAATCTTATTTTATCCAGTTTTTCTTGCGTGATTTTTGCTGAAAATTGCGAATCTTACACCGTCCAGCAATTCCCCCGCCCCAAAACCATCAAGGGCCTCCAGGAGTTCCTCGGGATGGTGAACTTCTACAACAGGTTCATTCCCAGAGCTGCAGCCCTCATGAAGCCCCTATACAACTCCCTCCGAGGTAAATCCGGCAAGATGGACGTAGCCTGGACCACTGGCACGTCAGCCGCCTTCGACGCCACCAAAAACGCGCTCGCCGACGCCACCCTGCTCGCGCACCCAAGGGCCGATGCCCGGGTCGCGCTCACCACCGACACCTCCGACCACGCGGTCGGAGCTGTGTTCGAGCAGTGGGTCAATGGCGCGTGGCAGCCACTTGCCTTCTACAGCCGCCAACTGCGCCCCCCGGAGGTCAAATACTCTGCTTTCGACCGCGAGCTCCTCGCGCTCCACCTGTCGGTCCGCCATTTCAGGTTCCTCCTGGAGGGCCGCCCCTTCACCGCGTAGGTGGACCACAAGCCGCTCACATACGCGATGGCCAAGCACACCGAACCCTGGTCCGCTAGGCAGCAGCGCCAGCTCGCGGCCGTGTCCGAGTTTACTACGGACATCCAGCACGTCTCCGGTAGAGACAACGTTGTCGCCAACTGCCTTTCCCGTCCTGCCATGTGTGCGAATCACCTCGCGGTCGACTACGCGCAACTAGCAGCGGCCCAGCTCACGGACCCAGACCTCCTCTCGGCGGCTACCAGCCTGCCAGGGCTACACCTAGCCAAGGTCGCGCACGGGCCCGAAGCCACGGCAGTCACTTGCGATGTCTCACTCGGCCAACCCAGGCCGGTCGTCCCTGCAACCTGGCGCCGCCGCATCTTCGACGCGCTACACGGGCTCTCCCATCCGGGTTCCCGCGCATCCGTCAAACTACTCTCCCAGCGCTTCGTCTGGCGCGGCCTCAGCAAAGATGTTCAGACTTGGGCCACCTCCTGCCTCGCCTGCCAACGGGCTAAGGTACAGCTGCACACAAAAGCAGCCCTGGGAGACTTCGAGGTACCCAGCCGCCGCTTCGACCACGTACACGTCGACATCGTCGGTCCTCTGCCGCCATCGCAAGGCCAAACTTATCTCCTCACGATGGTCGACCACTATACACGCTGGCCTGAGGCAATGCCGCTGACCTCCACCACCACAGCCGACATCGCCAGGGCGTTCGTTAACACCTGGGTCGCAAGGTTCAGCGTACCAGCCGACATAACCTCCGACAGAGGTGCCCAGTTCACCTCCGAACTCTGGACGGCCACAGCACGCAACCTCGGGGTGACGCTCCACCGAACCATGGCGTACCACCCGCAGGCCAATGGGCTGTGTGAACGCTTCCACAGGTCTCGCAAGGCCTCACTCCGCGCCGGCCTGCAGGACAGTACCTGGACTGACTGCCTACCGTGGGTGCTACTAGGCCTACGCACCGCGGTCAAGGAAGACCTCCAGTCCTCGGCAGCGGAGTTAGTCTACGGACAACCGCTGCGCGTACCAGGCGAATTCCTCCCGGAGGCTACCACGCCTTGTCGGCCGAACAACAGCGGCTCAACTCTTTCTCTTCCGCTCAACAGTTCGCCCCACTTCCAGTCAACCGACACGGCGAACTCGCACCTCACGTCCCGCCAAACTTACAGCAGGCACGCTTCGTCTTCGTGCGACACGACGCGCACCGTGGACCCCTGCGACCCCCGTACGACGGACCGTACGAGGTACTACAAACCGGGGACAAGGTCTTCAAGCTGCGACTCGGCGACAGGGTCGACACAGTCTCCATCAACCGGCTCAAACCAGCACACACAGAACCAGGGGAACAGGTCCCCGTGGCCCGACCTCCAACTAGAGCTATCTTTTACCCTGCCAGTACACTTTACACCCAATCACAGCCTATTACCATCTCGTCTAGCTTCTAATCTCTTTTACTTCTTTTGGTTCTTTTATTCTTTTGTCCGATCGCAGCCCTGCCTTCGATCCAGTTCCTTTTCTCTCCAGTTTTGAAGAAGGGTCAAACCCGAAACGTCAACTCAAATTTCTCTCCACGGATGTTGCCTGATTGCTGAGTTTTTCCAGCATTTTCTGTTGTTATTTCGGATTTCCAACATCTGCAGTATTTTGCTATCGTCCAACTAGAGGCTGTCCCGCCAGCAAGCCAGCACAGCCGGCGGCGAACCGCCCGGCCCCACCAACTAGACCGGCGACCACTCAGAGCCGCTGCGGCAGAACCATTAGACCACCGTCACGACTCGTCCACTCCTCCTAAGCGGATTCTGGGGGGAGCTCTGTGGCGACACGCCACCACTGGACATAATCCGCTCACGGCGACACGGACAGTTTAAGCAGACGCCCCCAGCCGGGGGCCCTTTCCTCCAGCAACTTGTTTCCCGCAGGGACAGGCTGCCGGGAGCACTTCCTGTCTGGGGAGTATTTAAGTGGCTGCGCGGGCTTTTCCAGTTTCTCTTTGCCATGAGGTTGATTAAAGCAGTTGTGTTTCACCAACTCTGGTCTCGACTCCCACGTTTGCCGCGGTATCTCAACAAGACATTCTTTTACACAGCGAGTTGTTGTGATCTGGAATGCACTGCCTGTAATGGTGGTGGAAGCAGATTCAATAGTAACTTTAAGAAGAGCATTGGACAAATACTTGAAAAGGAAACATTTGCAGGGCTTTGGGGAAAGAACGGGGGAGTGGGACTAATTGGAGAGCTCTGTCAAAGAGATGGCACAGGCACCCTGGGCCGAATGGCCTCCTCCTGTGCTGTCAGATTATTGTGATTCACTGACGCTGTTGTGTGCCTGAAAGCAGCGGGTTTCACCGCAGTACTGGGGAGGCCCACAGGCACCAACAGCGGGTTTCACCGCAGCACTGGGGAGGCCCACGGGCACCAACAGCGGGTTTCACCGCAGCACTGGGGAGGCCCACGGGCACCAACAGCGGGTTTCACCGCAGCACTGGGGAGGCCCACAGGCACCAACAGCGGGTTTCACCGCAGCACTGGGGAGGCCCACGGGCACCAACAGCGGGTTTCACCGCAGCACTGGGGAGGCCCACGGGCACCAACAGCGGGTTTCACCGCAGCACTGGGGAGGCCCACGGGCACCAACAGTGGGTTTCACTGCAGCACTGGGGAGGCCCACGGGCACCAACAGCTGGTTTCACCGCAGCACTGGGGAGGCCCACGGGCACCAACAGCGGGTTTCACCGCAGCACTGGGGAGGCCCACGGGCACCAACAGCTGGTTTCACCGCAGTACTGGGGGGCCCCACGGGCACCAACAGCGGGTTTCACCGCAGTACTGGGGAGCCTCACGGGCACCAACAGCGGGTTTCACCGCAGTACTGGGGAGCCCCACGGGCACCAACAGCAGGTTTCACCGCAGTACTGGGGAGCCCCACAGGCACCAACAGCAGGTTTCACCGCAGTACTGGGGAGCCCCACAGGCACCAACAGCTGGTTTCACCGCAGCACTGGGGAGCCCCACGGGCACCAACAGCGGGTTTCACCGCAGTACTGGGGGGCCCCACGGGCACCAACAGCAGGTTTCACCGCAGTACTGGGGGGCCCCACGGGCACCAACAGCGGGTTTCACCGCAGTACTGGGGGGCCCCACAGGCACCAACAGCGGGTTTCACCGCAGTACTGGGGGGCCCCACGGGCACCAACAGCTGGTTTCACCGCAGCACTGGGGGGCCCCACGGGCACCAACAGCTGGTTTCACCGCAGTACTGGGGAGGCCCACGGGCACCAACAGCGGGTTTCACCGCAGCACTGGGGAGGCCCACGGGCACCAACAGCTGGTTTCACCGCAGTACTGGGGGGCCCCACAGGCACCAACAGCTGGTTTCACCGCAGCACTGGGGAGGCCCACGGGCACCAACAGCGGGTTTCACCGCAGCACTGGGGAGCCCCACGGGCACCAACAGCTGGTTTCACCGCAGCACTGGGGAGCCCCACGGGCACCAACAGCTGGTTTCACCGCAGCACTGGGGAGCCCCACGGGCACCAACAGCGGGTTTCACCGCAGCACTGGGGAGGCCCACGGGCACCAACAGCTGGTTTCACCGCAGCACTGGGGAGCCCCACGGGCACCAACAGCGGGTTTCACCGCAGTACTGGGGAGGCCCACGGGCACCAACAGCTGGTTTCACCGCAGTACTGGGGAGGCCCACGGGCACCAACAGCGGGTTTCACCACAGCACTGGGGGGCCCCACGGGCACCAACAGCTGGTTTCACCGCAGTACTGGGGAGCCCCACGGGCACCAACAGCTGGTTTCACCGCAGTACTGGGGAGCCCCACAGGCACCAACAGCTGGTTTCACCGCAGTACTGGGGGGCCCCACAGGCACCAACAGCTGGTTTCACCGCAGTACTGGGGGGCCCCACAGGCACCAACAGCTGGTTTCACCGCAGTACTGGGGAGGCCCACGGGCACCAACAGCTGGTTTCACCGCAGTACTGGGGAGGCCCACGGGCACCAACAGTCTGCCCTCAGTCACAGCTTGGCCATCGTCAGTATCATAGGGCAGGAGATCAACAAGGCTGAAATCACATCGCAATAGACATCTTTCACAGAGCACACTTTACAGAAGAAACATTTCTCTTGAAAGAACAGTATTGTAATGCTTGATGACACAGAAGGAAAGGGACCGACTCTCGAATGAAGTTAACCCTCAGAAACCTATAGGAACACTTTTGCTTAGCGGGGCAATATTTACGAGATCAGAGTTTGAATTGAATAATGCTACATGGTTCTGTGCCTCTCGTGAATTCTATGAATACTCAGCCGTAGAAACTCACAGGAAGTCAGTTTAGGAAAGAGATGTCTGTTATGAAAATCCAATAAAAATGTTAGTTTCCTAAAGGCTAAGATTCGCCCTTTATGTTAATGTTACTGAACCTGTAATCTACATAGGATTACATCGGATATACGGCACAGAAACAGGCCATTCGGCCCAACCAGTCCATGCCGGCATTTATGCTCCACTCGAGCCTCCTCCCGTCTTTCCTCATCTAACTCTATCACCATAACCCTCTATTCCCTTCTCCCTCATATGCTTGTCCAGCCTCCCCTTAAATGCATCCATACTATTCACTTTAACCACCCCCTGTGGTAGCAAGTTCCACATTCACCGCTCTTTGGGTAAAGAAGTTTCTCCTGAATTCCCTATTGGATTTCTTGTTGACAATCTTATATTGATGGCCTCTAGTTATGCTCTTCCCCACAAGTGGAAACACTCTCTCTGTATCCACTCTATCAAAACTAGAGAAACTAATGGGACTAAAAGCCAACAAATCCCCCTGGACCTGATGGCCTACATCCTAGGGTTCTAAAAGAGGTGGCTGCAGAGATAGTGGGTGCATTGGTTGTGATCTTCCAAAATTCCCTAGATTCTAGAATGGTCCCAGCGCATTGGAAGGTCGCAAATGTAACCCCGCTATTCAAGAAAGGAGGGAGAGAAAAAACAGGGAACCACAGGCCAGTTAGCCTGACATCAGTCGTTGGGAAAATGCTGGAATCCATTGTTAAGGAAGTGGTATCAGGGCACTTAGAAAATCACAACATGAGTAGGCAGAGTCAACATGGTTTTATGAAAGGGAAATCGTGTTTGACAAATTTATTAGAGGTTTTTGAGGATGTAACTAGCAGGGTAGATAAAGGGAAACCAGTGGATGTAGTATATTTTGATTTCCAAAAGGCATTCGATAAGGTGCCACATAAAAGATTATTACACAAGATTAGGGCTCATGGGGTTTGGGGTAATATAATAGCACGGATAGAGGATTGGTTAACGGACAGAAAACAGAGAGTAGGGATAAACGGATCTTTTTCAGGTTGGCAGGCTGTAACTAGTGGGGTGCCGCAAGGATCAGTGTTGGGGCCTCAGCTATTTACAATCTATATTAATGACCTAGATGAAGGGACCGAGTGTAATGTATCCAAGTTTGCTGACGATACAAAGCTAGGTGGGACAGTAAGCTGTGAGGAGAACACAGAGTCTGCAAAGGGATATAGATAGACTGAGTGAGTGGGCAGTAAGGTGGCAGATGGAGTATAATGTAGGGAAATGTGAGGTTATTCACTTTGGTAGGAAGAATAGAAAAACAGAATATTTTTTAAATGGTGAGAAACTTTTAAATGCTGGTGTTCAGAGAGATTTGGGTGTCCTCATGCAAGAAACACAGAAAGCTAGCATGCAGGTACAGCAAGCAATAAGGAAGGCAAATGGCATGTTGGCCTTTATTGCAAGGGGGTTGGAGTATAAGAGTGAGAAAGTCTTGCTCCAATTGTACAGGGCCTTGGTGAGACCACACCTGGAGTACTGGGCACAGTTTTGGTCTCCTTATCTAAGGAAGGATATACTTGCCTTGGAGGCGGTGCAACGAAGGTTCACTAGATTGATTCCTGGGATGAGAGGGCTGTCCTATGATGAGAGATTGTGTAGAGTGGGCCGATACTCTCTGGAGTTTAGAAGAATGAGAGGTGATCTCATTGAAACATACAAGATTCTGAAGGGGATTGACAGGGTCGATGCTGAGAGGTTGTTTCCCCTGGCTGGAGTGTCTAGAACTAGGGGGCATAGTCTCAGGATAAGGGGTCGGCCATTTAAGACCGAGATGAGGAGGAATTTCTTCACTCAGAGGGTTGTGAATCTTTGGAATTCTCTACGCCAGAGGGCTGTGGAGGCTCAGTCGTTGAGTATATTCAAGGCAGAGGTCAATAGATTTTTGGACTCTCGAGGAATCAAGGGATATGGAGATTGGGCGGGAAAGTGGAGTTGAGGTCGATGATCGGCCATGATCTCATTGAATGGCGGAGCAGGCTCGAGGGGCCGCAAGGCCGACTCCTGCTCTTATTTCTTATTTAATAAATCTGGTGATTTGAGGAGCGGCACTGGAAAAAATAACCATGAAAAATGTCTGATTGTTGTAAAAACCCAACTGGTTCACTTATGTTCTTCAGGGAAGGAAACCTGCCGTCCTTACCCAGTCTAGCTTTATATGTATCAGCTGTGGCTCAGTGGGCAGCACTCTCACTTCTTGAGTCAGAAGGTTGTGGGTTCAAGCCCCACTCCAGGGACTTGAGCACATAATCTAGGCTGACACTCCCGAGGGAGTGCTGCACTGTCTGGAGGTGCCATCTTTTGGATGAGACGTTAAATGTCTGCTCTCTCAGGTGGATATAAAAAATCCCATGGCACTATTTGAAGAAGAGTAGAGGAGTTATCCCCATTGTCTTAGTCAATATTTATTCCTCAGCCAACGTCACTAAAACAGATTATCTGGTCATTATCATATTGCTGATTGTGGGAGCTTGCTATGCGCAAATTGGCTGTCGTGTTTCCTACATTACAACAGTGACCACACCTCAAAACTACTTCATTGGCTGTAAAGTGCTTTGAGACATCCTGAGGTCATGACAGGTGCTATAGAAATGCAAGTGGCTGCAGTCCTCCTCTAAGCAAATACCCAAACTACTTAAAAGGGGCAAAAACTGTAGACTTATTCGGGGGCAGTTCGATACTGTGGGGAGGGGCGTTGAGTAGGCTTCTATGGAATAATGAGCCACATGACCTCCTTTATTGCAAGTAGTTCACCAAATGCTAAAGTATGGAAATCCTATCCCCGCCGCTTACAATGGGCGTGTTGATGTTAGCGTGATTAGCCCATGGTGGTGTAAGTGGTGTGGACTGTGCCTGCTTATATCTGTAAAGTGAACAGTCCTTTAATGTTGGGTCAGTACAGCATTTGGATGCAATGTTTGGGAGTGAGCAGAGATGACTGTTTGAAGGTGTCCCTTCCTGCAGAGCTGACCATTACATTTATTTTGCAGGTTTATATGCTGATGGTGAAATGGAGTGACTTGTCAGAGAAGCTCATCTACAGAAAGTTCTCCGAAATCTATGACTTCCATGTAAGTAACTCATTCTAACTGTGCCGATGAGTTGATTCACGAATGATCAGGTTCAGAAGTGGCTCTGTAACTGCAGTGTGACCAGCTGATCCACATTCAACACAGATTTGTGTGACAGAATGCGAGACCCGCTGGGTTCAAGAGTTACAAACTCTTTGACACAACAATTGAGTGACAGAACATAAAGTGGATCTCAGCAAAGCCTCACTGGCCACTTGTCGAGAACAGATCAACTCTTCCTAGACTGCTGGAATATTAAACTCATAGGGGAGGCTGCTGCCCGCCCTACTTACCTCCGATAACTGGACGCTGGCGGTTGAAAATTGAAAAACAAAACAATCGCCGCCCAAAGATTGCCTGGCGGGAATTTCAACCGGACTTCGAAATGGACGGCCAGCGGCCCCTCTGGAACAGGCAGGAGCCTCATTAAAATATTTAGGTTGGGGTGCGAACGGCAGCTTGTGTTCCGATCAGTGGAGTGTGTGCAGCCCAGACTCTGCTGATTGGTACCAGAACCAAACCAGCATTCCTTAAAGGGACCACTGGCGACCACTCAGAAAAAGGCCCCAACAGATTGTTAACAGTGTGACTGCTCCTCTAGGCCCCATAAAAATCTTCAGGCCCACTGTTAGCTTCCCAGTGGCCCTACACTGACCCCACATCCCCCAGGTAATGACTGCTGGCTTGGTTCCACGGAGGAGCTGCCATATTCTCCGCCCCGCCACCCCCCACAGCAGGTAGCTGGCCATGTGTGCTCACTGAGTGCTGGCAGCCAGGCCAAAATAGTTAGCTCAGGCCCGACCGTGAAAATGTCTCGGTCTCTCGCTGGAGCCATTGGGTGTGCGTCCTTGTAAACGTGTGCCCCCGGTGAAACCGCTCCCATATTGTTTAGTGCTACTACTTCAGCTCTCTTACCTCTTTGTCCTCTTTAGTGTTGGTGCAGGAGCTGCTCATGGCCATTCAGGAAGGGTTACGGAACCCTTCACAAGCACCGTCAATTCCACTCTATGTTCATCTAGTGGTGTACGCGCCTGTAGCAGTCAAAGCAACTGTAAGCTTATCACCACCCCCTCCCTCTCCCTACCCCTCCCCTCGCACCCCTCTACGGCGCAGTGTATGCCCACAAGACCTCTTCCGACAGAGACAGGGATCCAGGAGCATATCCACAGGTGTCAGCCGAGGCTCAGTGGGGAGCACTCTCAGCTCTTGACTCAGAAGTTTGTGGGTTCAAGTCCCACATATTTATCCAACATCACTAAAACAGATTATTTGGTCATTATCACATTGCTGTTTGTGGGAGCTTGCTGTGCACAAATTGGCTGTTGTGATTCCTACATTACAACAGTGACCACACTCCAAAAGTACCTAATTGGGTGTGAAGCGCTTTGGGAGGTCCTGAGTTTGTGAAAGGCGCTATATAAATGGAAGTCTTTCTTCTTTACCCTCACCTTTTGAGAGAGACAAATGCAAGGCCAACTCCGAGATTCAGAATTTGATTTTCTTTCCCTAGCCCGTGTATAGTCCACTCTGCCCTGGACTCTGTCCGAGCCCATTTAATCTCCTGAGGCTGGTTCTTGCTGTCTCCCACCACATGTAAAGCATCAGGATAACATTCCCACCTTACCTATCACACGGGTTTCCTTCATTCGAATGATGAATCCGTGGGCCCAGTAACTCCTTAACCAGCAAATCCCACAAAGTGTTCATTTTCATAGAATTACATAGAATATACAGCACAGGAACAGACCATTCGGCCCAACCAGTCCAGGCTCCACTCCAGTCTCCTCTCATCCTTCTTCATCTAACTCGATTAGCGTAACTCTCTAGTCCCTTCTATTCCCTTCTCCCTCATGTATTTATCTAGCTTCCCCTTAAATGTATCTCTGCTATTCGCCTCAACCTGTGGGAGCGAGTTCCACATTCTCACCACTCTCTGGGTAAAGAAGTTTCTCCTGATTTCCCGATTTATCTGATAGGCCCTCAATCCCATTCCTGACTAGCTATCCAAGTACTCCTTTATTTTCTGGTGTTCATTAATAAGCAGCAAGTGTTTTATCTGGGGTGCTGTTCCAAAATTTACAACTCTGTCGCACATTAAAAGACTCATCGAATCTCAGGTCTTTTGCTTTTTTTATTCATTCTCGGGATGTGGGCGTCGCTGACATTTAATAAGAAGTAGGAGCAGGAGTAGGCCATACGGCCCCTCGGGCCTGCTCCGCCATTCAATAGTAGGAGCAGGAGTAGGCCATACGGCCCCTCGGGCCTGCTCCGCCATTCAATAGTAAGAGCAGGAGTAGGCCATACGGCCCCTCGGGCCTGCTCCGCCATTCAATAGTAGGAGCAGGAGTAGGTCATACGGCCCCTCGGGCCTGCTCCGCCATTCAATAGTAAGAGCAGGAGTAGGCCATACGGCCCCTCGGGCCTGCTCCGCCATTCAATAGTAGGAGCAGGAGTAGGTCATACGGCCCCTCGGGCCTGCTCCGCCATTCAATAGTAGGAGCAGGAGTAGGCCATACGGCCCCTCGGGCCTGCTCCGCCATTCAATAGTAGGAGCAGGAGCAGGCCATACGGCCCCTCGGGCCTGCTCCGCCATTCAATAGTAGGAGCAGGAGTAGGCCATACGGCCCCTCGGGCCTGCTCCGCCATTCAATAGTAGGAGCAGGAGTAGGCCATACGGCCCCTCGGGCCTGCTCCGCCATTCAATAGTAGGAGCAGGAGTAGGCCATACGGCCCCTCGGGCCTGCTCCGCCATTCAATAGGATCATGGCTGATCCAAATCTAGACTCACATCCACTTCCCTGCCCTCTCCCTGTAACCCCTAATTCCCTTATCTGCTAGGAAACTGTCTATCTCCATTTTAAATTTATTTAATGTTGCAGCTTCCGCAGCTCTCTGGGCTAGCAAATTCCATAGATTTACTACCCTCTGAGTGAAGAAGTTTCTCCTCATCTCGGTTTTGAAAGGGCAGCCCCTTATTCTTAGATTATGCCCCCTAGTTCTAGTCTCACCCATCAGTGGAAACATCCTCACCGCATCCACCCGATCAAGCCACCTCACAATCTTATATGTTTCGATAAGATCGCCTCTCATTCTTCTGAACTCCAATGAGTAGAGTCCCAACCTACTCAACCTTTCCTCATACGTCAACCCCCTCATCTCCGGAATTAACCGAGTGAACCTTCTCTGAACCGCCTCGAGAGCAAGTATATCTTTTCTTAAATATGGAAACCAAAACTGCACGCAGTATTCCAGGTGTGGCCCGTCCCTCGTTCCCCTGATAACGGAGTGGCTCGCTAGGCCACTTCAGAGGGCAGTTAAGAGTCAATGACATTGCTGTGGGTCTGGAGTCACATATAGGCCAGACCAGGTAAGGACAGCAGATTTCCCTTCCTAAAGGACATCAGTGAACCTGTTGGGTTTTTACGACATTCCGATAGTTTCATGGTCACTTTTACTAATACCAGCTTTTTATTTTAAACTGAATTCAAACTCTTGAATATCTGATGCATCATGGTACCAGTTCAGAACAGGTTGGCATTTTCAAAGTAAGCGGAGTCAACACTGTCAACGTTAAGTTCTCAAAAAAGTCCGAAAACTTTTAACTGGTCATTTTCAGAGGGTCTTTGTAATGGGTTGTTAGAGAATGGGGCCTTGTCACCTTTGCTGCCTCTGGTGCGCCAGTTTGCAATTAGAGACCAATTAAGCCGGTTGATTTGCTGGATTTATTTAAACTGGTTTAACTGGGAACTGAGATCAGATTATTAACAATGGGGGGGGATTTTAACCTGGATCAGTGCGTGGGTTTAGGTGAGTGTGGAGGTTCCAACCTGCTTTAACACGAGTGTGTTGGGCTGCTTGCGCGCTGACCCTTGGGAGAGGGGGGTTAGCAATTTTAATGTGTAAATCACTCAATTGGAGCGATACTTCAACAGATTTTTAAATTTAACGGCGCATGCACTGGTTTCCCGAGCTTCTTGAAACTCGCCAGTGAAAGCAAGGCGAGAACAATGGCAATTGAATAAAAGACTGCAATAAATATTCAGCACTCACAGCTACTTTCTTACCTACTAGTGGGAAAGAGTGTTCACAGTACTTTGGCTGAGAGGGTACTTTATACACTTTGGAGACTTTTCTGAAACAGGTCAGGATGGGAGCCACCTTGGCAGCCTTAGCTTGGACCTCAGATGAGGAGCAATATCACCATCAGCATTAGCAATAGGCTGCTGTGGAGAGCGGGGGCAAAGGGGGGAGCGACAGGGGGGGGCAGAGAGGGGGAGGGGCAGAGAGGGAGAGGGGGAGGGGCAGAGGGGGGAGTGACAGAGAGGGGGCAGAGAGGGGAGGGGTGGGGGGGCAGAGGGGCAGAGGGGGGCAGAGGGCGGGGGGGGCAGAGGGGGAGGAGACCTCGATCTATACAAGAGCAGATTGATGACAATGCCGCAATTGCATCTTGTCATTCACCGCCAGAACAGTCTCATGAAGACACATCAGACTTACCCGTGTTGAGAAGATCCACACGTGAAGTAAAAAAGCCTGATAGACTTTGAGTACAATGTAAAGCTTTGAAAATGTGTTGACTGTTTTGAAAATGTTTATGTTTATAGAGCACTAACAAAAGTGTTACTGATATTATCTTTATTGTTTTCTTGAAAGTTGATTGATATTGATTTTGTTAAACCTCAAAGAAAGGGGGATGTAATGATCAATAACATGTCATTCTATGGTGGACACTAGGTGGAGCTGTAGAGCTGTGTAGAGCTGTATATAAGTGGCGGGGAGTGACGGGGTGGTGGGGAATGACGGGGAGTGATGGGGGGTGGCGGGGGGTGACGAGGGGTGACGGGGAGTGGCGGGGGGTGACAGGGGAGTGGTGCTGCAAGTGGAGAAGGCCTTACTTCTGACTTCAAGGTTCTGGTCTGACCACTTGCTCCCAGTCATGGGTGCTCTAGTTGTCATCGCCTTGGCCTGCAGCATGACAGGGAGATGGAGCAGAGGCAGCAAAGAAGAGGACAAGCTGCTCGCAGAGGGAGCAGGAGGAGGAGGAGGAGAAGGTTCTCAGCAGGAGGCCTTACCCACCTAGGGTCTTCCGAGAGCAATTCTCTTACCTCAGCCTGAGCCAGGAGCAGTGTGTGAGGTGTCTGCAGTTTACGAAGGAGGTGCTCACAGAACTCTGCCACCTCTTGCAACCAGATCTGCAGCCTCACTCCAGGGCAAGGACGGCGCTGCCAGTGGCTGGGAAGGGGACCGTGGCCCTGAATTTATTCGCATTTGGATACTTTCAGGCTGGAGCAGGTGACATCTGCAACATCTCTGCATAAGAGAGGGGACAGATGCTCTTTATGTCAGGAGAGTGGATTTTATTGTCTTCTCTCTGAACAGAGAGAAGCAGGAGGAGCGCGCATGTGGCTTTGCCAGGATTGTGGGCTTCCCCATGGTGTAGTGCGCCATCGTCTGCACACATGTGGCTTTGCGGGCACCGTATCCAAATGCTGAGATGTACCGTGACCGCAATGGTTACCGCTCATGAATGTGCAGTTGGTGTGTGACCATGATGGTGAATGCCCAGTATCCTGGCAGCAGTTATGATGCTTTTATTCTGCAACAGTTCATTGTTCCCTCAGTCTTTAAGCATGTCAGACTGGCTGCTTGGTGACGAGGGCTATCCCTTGACCACCAGGCTCATGACTCCGCTCCGCAACCCAACCACACGCGGCCAGCATGTGTCCGACGAGAGCCATGCTGCCACATGAATCATCAGAGAGCAGACAATTGGGGCGCTGAAGCAACGGTCCCGCTGCCTGGACTGCTCTGGAGGAGCCCTGCAGTACTCACCGGAGCATATGTCCCGATTCATGGTGGTCTGCTGTATCCCCCACAACCTGGCCATCATGAGGGCACAGCCTTTGCCACCAGGCACACGGCCACCAGCTCAGGAGCAGGAAGAGGAGAAGGAAGAGGAAGGAAGGAGGCAACCAGACAGCTCCTTTCTGGCCGGGATGTCCGGGATCAAATCATCTGCCTGTGGTAGGAATGAATGCAACCCCAATTCCACTTTCAACATTAGTACTCCAGTAGGAACTGTACCCCCAGTAGGAACTGTACCCCCAGTAGGAATTGTACCCCCAGTAGGAACTGTACCGCCAGTAGGAACTGTACTGTGGAATCTGTATGTGTAGAACTGAGAAATACCAGGGGGCAGAAAACGTTAGTGGGAGTGGTATATAGACCTCCAAACAGTAATGCGGAGGTCGGGGATGGCATTAAACGGGAAATTAGAGAAGCGTGCAATAAGGGCACAGAAGTTATCATGGGTGACTTTAATCTACATATAGATTGGGCTAACCAAATTAGTAACAATACTGTGGAGGAGGAATTCCTGGAGTGTTTACGGGATGGTTTCCTGGACCAATATGTCGAGGAACCAACCAGACATCAGGCCATCTTAGACTGGGTATTATGTAACGAGAAAGGATTCATTAGCAACCTTGTTGTACGAGGCCCCTTGGGTCGCTGCGATCATAATATGATTGAATTCTTCATTAAGATGGAGAATGAAGTAGTTGACTCAGAGACTAGGGTCCTGAATTTAAATAAAGGAAACTATGATGGTCTGAGGCGCGAGTTGGGTAGGATTGATTGGGGAATGTCACTCAAAGGGTTGACAGTGGATAGGCAATGGCAAACATTCAAAGGCCGCATGGATGAACTACAGAATTTGTTCATCCCAGTTTGGCATAAAAATAAAACAAAAAAGGTGACTCAACCGTGGCTAACAAGGGAAATTAGGGATAGCATAAGATCCAAGGAGAGGACATATAAATTGGCCAGAAAAAGCAGCAAACCTTAGGATTGGGAGCAGTTTAGGATTCAACAAAGGAGGACAAAGGGATTCATTAAGAAAGGGAAAATAGAATACGAGAGTAAGCTTGCAGGGAACATAAAAACTGACTGTAAAAGCTTTTATAGATATGTGAAGAGAAAAAGATTGTTGAAGTCAAGCAGAGGTCCCTTGCAGTCAGAATCAGGGGAATTTATAATGGGGAACAAAGAAATGGCTGACCAATTAAATACATATTTTGGTTCTGTCTTCACAAAGGAGGACACAAATAACCTCCCAGAGATGTCGGGGAACATAGGGTCTGATGAAAGGGAGGAACTGAAAGAAATCAGTATTTGTAGGGAAATGGTGTAAGGGAAATTGATGGGATTGAAGGCCGATAAATCCCCAGGGCCTGATAATCTACATCCTAGGGTACTTAAGGAAGTGGCCCTAGAAATAGTAGATGCATTGCTGATCATCTTCCAACATTCGATGGAATCTGGAACAGTACCCATGGATTGGAGGGTAGCTAATGTTACCCCACTATTCAAAAAAAGGTGGTAGAGAGAAAACGGGGAATTACTGACTGGTAAGCCTGACATCGGTAGTGGGGAAAGTGCTAGAGTCCATTGTAAAAGATGTAATAGCAGAGCACTTGGAAAGCAGTGACAGGATTGGACAAAGTCAACATGGATTTACAAAAGGTAAATCGCGCTTGACTAATCTACTGGAATTTTTTGAGGATGTAACTAGTAAAATAGATAAGTGGATGTGGTGTATTTGGACTTTCAGAAGGCTTTCAATAAGGTCCCGCATAAGAGATTAGCGTATAAAGTTAAGGCACATGGGACTGGGGGCAAGGTATTGACTTGGATAGAGAACTGGTTGGCAGACAGAAAGCAAAGAGTTGGAATAAACGGGTCTTTTTCAGAGTGGCAGGCAGTGACTAGTGGGGTACCGCAGGGATCGGTCCTAGGACCCCAGCTATTCACAATATATATTAATGATCTAGACAAGGGAACTAGATGCAATATCTCCAAATTTGCAGATGACACAAAGCTGGGTGGGCGTGTGTGCTGTGAGGAGGATGCCGAGAAACTACAGGATAATTTGGACAGGTTGGGTGATTGGGCAGAAGCATGGCAGATGCAATATAACGTGGATAAATGTAAGGTTATCCACTTTGGTGGCAAAAACAGGAAGGCAGATTATTATCTGAATGGCAATAGATTGGGAGAAGGGGAAGTGCAACGAGACCGGAGTGTCCTTGTGCTCCAGTCACTGAAGGTAAGCATGCAGGTGCAGCAGGCGGTTAAGAAGGCAAATGGTATGTTGGCCTTCGTAGCGAGAGGGTTTGAGTACAGGAACAAGGATGTCTTGCTGCAGTTGTACGGGGCCTTGGTGAGACCACATCTTGAGTATTGTGTGCAGTTTTGGTCACCTTATCTGAGGAAGGATGTTCTTGCCATGGAAGGAGTTCAGTGAAGATTCACCAGGCTGATACCTGGGATAGCAGGAATGACGTATGAGGAGAGATTGGGTTGATTGGGCTTATACTCGCTGGAGTTTAGAAGAATGAGAGGGGATCTCATTGAAACATATAAAATTCTGACAGGACTGGACAGACTAGATGCAGGAAGGATATTCCTGATGGTCGGGGAGTCCAGAACCAGGGGTCACAGTCTAAGGATAAGGGGTAGGCCATTTAGGACAAAAATGAGGAGGAATTTCTTCACCCAGAGAGTGGTGAACCTGTGGAATTCTCTACCACAGAAGGCAGTAGAGGCCAATACATTAAATATATTCAAGAAGGAGTTGGATATATTTCTTAAGGCTAAAGGGATCAAGGGGTATGGGGAGAAAGCAGGGACCGGGTACTGAATTTGGCTGATCAGCCATGATCGCATTGAATGGCGGAGCAGGCATGAGGGGCCGAATGGCCTACTCCTGCTCCTATCTTCTATGTTTCTATGTCTATGTACCCCCAGTAGGAACTGTACCCTCAGTAGGAACTATACTCCCAGTAGGGGATGCTAAATGGGATAGATTCAGAACAGATCTAGCAGCTCAAAACTGGGCATCCATGAGGCGCTGTGGGCCATCAGCATCAGCAGAATTGTATTCCACCACAATCTGTAACCTCATGGCCCAGCATATCCCTCACTCTTCTATTACCATCAAGCCAGGGGACCAACCCTGGTTAATAAGGAGTGTAGAAGAGCATGCTGGGAGCAGCACCAGGCGTACCTAAAAATGAGGTGCCAACCTGGGGAAGCTGCAACACAGGACTACATGCATGCTAAAAAGCGGAAGCAGCATGCTATAGACAGGGCTAAGCGATCCCACAATCAATGGATCAGATCAAAGCTCTGCAGTCCTGCCACATCCAGTTGTTAATGGTGGTGGACCATTAAACAACTAACGGGAGGAGGAGGCTCCAAGAATATCCCCATCCTCAATGATGGCGGAGTCCAGCACATGAGTGCAAAAGACAAGGCTGAAGCGTTTGCAACCATCTTCAGCCAGAAGTGCTGAGTGGATGATCCATATTGGCCTACTCCCGAGGTCCCCACCATCACAGAAGCCATTCTTCAGCCAATTCGATTCACTCCACGTGATATCAAGAAACAGCTGAGCGCACTGGATACAGCGAAGGCTGTGGGCCCCGACAGCATCCCAGCTGTCATGCTGAAGACTTGTGCTCCAGAACTAGCCGCGCCTCTAACCAAGCTGTTCCAGTACAGTTACAACACTGGCATCTACCCGACAATGTGGAAAACTGCCCAGGTATGTCCTGTCCACAAAAAGCAGGACAAATCCAACCCGGCCAATTACCGCCCCATCAGTCTACTCTCAATCGTCAGCAAAGTGATGGAAGGTGTCATCGACAGTGCTGTCAAGCGGCACTTACTCACCAATAACCTGCTCACTGATGCCCAGTTTGGATTCCGCCAAGACCTCTCCGCTCCAGACCTCATTACAGCCTTGGTCCAAACATGGACAAAGGAGCTTAATTCCAGAGGTGAGGGGAAAGTGACTGCCCTTGACATTAAGGCAGCATTTGACCGAGTGTGGCATGAAGGAGCCCTAGTAAAACTGAAGTCAATGGGAATTGGGGGGAAAACTCTCCACTGGCTGGAGTCATAACTAGCACAAAGGAAGATGGTTGTGGTGATTGAAGGTCAATCTTCACAGCCCCAGGACATCGCTGCAGGAGTTCCTCAGGGCAGTGTCCTAGGCCCAACCATCTTCAGCTGCTTCATCAGTGACCTTCCCTCCAACATAAGGTCAGAAATGGAGATGTTCGCTGATGACTGTGCATTGTTCAGTGCCATTCACAACTCCTCAGATAATGAAGCAGTCCATGCCCACATGCAACAAGGCCCGGACGATGTTCAGGCTTGGGCTTATAAGTGGCAGGTAACATTCATGTCACACATGTGCCAGGCAATGACTATCTCTAACAAGCGAGAGTCTAAACCCCGCCCCTTGACATTCAACAGCATTACCATCGCCGAATCCCCCACCATCAACATCCTGGGGGTCCCCATTGACCAGAAACTTAACTGGACCAGCCACATAAATACTGTGGCAACAAGAGCAGGTCAGAGGTTGGGTATTCTGCGGCAAGTGTCTCACCTCCTGACTCCCCAAAGCCTTTCCACCATCTGCAAGGCACAAGTAAGGAGTGTGATGGAATACTCTCCACTTGCCTGGATGATTGCAGCTCCAACAACACTCAAGAAGCTCGACACCATCCAGGACAAAGCAGCCCGCTTGATCAGCACCCCATCTACCACCTCAAACATCCACTCCCTCCACCACCGGCGTACCGTGGCTGTCGTGTATACCATCTACAAGCTGCACTGCAGCAACTTGCCAAGGCTTCTTCGGCAGCACCTCCCAAACCTGCAGCCACTACAAAGCTAGGTGGCAGTGTCAGTTGGGAAGAGACTGTGAAGAGGCTTCAAGGGGATCTCGACAGGCTCAGTGAGTAGGCGAGAACATGGCAAATGGAATATAATGTGGATAAATGTGAAGTTATCCACTTTGATAGCAAAAACAGAAAGGCAGAGTATTTCCTAAATGGTGAAAGATTGGGGAATGCAGATGCTCAAAGGGATCTGGGTGTCCTTGTACATGAGCCACTGAAAGTGAATGTGCAGGTGCAGCAAGCCATTAGGAAGGCAAATGGTATGCTGGCCTTCATTACAAGAGGATTTGAGTACAGGAGTAAAGAAGTCTCACTCCAATTATATAGGGCCTTGGTGAGGCCACACCTGGAGTACTGTGTACAATTTTGGTCTCCTTACCTAAGGAAGGGTATACTTGCCATAGAGGGAGTGCAATGAAGGTTCATGAGATTGATTCCTGGGATGGCGGGACTGTCGTATGACAAGAGATTGAGTAAACTAGGCCTGTATTCTCTTGAATTCAAAAGAATGAGAGGGGATCTCATTGAAGCATACAAAATTATTACAGGGCTTGATAGGATGGATGCTGGGAGAATGTTTCCCTTGGCTGGGGAGTCTCGAACCAGGGGCCACAGCCTCAGGATAAAGGGTAGGCCATTCAGGACTGAGATGAGAAGAAATTTCTTCACACAGCAGGTGGTGAATCTTTGGAATTCTCTACCCCAGAGGGCTGTGGAGGCTCAGTCATTGGGTATATTCAAAACAGAAGTCGCTAGATTTCTGACTAGTAAGGACATCAAGGGATATGGCAATAGAATGGAGTTGAGGCAGAAGATCAGCCATGATCTCATTGAATGGCGGGGCAGGCTCGAAGGGCTGAATGGCCTCCTCCTGCTCCTATTTCTTATGTTATGTTCTTATGTACTGCCACCTAGAAGGACAAGGGCAGCAGGCGCATGGGAACACCACCAGCTCCAAGTTTCCCTCCAAGCCACACACCATCCTGACTTGGAAATATATCGCCGATCCTTCATCGTTGCTGGGTCAAAATCCTGGAACAAATCTGTTTGTTATTCAGTGACTCCCATCCCCTGTTGGAAAGTATATGTTAGTGAGCATTGCATGGGGACGTCATCAGGCTGGACTGTGATGCTTTGTCCTATGGGACATTATGAGCAGGAGGAGGTCATTCACCTCCTGGAGCCTGCTCCACCATTCAATTCGGTCACGGCAGATCGGCACCTCAACTCCATTTTCCCGCCTTTGCTTGATACCCTTCCCTTCCCCGCACAACCAAAGAGCCTGTTGGCACTCACCAACAAGGCTCACGCATGAAATATGACCAGCTGGCTGAGGTACCAGGGGGCGGCCATAACCCATGGAGTGAAATCCCAGCATGAATCTGTATCTTTAATTGGGGAGGGGGCGGGTCGGGAGATAAACAGTGACATGAATCAGTCATTCATGAAAGAAAGACTTATGAAATAATACTGAGTGGCCTGCGGGTAGCGCTGTCCAGGGAGAGTATAAATACTCAGGCACGGGCCCAGCTTGCGCAGGACAGCCTTAACAGGAACTAGTGAAGGACACAACTAGACCTCCATGTTGTAAAACAGTTGATTAAAGCTTTGTTTAACGCTTCGACCAAGTGCCTAGTAGTTTTCTTACGTCAAACAGCATTGTGAAAAATCAGAGCACCCCGCTCCTTAATGCAAGCTCACGTTAATTGTGTGGAATGCAGTCAATCACTCATTGCCTCCGGAATCTGTAGCACAATCTTTACTAGACGTGTGCCAAGCCTTTTCATGGATTCTGTGAAAGGGTTGTAGTGATCACTGTTCGCATTGTTGCAGTGTTCGTCCTCCTGTTACATGAATGGTTCTCAGTTCCTTCAATTTGAAGAAAGTTGGGTGAAATTGATAAATGCATGGTCTGAAAAGTGATGTGTGGCATTCATGATAAAATCACTGGGACAGCACTGGTGGAGCCAGGTGCAAATAGCACCAAGGCTAAGGGCCACAGATATTGTGAGAAAAGACACTAATTCTGTGAAGGTTTCCCCGCAGATTTCTCCGGTTTCAGGGGCTTTGAAATGATGCTCCATTACTGAAGGGACTGTGATGTCCATCACAAGACAGATCTAACTTGTCATGATTTATGAGCGCTCACAGCATGACTTGCATCAGAACAAAGCGTCTGATCCTCTGCTAAACACAAACTGGAGGATGAGAGTCACACAACTCGGAGGGCAATTTAAGTTCAGTGTTCGCAGAGACTGTGAAGCATTTCCGAGTGAGCCTATAACATTTATCTCAGCCTCCAGTAGAATGATCATGCAGGGGCTGAGAGATGGCAGGTCTTTCCCTGTCAGGTGGTGTATCCGAGTCCCACTCCCATTGTTGGGAATGAGATCCATCAGTTTGAGTCAACCAGTACACACAGTTATTGTTTGTAATTGAATTTCTAATTGGAGCTTTTTCCTACGTGTTTCTATGGAGCTAATCGGAAAAACCCTGCCGTTTAGCTTTTTACAACAATCCCCCACTCCATTCTTCATCCCTCTTCGGCACTTCCCTCCCCTCACTGAATATCGGTCTTTGACCATGAGACCAAACAGCAGACTAGTTGTCAGCCTTGGGTCTGGTACCAATGTTGCTCTAACATGGCCAATGGGAGGTGGGTCCAAGAGAAGCACCTGGGTGATGTTGCCGCTTGTCCAAGGCATGACTGAGATTATTGCTGTCACGCCACCAGGCTATCTTAAAGTGCAGGGGGGGAAATTTAGTTGCTTTGCGCCTCCCGTTAGCTCTCTAAGAGGGCGCTAACAGGACGCAAAGCAACTAGTGCCCGGGCGCGGCGATGTTTGTGCAGTTCGTGAAACTGACCAGACATTTTGCGGTGGCGCTAAACACTACCGCCATGATCTCCTGCGCCCGCAGATCGTGACGTCAGTTGAGTGTGCAACGCCCCGGTAGCGCCCCGGACCGGATATTGAGTGGTGCCCCCTGCCTTTCCGCCTGCCGCTAGCAACGACAGGTAGAGGGGAATTTTTTGCAGTCAGGAAGGGACTGGGGGAGCGCTATTTAAAGGCGACCGCTTCCTGCCTTTTTTTGTCAGCGACATTTTTGCACCACGCATTCTGAGAGAGACTTCTGGAGAGATTCAAAGCTGTGTGAAGGAGTTTTGGGTACTGAGCAGCACTTTGCAGGTTCATTTTGATTTGCCCTTCCTTGTATCGATTTAGAAGAGACTATGGGGGCTGCACTCTGAGCTCTTTCCCTGGGCCTCTCCATTGTTCTTTCCAGCAGAATTGATGTACAGGTCTCTCCAGGCCGAGATTCAAGGCTGCAATGAGCAGGGTGTGGCTGGAGAGCAAGATCGACCCTCCCCTTTAAGAAGTGGCCGGCGCCAGTGTGTCTGTGTTCCATTGCTGACTGACATCACATGAACTTCGCCAGCACTCTGAGGTAGCGCCTCGCTCCTCGGCGTTAGCACCTTAAGAGAGGTGTGTAGCGCCTGATTTAGCGCTCCAATCACCTCCAGGGGCGATAGAAGCCAAGTTTGCAGTCAGAGGCGATAATTAGCGCCAGGCGCTAAACTTTGCGCCCGGCCGATAATTGCGACCCTGTTTAAGACCCATCTCTTTGACCAAGCTTTTGGTCGCATCTCCTAATAGCTCCTTCTTTGGCTCTACTAACTCCTCTGTGCTCTCCTTACTCTGTGTCGCACTATAGGACGTTTTATCTATGTTATAAATGCAAGTTGTTATTTTCCATTTAACAATTTAATTTTTAGTGTTTTTCTTTTATCAGAAAATGCTGAAGGAGATGTTTCCTATTGAAGCTGGAGAAATAGATTCCAAAATCAGAACTCTTCCACGTTTACCAGGTAGGTCGTAGGTTGGTGTTATTACAAGTTTGGAAGCTGCAGCTCATTGTGACGCAGATTGCTTCATAAGTTAACTCTGTTTAAGGGTGGGGGAGGAAAGAGGAAAAATCAAAACTGAATTTCAGGATGATAAGCCTCTCCCCATCTATCTGTAGACCCTTCCCAGAATGAAATCATCAATGAACTGTCTTTAGAGCAGGGAAAGAAGACCTTTCAAGATGTCCCTTATCACATGGAAGCTGTTTACATTGACACAGATTGTGTCTTTACACCTGTGTTTGACAAAACCAAACATTTTACCTGTTTAATTCAGGCAGTGGCCTTTCAAGCTGGGATAACAGATCATCTTGCTCCTAATTTGTCTGAAGCTGAGGTATTGGCTGATGAATCTGACACGATTCAGGGGTAATAATACAGAAAATGTCACCGTGTCAGAGAGGAATTCAAACTGTTGGATAATTTGCTGCCAGATACAAGATTTGGTGGCTGCTCATTATTATCCACAGGGCCTGTACTTCGACATTTTAAACAGTGCTAAGCTCGAGTTCCAGAGATCCTTGGCTGACTTCTGGCACCAGAGACCCGAGCACGGATAGAATAAGAAATATACGCAGGGACTTGAAAGGATTTAGTGTGCGACACAATCATTCCACTTCAGGTGCCCTCAATTTTCCAACTTGAGCTTATGAAAACATTTTTGGAACCGATGTTTTCCTTGCTTTAACCCAAGCAGCTCTTATTTTTGAGGTGCAATGCAGAGGGTCAATGAGTGGGCACCCCCATTACACCAGGTCTCCCCTGAGCTGGTGCTGTCTCCCAGCTTCCAGGCTTGTTCCTCTGGGGGTATGGGTCAAGCTGCCAGAAAGAGGTACTCTTGCTTGAATTAGATGACAATAGAGATCTAATGATGGGCTTATCCTCTACTTTTGCTTGTCGCAGTTCAGCTGCAGCTCGCCCTCATATAAAGTTGGTGTTAACGTTGCATTTCATTGGCAACCACATTGAAAGGGGCAGATGTTAAGTAGTGAAAATACTAGAGTGTTTTGCTTGTTGCCATTGTTACTGATAATTGGTGAAGGAATCTGCAGCGCTAGAGTCCAGTAATGTTGAGTCGTTTTTTTGAGAATTTGAGGAGTGCGTGGAGTCAATTATCGTTCTCACCAGGATAGAGGAGTCCATCGTATCTTGCTTATTTGGAGGAAGAGGATGAACAGGAAGCACTTTTGGATGCCAGGAAGGCGAGACATCTCATTGCAGGAAGAGGGCAAGGATGAAACCATCAGCACTAGAGGACTTTCCTTGACCTTATTGAGGGATGGTTCCTTCAAAGGCTTATATTCTTTAAGGGAGGTAGTGTGAAAGAGAGGCCCCTAACAGGAAGCATAAGGACTGGGACTCCACCAATGTCCGGCTTGGCACCATATCAGGCCAGTTAAGGCCAAATCTCCAGGCAGTGTTCTTGATGTCTTCATTTGACAGCAGTTCCAGACGGCCACTCTTGGTGACCCACCCACAGTGACGGGCTGACTCCTGGTGGATCAAGGATATCTGCTGCTGCCTTGTCTTATGACCTCTCTGCTGTGTCCAGACACAGCGACCGACGACCTGATACAATGAGGCCCATGCCTCTGCCAATCACGCTGGGTTAGCATTTGTGGTGTATGCACAGGACTCGGGGTGTCTCGCAGTACAAGTCGTGCATGTATCCTGGATCATCGTGGTTTGCTGCATTCTCTGCAACACTGCCATAGAACGAGAGATCGAGCTGGAGGAGAGCTAGGGCTAAAGCTCAGTTGAATGTTGAAATTGGCTTTGTGCATGGGCACACCAGGAAACCCCCAGCATGGGCGTCGGGTGCTGGGAAAAAGTTGCTGGTTGTTTAGATTTGACCGACGGGCCCCTTGCTGGATTCCCCTGCTTGGCTAAAAATAACTGACACCACCCCCAAAAATCTGACAACTTAAGGACAACCCTTGTATCTGAAAAAAGAAATGACGAGCTTTGTACCTTAAGCTCACTACTCCAGGATCATCCTGGAATGCAAGGATACCCCCCAGCTTCTCTTCTCCAGGATCAACCATCACCTTAAACCCCTCTCCCCCTGCCTCCTCCCCCCTCACCTCCAACAACAAGTGCGAGGAGCTCATGGACTTCTTTGTCACTAAAATTGAGACCATCTGATCAGCTGGCTCTGCCGCTTCCCTCCCTTGCCCTAGCCTGCCAGGCCAGTCTTCTCCCAAGGATGCCACCTGCCATAGCCCTGAACTCGTATCTCTCTCTAGTTTCTCTCTGATCTCCCCTCATGCCCTCTCTGAGCATGACACTACCTCCTGCTCCCGCGACTCTATTACCACCAAACTGTTGACCACCCAACTTCCCTTCCTGGCGCCCATGTTAGCTGATGTTGTCAGCTGTGGCTCAGTGGGCAGCACCCTCGCCTCTGACTCAGAAGGTTGTGGGTTCAAGTTCCACTCCAGAGAATTGACAAAAATCTAGGCTGACACTCCAGTGCAGTGCTGAGGGAGTGCCGTACTGTCAGAGGTGCCGTCTTTCAGATGAGACATTAAACTGAGGCTACATCTGCTCTCGGGTGGACGTAAAAGATCCCATGGCACGATTTGAAGACGAGCAGGGGCGGTTATCCCCGGTGTCCTGGCCAATATTTATCCCTCAACCAATTTTGTTTAATAACCTCTTGTGTGGCACCTTATCGAATGCCTTCTGAAAATCCAACTACACCACATCCACTGGTTCCCCCCTATCTATTCTGCTAGTTACAACCTCAAAAAATTCTAACAGATTTGTCAAACACGATTCCCCTTTCATAAATCCGTGTTGACTCTGCCCAATCCTGTTATTATTTTCTAATTGTCCTGTTACCACGTCCTTAATAATAGATTCTAGCATTTTCCCTACTACTAATGTCAGACTAACTGGTCTGTAGTTCATCGTTTTCTCTCTCCCTCCTTTCTTAAATAGTGGGGTTACATTTGCTACCTTCCAATGTTCTAGAATCAATGGAATTTTGGAAGCTGACAACCAATATATCCACTGGAGGTGGCATTCATTTGAAGGCAGGAAATGTGTGTCATATGCAAGACTTTTAAGAACACATAGATAATCAGGCACTACAACCTGGCATCAACCTTCACAATGGTCCACTGTAGTAAACTTATCAAGACTCCAACCGCACTGTCTATTTTATTTCCGCATCCTGACTAACCTGTGAGTGACTTCACCCCTAAATAGCCTGGCTCTAATTTTAAGATTACACCACCTTGTTCTGGATTCCCCCACTAGAGGAAATCGCTTCTCAATTACACCTCAATAAGATCAGCCCTCAATCTCCTATACGCAAGGAATGCCCAAATAATGCCTTCACACCAAGGGACCTATCTCAAGAAAAGTAGCTGCAACCAGCCTTGAAGATAATAAACCTTCTCGTAACACAGGAGCCTGTGAGGAAAATTTAATAAAAGCACTCTCATAAACCATCAACGCATCTTGGAATCTTTCTGTCTGAAGTTGTGTACAGCCAGCAGTGAAGAAAGTAACATCTGACTGATTGGTTCTGACAACCTGCACATTTGCTCAACCAACCAATTTGATTGGCTGCAATAGATTCTGGTCTTGCCTGTCAGCTGACACTAACAGCCTTTAACAATACCAGAGAATGCTGGAAACGCTCAACCGGTCAGGCTCAGTACCTGCAGAGAGCAAGGACAAGCCAATAAGAAGGAAGAGAGCGAGGGAAAGGGGAAGGGGAAGAAAACAACCCAAACACACAAGGGTCATCAACCTGAAACGTTAACTCTGTTTCTCTCTCCACAGATGCTGCCTGACCCGCTGAGTATTTCCAGCATTTTCTGTTTTTATTTCAATTGTCAAGTGTTTGGTGGAAAACAGGAGATAGTTAACTGGCAACCTTGATAATAACATGAGACAAAGGGAGGCCTGGTGAGAAAAATTAGAGTAAAAGACCCAGAGAATGGCTGAATAGTTACAGCAAGTTAGCTAAGTTGGAGAGGGGGAGCGTGGAAACCTGGCAAAACATGAAAACAGTGGCCCATCAGTGTGGTGGAAGACAAAGGCCAGTCGACACTGGGGGTGCAGACCACCCTGGCAGCTATGAAGGTATCGGGGACCCCCCTCTCAAACATCAACAGACTCCAAGCGTCAACTCTCCGTAGATGCTGTGTCTGACTTCTGTGCATTTCCAGTATATTGTTGGGATACCGCGGCAAACGTGGGAGTCGAGACCAGAGCTAGTAAATCACAACTGCTTTTATTCTACCTCATGGCAAAGAGGAACTGGAAAAGCCCGCGCATCCACTTAAATACTCCCCAGACAGGAAGTGCTCCCGGCAGCCTGTCCCTGCGGGAAACAAGTTGCTGGAGGAAAGGGCCCCCGGCTGGGGGCGTCTGCTTAAACTGTCCGTGCCGCCGTGAGCGGATTAGGTCCAGTGGTGGCGTGTCGCCACAGAGCTCCCCCCAGGATCCGCTTAGGAGGAGTGGACGAGTCGTGACGGTGGTCTGATGGTTCTGCCGCAGCGGCTCTGAGTGGTCGCCGGTCTAGTTGGTGGGGCCGGGCGGTTCGCCGCCGGCTGTGCTGGCTTGCTGGCGGGACGGCCTCTAGTTGGAGGCCGGGCCACGGGGACCTGTTCCCCTGGTTCTGTGTGTGCTGGTTTGAGCCGGTCGATGGAGACTGTGTCAACCCTGTCGCCGAGTCGCAGCTTGAGGACCTTGTCCCCGGTTTGTAGTACCTCATACGGTCCGTCGTACGGGGGTCGCAGGGGCCCGCGGTGCGCGTCGTGTCGCACGAAGACGAAGCGCGCCTGCTGTAAATTTGGCGGGACGTGAGGTGCGAGTTCGCCGTGTCGGTTGACCGGAAGTCATAGAGTCATAGAGTCATAGAGTTTTACAGCACAGAAAGAGGCCCTTCGGCCCATCGTGTCCGCGCCGCCCATCCACCCCTGTCCTGTCTAATCCCATTTTCCAGCATTTGGTCCATAGGCTTGTATGCAATGGCATTTCAAGTGCTCATCCAAATGCTTCTTGAATGTTGTGAGGGTTCCTGCCTCTACCACCCTTTCAGGCAGTGAGTTCCAGATTCCAACCACCCTCTGGGTGAAAAAGTTCCTCCTCAAATCCCCTCTAAATCTCCTGCCCCTTACCCTGAATCTATGCCCCCTTGTTATTGACCCCCCTACTAAGGGGAAAAGTTCCTCTTTATCTACCCTATCTATGCCCCTCATCATTTTGTACACCTCAATCAGGTCCCCCCTCAGCCTTCTTTGCTCCAAGGAAAACAACCCCAGCCTGTTTAGTCTTTCTTCATAGCTGAGGCGCTCCATCCCAGGTAACATCCTGGTGAATCTTCTCTGCACCCTCTCCAAAGCAATCACATCCTTCCTATAGTGAGGCGACCAGAACTGCACACAGTACTCCAGCTGTGGCCTCACCAGCGTTTTGTACAGCTCCATCATAACCTCCCTGCTCTTATATTCTATGCCTCGGCTAATGAAGGCAAGTATCCCATATGCCTTTTTAACCACCTTATCTACCTGTTCCGCTGCCTTCAGAGATCTATGTACATGTACACCAAGGTCCCTCTGACCCTCTGTACTTCCTAGGGTCCTACCACTCATTGTGTATTCCCTTGCCTTATTTGTCCGTCCAAAATGCATCACCTCGCACTTTTCAGGGTTAAATTCCATTTGCCACTTTTCCGCCCATCTGACCAACCCGTTTATATCGTCCTGTAGCCTGAGGCTTTCCTCCTCGCAATTTACCACCCCACCAATTTTCGTGTCATCTGCGAACTTACTGATCATACCTTTTACATTCTCATCCAAATCATTTATGTAGATCACAAACAACAAGGGACCCAGCACCGATCCCTGAGGTACCCCACTGGACACAGGCTTCCAGTCACAAAAGCATCCTTCGACCATCACCCTCTGCCTCCTGCCACTCAGCCAGTTTAGGATCCAACGCGCCAAGGCACCCTGGATCCCATGGGCTCTTACCTTCTTGACCAGTCTCCTATGCGGGACTTTGTCAAAAGCTTTACTGAAGTCCATGTAAACCACATCCACAGCATTTCCCTCATCCACCCCCCTAGTCACCCCCTCGAAAAATTCAATCAGATTTGTCAGACATGATTTACCCTTGACAAAGCCATGCTGACTATCCCCGATTAATCCTTGCCTCTCCAAGTGGAGATTAATTTTGTCCCTCAGAATGTTTTCCAATAATTTCCCTACCACAGATGTTAGGCTCACTGGCCTGTAATTCCCTGGTTTATCCCTGCTACCCTTCTTGTATAGTGGTACTACATTAGCTGTTCTCCAGTCCTCTGGTACATCCCCTGTGGCCAAAGAGGTTCTGAAAATTTGTGTCAGAGCCCCTGCAATCTCCTCCTTTGCCTCCCACAGCAGCCTGGGATACATCTCGTCCGGGCCTGGGGATTTATCCACTTTTTGGCCTGTTAAAACCGCTAGCACCTCCTCCCTCTCGATGCTAATATGTTCAAGTATGTCACAGTCCCCTTGCCCGATTTCTATGTCTGCATCGTCTCTCTCCATAGTGAACACAGATGCAAAAAATTCATTTAAAACCCCGCCTACATCATCTGGCTCTACACACAGATTGCCACTTTGGTCCCTAATGGGCCCTACCCTTTCCCTGGTTATCCTCTTGCCCTTAATATACTTATACAACATCTTAGGATTTTCCTTTATTTTGCTCGCCAGTGTTATTTCATGGCCCCTCCTCGCCCTCCTAATTTCTTTTTTAAGTATGCCCCTGCACTTTTTATACTCCTCTAGGGCTTCTTCCGTCTTTAGTCTTTTGTAACTGCCAAAAGCCCCCCTTTTATTTCTAATGCATTTTTGTATATCCCTTGTCATCCAAGGTTCCCTTTGCTTGTTGGTCCCACCCTTGACCTTTACAGGAACATTTTGGCGTTGTACTCTCTCTATTTCCCTTCTGAAAGTCTCCCACTGTCTTGATGTGGATTTTCCTATAAGTAGCTGCTCCCAGTCCACTTTGGCCAGATCCTGCCTTATCATATTAAAATCGGCCTTCCCCCAATTTAGAACCCTTATTTCCGGGCCGTCTTTGTCTTTTTCCATGACCACCTTAAATCTCACCGAATTATGGTCACTATCGCCAAAATGCTCTCCTACTGACACTTCCACCACTTGCCCGGCTACATTCCCCAGAATTAGGTCCAGTATCGCCCCCTCTCTTGTAGGACTTTCTACATGTTGGCTCAAAAAGCTCTCCTGGATGCACTTTAAGAATTCTGCACCCTCTAAGCCTTTCACACTCTGACTATCCCAATTTATATTGGGGAAGTTGAAATCCCCCACTATTATTACCCTATTATTTTCGCACTTTTCTGAGATTTGCCTACATATCTGTTCCTCTATCTCCCCCTGACTGTTTGGCGGCCTATAGTACACTCCCAGCAAAGTGCTTGCCCCCTTTTTGTTTTTAAGTTCTACCCATATGGCCTCATTAGAGGAACCCGCTAATATATCATCCCTCCTTACAGCAGTAATTGACTCCTTAATTAATATTGCAACACCCCCTCCCCTTTTACACCCCCCTCTGTCTCGCCTGAAGATTCTATACCCCGGAATATTGAGCTGCCAGTCCTGACCCTCCCTCAACCATGTCTCCGTGATAGCAACAATATCGTACTCCCATGTGTTCAACAACAACTTCAGTTCGTCCACCTTATTTGCAAGACTCCTTGCATTAAAATAAATGCCTTCCAGCCCTGCCATATTCCCTTTTGCCTTCGCATATTTGCTCTGCCTTGTTTTTTTCTCTGTATTTGGCTGTAAATCACCCCCTGCTATAGCTCCACTCTGTACCCCATCCCCCTGCCAAGTTAGTTTAAACCCCCCCCAGCAGTGCTAGCAAACCTCCCCGCAAGGATATTGGTTCCCCTCTGGTTCAGGTGTAAACCGTCCGACTTGTACAAGTCCCACCTTTCCCAGAAGCAGACCCAGTGATCCAGGAAACTAAAGCCCTCCCTCCTGCACCATCCCTTTAGCCACGCATTCATCTGTTCTATCTTCCCATTCCTATACTCACTAGCACGTGGCACCGGGAGTAATCCAGAGATTACAACCTTTGAGGTCCTGCTCTTTAATCCTTCACCTAGCTCCCTAAATTCTTGCTGCAGGACCTCATCCCTCTTTTTACCTATGTCGTTGGTACCAATGTGGACCACGACCTCTGGCTGTTCACCCTCCCCCTCCAGAATGCCCTGCAGCCGCTCAGTGATATCCTTGACCCTGGCACCAGGGAGGCAACAAACCATCCTGGATTCACGTCTACGGCCACAGAAACGCCTATCTGTTCCCCTTACTATAGAATCCCCTACCACTATTGCTCTCCCACTCTTTTTCCCCCCTTCCTGGGCAGCAGGAGCACCCCCAGTGCCAGGAAGTTGGCTGCTGCTGCCTTCCCCTGGTGAGACATCCCCCTCAACAGTATCCAAAGCGGCATACCTGTTTGAGAGGGGAATGGTCACAGGGGTCTCCTGCACTACCTGCCTGCTTCTATTGCTCCTCCTGGTGGTCACCCATTTCCTATCTTCCTGTGCAGCCCTTCCCTGCGGTGTGACCAACTCACTAAACGTGTTATCCACGAACCTCTCAGCATCGTGAATGCTCAACAACCCATCCACCCGCAGCTCCAGCGCCTCAATGCGGTTTGCTAGTAGCTGCAGATGGATGCATCTCTGGCACACGTGGTCATCAGGGGCACCGGCAGTGTCCCTGAATTCCCACATAGAGCAAGAGGAGCATATCACGGGGCTGGGCTCACCTGGCATGACCTTCCCTTTACTTAATTTAAATTAATTTACTATCACCAATTAAAAATATCTCTAAGGCGCTTGTATAGTCTACCAACAGTCCCTGCTACACCAGAAAAGACCCTAGTAACTATAAACTACAGAGTTTAAGTTTAAAAAAGAGAAATACCTACCAACCAATCACTTACCTGCTCCCTGGTGACGTCACACTCTGATTACTTTTTACCTCTCTCCTCTGCTGTTGATGTGGTACGCCTCTGCTGAACCCGCCGGTTTTAAGTGCCGCCGGTCGCGCTGCTGCTCTCCCACAGGTCCAAGCTCTCTGACCTCGCCTCTGCTGAACCCGCCGGTTTTAAGTGCCGCCGGTAGCGCTGCTGCTCTCCCACAGGTCCAAGCTCTCTGACCTCGCCTCTGCTGAACCCGCCGGTTTTAAGTGCCGCCGGTCGCGCTGCTGCTCTCCCACAGGTCCAAGCTCTCTGACCTCGCCTCTGCTGAACCCGCCGGTTTTAAGTGCCGCCGGTCGCGCTGCTGCTCTCCCACAGGTCCAAGCTCTCTGACCTCGCCTCTGCTGAACCCGCCGGTTTTAAGTGCCGCCGGTCGCGCTGCTGCTCTCCCACAGGTCCAAGCTCTCTGACCTCGCCTCTGCTGAACCCACCAGTTTTAAGTGCCGCCGGTCGCGCTGCTGCTCTCCCACAGGTCCAAGCTCTCTGACCTCGCCTCTGCTGAACCCGCCGGTTTTAAGTGCCGCCGGTCGCGCTGCTGCTCTCCCACAGGTCCAAGCTCTCTGACCTCGCCTCGCAGTGGGGCGAACTGCTGAGCGGAAGAGAAAGAGTTGAGCCGCTGCTGTTCGGCCGACCAAGGCGTGGTAGCCTCCGGAAGGAATTCGCCTGGGACGCGCAGCGGTTGTCCATAGACTAACTCCGCTGCCGAGGACTGGAGGTCTTCCTTGACCGCGGTGCGTAGGCCTAGTAGCACTCACGGTAGGCGGTCAGTCCAGGTACTGTCCTGCAGGCCAGCGCGGAGTGAGGCCTTGAGCGACCTGTGGAAGCGTTCACAAAGTCCGTTGGCCTGTGGGTGGTACGCCATGGTGCGGTGGAGCGTCACCCCGAGGTTGCGTGCTGTGGCCGTCCAGAGTTCGGAGCTGAACTGGGCGCCTCTGTCGGAGGTTATGTCGGCCGGTACGCCGAACCTCGCAACCCAGGTGTTAACGAACGCCCTGGCGATGTCGGCTGTGGTGGTGGAGGTCAGCGGCACTGCCTCAGGCCAGCGTGTGTAGTGGTCGACCATCGTGAGGAGATAAGTTTGGCCTTGCGATGGCGGCAGAGGACCGACGATGTCGACGTGTACGTGGTTGAAGCGGCGGCTGGGTACCTCGAAGTCTCCCAGGGGTGCTTTTGTGTGCAGCTGTACCTTAGCCCGTTGGCAGGCGAGGCAGGAGGTGGCCCAAGTCCGAACATCTCTGCTGAGGCCGCGCCAGACGAAGCGCTGGGAGAGGAGTTTGACGGATGCGCGGGAACTCGGGTGGGAGAGCCCGTGGAGCGCGTCGAAGATGCGGCGGCGCCAGGTTGCAGGGACGACCGGCCTGGGTTGGCCGAGTGAGACGTCACAAGTGACTGCCGTGGCTTCGGGCCCATGCGCGACCTTGGCTAGGCGTAGCCCTGGCAGGCTGGTAGCCGCCGAGAGGAGGTCTGGGTCCGTGAGCTGGGCCGCTGCTAGTTGCGTGTAGTCGACCGCGAGGTGATTCGCGCAGATGGCGGGACGGGAAAGGCAGTCGGCGACAACGTTGTCTCTACCGGAGACGTGCTGGATGTCCGTAGAAAACTCGGACACGGCCGCGAGCTGGCGTTGCTGCCTAGCGGACCAGGGTTCGGTGTGCTTGGCCATCGCGTATGTGAGCGGCTTGTGGTCCACGTACGCGGTGAAGGGGCGGCCTTCCAGGAGGAACCTGAAATGGCGGACCGACAGGTGGAGCGCGAGAAGCTCGCGGTCGAAAGTGGTGTATTTGACCTCCGGGGGGCGCAGTTGGCGGCTGTAGAAGGCAAGTGGCTGCCACGCGCCATTGACCCACTGCTCGAACACGGCGCCGACCGCGTGGTCGGAGGCGTCGGTGTTGAGCGCGACCCAGGCATCGGCCCTCGGGTGCGCGAGCAGGGTGGCGTCGGCGAGCGCGTTTTTGGTGGCATCGAAGGCGGCTGACGTGTCAGTGGTCCAGTCTACGTCCATCTTGCCGGATTTACCTCGGAGGGAGTCGTATAGGGGCTTCATGAGGGCTGCAGCTCTGGGGATGAACCTGTTGTAGAAGTTCACCATCCCGAGGAACTCCTGGAGGCCCTTGATGGTTGTGGGGTGGGGGAATTGCTGGACGGCCTGCACCTTGTTGGGCAGGGGGACGGCCCCAGCAGGGGTGATGTGGTGACCGAGAAAATCGATCTCGGTTAGGCCGAATTGGCACTTCGCCGGGCTGAGGATGAGCCCGCGTTGGGCTAGGCGCCCGAACAGGGTGCGAAGGTGTTTGAGGTGTTCCTGTTTGGAGGAGCTGGCCACAAGAATGTCGTCTAGATAGACGAATAGGAAGTTCAGGTCCCGGAGGACTGAGTCCATAAGGCGCTGGAAAGCCTGTGCTGCATTCTTGAGGCCGAAGGGCATCCTCAGGAACTCGAACAGGCCGAATGGGGTGATGACAGCCGTTTTGGGGATGTCCGAGGGGTGTACGGGGACTTGGTGGTAACCGCGCACCAGGTCGACTTTGGAAAAGACGGTTCGTCCGGCCAGTCGGGCCGAGAAGTCCTGGATGTGTGGCACCGGGTATCGGTCGGGGGTGGTGGCGTTGTTGAGGCGGCGGTAGTCCCCGCAAGGGCACCAGCCTCCGCCGGGCTTGGGGGCGATGTGGAGGGGCGAGGCCCAAGGGCTGCTGGAGCGGCGGATGATGCCGAGTTGTTCCATGGTGGTGAACTCGGCCCGCACGATTTCCAGCTTGGCCGGGTTGAGTCTGCGGGCGTGGGCAGAAACTGGGGGGCCGGTGGTGGGGATATAGTGCTCCACACCGTGTTTGCCGGCTTTGGCCGAAAAGGTCGGGTTAGTGAGGGCGGGAAACTCGGCTAGGAGTGCCGAGTAGTCGTCAGTGGCTCTGGCGAGGCAGTAGGTCGTCAGGCCGGCCGAACGGGCCGGGGTGAATGCGCCGGGGATGGGGGCCATAATGTTGATGTCGACGAGGCGTTGCCTCGGGATGTTGACAAGGAGGCCGTGGGCGCGTAGGAAGTCGGCGCCGATGAGTGGGCAGAGGACCTTGGCTGTGAGGAACTCCCA
The DNA here is from genome assembly GCF_052327205.1 of Somniosus microcephalus. Lineage (NCBI taxonomy): Eukaryota > Metazoa > Chordata > Chondrichthyes > Squaliformes > Somniosidae > Somniosus > Somniosus microcephalus. The sequence goes on from NC_141008.1 coordinate 5,659,591, forward strand.
GCGGTAGCGGTGGCCCGCGAGGTCGAGCGTGACCATGCGGGTGCCATATGTGCGGATGTCAGAGCCATTGGCTGCGGCCAGCGTGATACCCCGTGTGCCGCGTTGGATTTCGAGGGCGGAGGCGGGGGTGATGCTGTGCTGGGCCCCTGTGTCGCACAGAAATCGGCGGTTGGTTCTGTCGTCGGTGACGTACAGTAGAGGCCCCTTTTGCCCCGCGGCCATCGCGGGGGCCGGTGCGGGGGGGGGGTTTGAAAGTACACGGTGGCGTGCAGCGTTGGGCCCTAGTGCCAAAACGGGTGTGGTAGTAGCAGTGACCCGGAGTGGTAGGGCGGTCGGGCCTATTGTGCCGGGAAGACCGCGTGGTCGTTGCCGTGAGGTCGGGCACGACGTCGTGAGCGGACTGTGCAGAGAGCAGCCGGTCGGCCTTTTCGGCTATGTCATTCAGGTCCGTGGAGCCAGACTCCACAATGAGCGGGCGGATGCTGGCGGGGAGCTGCCGAATGAAAAGCGTGCGAAAGAGGGCGCCGGTGTTTTTGTCGTCCGAGAGGGACAGCATGTGGGAAAGCACATCCGAGGGTGAAGCGTCACCAAGGCCGGGGAGGTCAAGGAGTTGGCAGTTGCGCTGGTAAGAGGACGTTTGAAATTTTTTAAGGAGCGCAGCCTTCAGATGTTCGTACTTGCCTTCTGGTGGTGGATCCTGCAGCGCTGCCCAAACCATGGGGACTGTGGCGTAGGTGAGAGAGGAGACGAGGTAGTCGTACTTTGTGGCGTCGACTGTAATGTGTTTCAGCCAGAATCTGGACTCAGCTTGAACAAACCAGGCTTCGGCCAGGTTCTCCCAAAAGTCCGGTAGTTTAACCGTGGCTGCGTTTGTATCCGCCATGCTAGCTTAGGATTCATCCTGAGCATCGGGGTCACCAGTGTTGGGATACCGCGGCAAACGTGGGAGTCGAGACCAGAGCTAGTAAAACACAACTGCTTTTATTCTACCTCATGGCAAAGAGGAACTGGAAAAGCCCGCGCATCCACTTAAATACTCCCCAGACAGGAAGTGCTCCCGGCAGCCTGTCCCTGCGGGAAACAAGTTGCTGGAGGAAAGGGCCCCCGGCTGGGGGCGTCTGCTTAAACTGTCCGTGCCACCGTGAGCGGATTATGTCCAGTGGTGGCGTGTCGCCACAATATTCTGTTTTTGTTTCAGATTTCCAGCATCTAGGAACAGGAGGAGGCCATTCAGCCCCTCGATCCTGTTACACAGGAACAGGAGGAGGCCATTCAGCCCCTCGATCCTGTTACACAGGAACAGGAGGAGGCCATTCAGCCCCTTGAGCCTGTTCAATCAGATCATGGCTGACCTGTCCCTCAACTCCAGTTACCCAACTTTACTCCATATCCTTTATTTCCTTACCTACTAAAAAATTATCGATCTCAGTTTTGAAAATTTCAACTGACCCCCAGTATCCACAGCCTTTTGGGGGTAGAGAGTTCTAGATTTCCACTACCCTTTGTGTGAAGAAATGCTTCCTGACATCACCCCTGAACGACTTGGCTCTAATTTTAAAGTTATGCCCCCTTGTTCTGAACTTCCCCCACCAGAAGAAATAATTTCTCAATGAGACCTTGATCAGACCACCCCTCAATCTCCTAAACTCAAGGGAATACAAGCCTAGTTTATGCAACCTGCTGTCTTTAAGCCCCGGTATCGTTCTGGTGAGTCTGTGCTGCACCCCCTCCAAGGCCAGTATATCTTTCCTGAGGTCCCCTGTGCTCGATGACCTTCATTGGCTCCCGGTTAAGCAGCGCCTCAATTTCAAAATTCTCATCCTTGTTTTCAAATCCCTTCCTATTTCTGTAATCTCCTTCAGCCCCACAACCTCCCCCCACCCCCCGAGTTATCTGCGCTCCTCTAATTCTGCGCTCTTGAGCATCCCTGATTATAATCGCTGAACATTTGGCGGCCGTGCCTTCTGTTGCCGAGGCCCTAAGCTCTGGAATTCCCTGCCTAAACCTCTCTGCCTCGCTACCTCTCTCTCCCCCTTTAAGACGCTCCTTACAACCTATCTCTTTGACCAAGCTTTTGGTCACCGGCCCTGATTTATCCTGATGTGGACCGGTGTCAAATTTTTTGATTTAAAATACTCCTGTGCAGCACCTTGGGACGTTTTACTACGTTAAAGGCACTATATAAATACAAGTTGTTGTTGTTGTTTGGTGCCCAGAACTGAACACAGTTCTCCAGCTGAGGTCTGATCATCGGAATTATAACTTCCTTTGTATCCCAGCCCTCTTGGGGTAAAGGCCAACATTCCATTAGCCTTTTTGATTACTTTTTGTACCTGTGACCTAGCTCTTAGTGATGTGTGTACCTGGACACCTGAATCCTTTTGCTCCTCCACTGCTCCTAGTCTCACCCCATTAAGAAAATATTCCTGTTTGTCTTTCTTGGATCCAAAATGGATGACCTCACACTTCCCCACATTGAACTCCATCTGCCACAGTTTTGCCCACTCAAATAATCTGTCAATGTTCCTTTGCAACTTTCTGCTCCCATCTGCACAACTTACTGTGCCTCCTAACTTCCTGTCATCTGCAAACTTGGATATACAACTCTAGGTTCCTCCATCCAGGTCATTGATATATATGGTGAAAAGCTGAGGTTCCGGTACAGATCCCTAGGGACACCCATCAATCAGAGAACATTCCCTTTATCCCTACTCTCTGGCTTCTATCTCCAACCAATGACCAACCAATCACAGAATCACAGAATCACAGAAACCCCACAGTGCAGATAGAGGCCATTTCGGCCCATCGAGCCTGCACCGACACATATCCCACCCGATCCCCGTAACCCCTACACCAACACATATCCCACCCTATCCCCGTAACCCCACGTATTTAATCCCCCTAACACTAAGGGTCAATTTATCATAGCCAATCAACCTAACCCGCACATCTTTGGACTGTGGGAGGAAACCGGAGCACCCGGAGGAAACCCACGCAAACACGGGGAGAATGTGCAAACTCCACACAGACAGTCACCTGAGGCCGGATTCGAACCCGGGTCCCTGGCGCTGTGAGGCAACAGTTACCTCCAATTCTGTGCACTCTCATTTTTGCTAATAATCTCTTGTGAAGAACCTTATCAAATGCCTTCTGGAAGTCCATATAGACAATATCCATAGACACTCCCCTGTCCACTATGTTAATCACCTCCTCAAAAATTCAGCTAGATTAGTCAGACAAGAAATACCCTTCCGAAATCCACGCTGGCTCTTTTTGATCAGCTGATACTTGCCCAAGTGCTCAGTCACTCTGTCCCTGATGATAGATTCCAGTAACTTCTCCACAATTGATGGTAAACTGACAGGTCTGTGGATTTCTAGATTTTCCCGCCCTTCTTAAATAATGGAGTGACATTTCCAATTTTCCAATCCAAAGGCACAGTTCCTGAATCTAGAGAGCTTTGGAAAATTATGACTAATGCATCTGAAATTTCCCCACCTGTTTCTTTTAATACCCTGGGGTGAAAATCATCAGATCCTGGGGATTTTTCTATCTTAAGTCCCATTATTTTTCCCATTACCATTTTTAAACTCATATTAAATCCACTAAGTTCCTTGACATACTTTAGGTTCCCTTGTACCACTGGTATTTTGCCCTCTTCCTCCACTGTGAAAATAGGTACAAAATATTCATTTAACAGGTCTGCCATTTCCTTATTATCCATTATAGTCACGCCTGCATCTGTCTTTAATGGGCCCACATTCCCCCTTACCACTCTTTGTCTTTTAATGTATTTATAAAAGCTTCTGCTGTTAGCTTTGATATCTCTTGCACGTTTTTTTCATACTCCCTTTTTGCACTTCACTACTTTCTCTGCTTTCTTTGTATCCTTTAGTTGTTTGTTAAAGCTCCCCAGGCTGCTGGATTTCCTTGCGCTGAGCTTCAATTCTAGTAAAAAAAACTACTTTTTCTTAGGAAATGCTAACAAGCTGATATGTAAGTTTAAACACTGTCAATTTAACATTCCATGACTGACATACATGAGAGTCTTATCACATGCTTAACATAGGAATGGGAGGAGGCCATTCAGCCCCACGAGCCTGTTCTGCCATTCAATTAGATCATGGCTTATCTGTATCTTAACTCCATTTACCTGCCTGGGTTCCATATCGCTTAATGCCTAACAAAAATCTATCAATCTCTGTTCTGAAATTTTCAATTGACCCCCAGCCTCATCAGCTTTTTAAGGGAAAGAGTTCCAGATTTCCACCAGCCTTTGTGTGAAGAAGTGCTTCCTGACATCGCCCCTGAACGGCCGGGCTCTAATCTCAAGATTATTCCCCCTTCTTCTGACCTCTCCCACCAGGGGAAATAGATTCTCTCTATCGAACCGATCCACTCCTTTGACCATCTTGAACACCTCAATTAGGTCACCCCTTAGTCTTCTTTACGCAAGGGAATACAAGCCTAGTCTACACAACCCGCCCTCATCATTTAATCCTTTTTAGTCCCGGTATCATTCTGTTGAATCTGTGCTGCACCTCCTCCAAGGCCAATGTGTCCTTCCTGAGATCCGGGGCCCAGAACTGAACCCCGTACTTGAGGTGGGCTCTAACCAGAGCTCTGAACAGCTGGAGCATCACTTCCACCCCTTGTATTCCAGCCCCTTGAGATAAAGGTTAACGGATTATATTATTCATTTTATTTATATATATACCATTTTCCCATTTAGGATTTTGCCCCTAAGCTTCTGTTACACTCAATAGTTTTCTTCCCACTGGTGTCATTCTGGCTATCAAGTCTGGCTTAGCAGAAGGGAGGATGGCAGTAGTCCAGCTTGGGGCAGTGGAAATTAAAATCTGATATTATAAGGGATATGGGGATCGGGCGGGGAGGTGGAGATGAGGTCGAAGGTCAGCCATGATCTTATTGAATGGTGGAGCAGGCTCAAAGGACCACATGGTTGACTCCTGCTCTTATTTCTTATGTTCTTATGTACAAGAAATGTTTTACTTACTAACAGTGCACTGGGTCATAATTCTCATCTATTCTTTCAGAAGGCATTTGATAAGGTGACACAAAAGAGGTTGTTACATAAGATTAGGGCTCATGGGATTGGGGATAATATATCAGCATAGTTAATGTTGGTGTTCAGAGGGATTTGGGGGCCCTTGTACATGTATCACAGAAAGTTAATGTAGTGTATGTAACCGTTCTACCTTTAAGAGAACTATTGTATGTAACCGTCCACCTTTAAGAGAACTATTTTAGGTGTTGCACTACTTTATGTTGGCTGATGTATACTGTAATACCGGTGGTGACCACACCGGTATATAAGTGCTGTGGCAGAATTTATTGGGCAGATTCGCCCTGACCTTCGAATAGTAAAGTCCTGTTTAAGTTACTCTTGTAGTCTGTGTATTACTTCGCTATACAACCCACAGACTTTACAGTTAATGGCCCAGAAATTCGGGTCGGGGGCTTCCCATGGGTGCAAGCCCCCCGACCTGCACTTAGCTAGCGTGCCGGCCGTTGAGCTGTGAGCCCCCGTGGAATTGCGATCCTGGGCCTCCTCCAACTGCCGGCGCGCAGTGCTTGCGTATCCCAGGGGCGCAGTTAGTTCGAAGCGTCCCCTGGGATCACGTGGGCCATGGAGAGCCAATGGTAGCAGGGAATGCTTCATTCATAAGTTTGACAGGAAGAGCTGTCAAATCTATAAATACTATAAGCCCCAAAACATCACTAAAACCTCAAATAATTTTTTTTTTAAATCACATTTTTAAAATAAACTATAAATTACATGAAATAACTATTTTAAACAATAATTTAAATTTTTGAAAAAATTAATTACATTTTCTAACAGGACTAAAAATAAACTTCCCTTTCTCTAAAGTATTTAAAAATAATAAACCTGTGGAAAAAATGTTTTAATTTTAATTAATTCGCCACTTAACTTGTTAAAAGCAGGCCTTGCGACTGCTTTTTACAGGTCTAACTTCTGGAGACTTACCTTCCCGGAGAAACCTGGAAAAAAAACGTAAGTTCGATGCGCACGTGCTGCCTCTCCGGCGCACGCGTTCCACCTCTTAACCCCTTCTTTCAGGGGAACGGAAGTGCCGGTTTCCCGCACATGTGCAGTGCATGCAGGAAACCGGCACTTCCATTGGGCTTACGGGTGAGTACCCCGTGCGTACTCACCCATGGAGACCCAAATTTCTGGGCTAATATGTAGGTACAGCCAGCAATTAGGAAGGCAACTGCTATGTTGGCCTTTATTGCAAGGGGGTTGGAGTATAAGAGTAAGGAAGTCTTGCTACAATTGTACAGGGCCTTGGTGAGACCACACCTGGAGTACTGGGCACAGTTTTGGTCTCCTTATCTAAGGAAGGATATACTTGTCTTAGAGGGGGTGTAACAAAGGTTCACTAGATTGATTCTTGGAATGAGAGGGCTGTCCTATGAGGAGAGATTGAGTAGACTAGGCCTACATTCCCTGGAATTTAGAAGAATGAGAGGTGATCTCATTTAAAAGTATAACATTTTTAGAAGGCTTGACAAGGTAAATGCTGAGAGGCTGTTTCCCTCGGCTGGAGAGTCTAGAACTGGGGATAGAAAACATAGAACATAGAAAAACAGGAGCAGGAGGAGGCCATTCGGTCCTTCGAGCCTGCTCCGCCATTCAATATGATCATGGCTGATCCTCTATCTCAATACCATATTCCCGCTCTCTCCCCCACAGGATCACAGCCTCACGATAAGGGGTCAGCCAGTTAGGACTGAGATGAGGAGAAATTTCTTCACTCAGAGGGTGGTGAATCTTTGCAATTCTCTACCCCAAGGGATATGGGGATCGGGCAGGAAAATGGAGTTGAGGTTGAAGTTCAGCCATGATCTTATTGAATGCCGGAGCAGGCTCGAGGGACCGAATGGCCGACCCCTGCTCCTATTTCTTACGTTCTTATATTCTAACATAATGAGTCATTTTTTTCTTCAATATTAACATTATCGTCATGTAAAAGTGTGTTTCTAAGGTGTTGCACGTTAGGGTTTAGATAAGGTAAAGAACATAAATCAGTTTGAGATAGGAACCTGCAGGGCTGATTCTTTGTGTGGGTGTTGCCAGTGTGGAGTGGAATTAACAGGACATGCTGGTCAGGAATTGCTGGCTGGCATCTGCTGATTTTCTGTCTATTTCAGTTAATAGAAAATCAGAAATAACAACAGAAAACACTGGAAACACTCAGCAGGCCAGGCAGCATCCGTGGAGAGAGTGACGAAGGGTCCCAGAGCTGAAACGTTGGGCTAGATTTTCGGGGAGCCGTCAGGCAGGGTTTCAGGCATGTGGGGGAGGGGGGAAATCCCGACTTTGGGGGTCCTGACACCATTCCGCCCAAAACCCCGCCCCACGTAAGTTTCAGGGGCGGCGGGTACCCGCCCCACACTGGGACCCGCCGAAACCAGACGGGAAGGGATTAGTGCCAATTAACTGCCTGTTAACAGGTAGTTAACAGGCAGCTTTTAGCCTAATCCCTATTTTGAGGGGTTTTGTGTGGGTTTCCCGACGGCTCCAAACCACGCCAGGTTAGAGCAGGCGGGCCATCGGATTGAAGGAGTTGGAGGGGTCGCGATGTCGGCGCTCAGGTGAGTGATGGGTGCATGAGTGTAAAGGTAAGTGTGTTTGGTGTGTCTAAAGTGTGTAAAGAACTTTTACTTGCCTGTACTTACCTTAACAGCCTTTCTTCCTGTAGCCATCGGGAGCACATCACTCAGCCGGAACTGAAAGCTGAACGGCTGCGACCTGTCAAAAGTGACAGCCTTCAGCTTTGAGTGCCGGTGAGAGTTCTAACTGAGTCTGTGCAGAATGACTCAGCTTAGAACTCAGAGTGTCAGTGTTTCACAGCTTCAAACAGCTGTGAGACGCTGATATTTCATCCATCAAGAACTCTTGACAGATGAAATTTCAGTCTGTGACGTCACCTGTTGCCGGGTGGCCCTTAATTGGCCTGCTGAGCCCGCTGGGCGGGCTCAACAAGGTCAATCAAGGGAAAATCGCGCGGATTGGCCAGACGTCGAAGTAGGCGGGTCAAAAACCCGAAAGGGGAAGTCCCGCCGCCTTCCTGACAGGTTCGGCAAAATCTACCCTGTTAACTCTGTTTCTCTCTCCATGGATGCTGCCTGACCTGCTGAGTGTTCCCAGCATTTTCTGTTGTTATTTCAGATTTCCAGCATCCGCAGTATTTTGCTATTATATTAATAGAAAATCAGAGGCTACTAGCCCCAACTTTCTGACTGATTCTCCTTGTGATTTGCCAATCAGCACGCTCCACAATTTCCTGCCCAGTGTTCTTCCCAATGTCATGGCCAGCGCTTTCCCTGATTTCCTGCGATTTTCTGGTTAATGGTTCCTGTCATTTCCCAACAAGCATTCCCTGAGATTTCATGGCCAAAATTCCCAATGATTTTCAGCCAGCATTCACAATAATTTCCTGACCATTGTTCCCTGCAAACTCCACTCCACTCCAGGATGAACCAGTCAGGGAACCAGCCCGTGTATTTTCGTTATATATATACTGGTGCAGAGTGACGCTATAACACATGTATGTACTCTTCACAGCTCCCAGGTGGTTGGAGGGTCACAAGGCCACTGAGAACAGGCAGAGTACTCTTTCTGACTACATCCAGTCCTTGGTCAACCAGCCCCCCAAGATCTCGCGCTGCCAGTGGATGCTGAACTTCTTTCAGGTCCGCTCTGATGATGTGGTCCTGCCGGTTGCTCACCCGTGAGTATAGACCACCCCAGTGGAATGCTATCAGCTTAATACAATGGTCAGCATGTCAAGGGAAACAGTAGATTATATGGGGGTGAAATTAAACTACAATGGGGCACAATATTGGTGATAGTGAATCAGTTTCCCCTTATACACCCCGTCTGATTTTCCATTGGATGCCCTATGTAGTCAGAGTTTTATGGCTTCTACCTGTGCATTCTCTCTATTAGAATTTAGGCTACTTTTACATTATGATATTTATTTGTGCTCCCCACAAAAGACCCTTTTCATAAGCAAATCTACACCTCCTATAAACCAAATGACAGTAATTTTGACTTTGTGCGATAGTATAAATTAGGTGATAACAAATTGGCAGCCTGTTTTACATCTCTCCTGATTTTTATTTTCATTGACTTTACGCAATAAATGCTTTTACTATTCGGAGATGCAATAATACAGGATGCTGCCCTACACTCCTGATCTTTTCGAATCAGCAGAAAATAGCACACTGACATAAAATGTAGCTCAGGCTAAAATACTAATTTAGATTTATAGTAGGATTAAATTATACAGAGCAAGAATAAAACAACAACTATAACTTTCGTTAATCTGTTTCCTTTATTCGTTCATGGGATGTGGGTGTCGCTGGCAAGGCCAGCATTTATTGCCCATCATTAGTTGCCCTTGAGAAGGTGGTGGTGAGCTGCCTTCTTGAACCTCTGCAGTCCGTGTAGTGAAGGTACTGCCACAGTGCTGTTAGGGAGGGAGTTCCAGGATTTTGACCCAGCGACGATGAAGGAACGGCGATATATTTCCAAGGCAGGACTTGGAGGGGAAATTGGAGGTGGTGGTATTCCCATGCGCCTGCTGCCCTTGTCCTTCTAGGTGGTAGAGGTTGCGGGTTTGGGTGGTGGTGCCGAAGAAGCCTTGGCAAGTTGCTGCAGTGCATCTTGTAGATGGTACATACTGCAGCCACGGTGCGCCGGTGGTGAAGGAAATGAATGTTTAAGGTGGTGGATGGGGTGCCAATCAAGCGGGCTGCTTTGTCTTGGATGGTGTCGAGCTTCTTGAGCGTTGTTGGAGTTGGACTCATCCAGGTAAGTGGAGAGTATTCCATCACACTCTTGACTTGTGCCTTGTAGATGGTGGAAAGGCTTTGGGGAGTCAGGAGGTAGCCATTGCCTGGCACTTGTGTGGCATGAATGTTACCTGCCACTTATCAGCCCAAGCCTGAATGTCATCCAGGTCTTGTTGCATGCGGGCATGGACTACTTCATTATCTGAGGAGTTGCAAATGGCACTGAGCACTGTGCAGTCATCAGCGAACATCGCCACTTCTGACCTTATGTTGGAGGGAAGGTCATTGACGAAGCAGCTGAAGATGGTTGGACCTAGGACACTGCCCTCAGGAACTACTGCAGCGATGTCCTAGGGCTGGGGTGATTGGCCTCCAACAATCACAACCATCTTCCTTGTGCTAGGTATGAATCCAGCCAGTGGAGTGTTTTCCCCCCCGATTCTCATTGACTTCAGTTTTACTAGGGCTCCTTGATGCCAGACTCGGTCAAATGCTGCCTTGATGTCAAGGGCAGTCACTCTCACCTCACCTCTGGAATTCAGCTCCTTTGTCCATGTTTGGCCCAAGGCTGTAATGAGGCCTGGAGCAGAGTGGTCCTGGCGGAACCCAAACTGGGCATCAGTGAGCAGGTTATTGGTGAGTAAGTACCCCTTGATAGCACTGTCGATGACACCTTCCATCACTTTGCTGATGATTGAGAGTAGACTGATGGGGCGGTAATTGGATTAGTCTTACTTTTTGTGGACAGGACATACCTGGGCAGTTTTCCACATTTATGGGTAGATGCCAGTGTTGTAGCTGTACTGGAACAGCCTGGCTAGAGGCGCGGCTAGTTCTGGAGCACAAGTCTTCAGCACGACAGCTGGGATATTCAAGACTGGGATTGATAGATTTTTGGGCACTAAGGGAATCAAGGGATATGGGGATAGGGTGGGAAAGTGGGATTAATGTTCAGCCCTGATGTTATGGATGGTGGAGGAGGCTTGAGGGGCCATATGACCTACTCCTGCTCCTATTTCTTTTGTTCTTATGGGATGAAGACAATGCTGTGTCTTTGTCAGGTTACTATAATAACACATCTCCTGGTTACTTGTACCTGAGTAGACAGTTGGACAGCCCTCCTTTGGTGTAGCCAGTATGGCTGCGCAAAAGCAGTTTGAGGACAGATTTCCCCACCGTGTTGTGCCTATTGCCAGCCCACAGTGACATGGGGCACATTGAGAACCTGAACCCAACGCACTGTCCCACGCACTGCAACCCTGTGGGGTTATCAGACATAAATATTTATGTACCGTGTTTGATATTTACAGGTCAAAAAAGACAGAAACCTATTTGATGCCAAAAGACAGAGCAAGAACGAGCTCGACTGGTAAGTTTGGGTTTCATGTGACTCTTTCCAATTAGTTTGGTTGCAGTTTGTCGTCATGGGAAAGAAAAGCTTTTGAACTGCAATTTTTGCATTTAATAAACACCATGAAAACTGGGGAAACTACAACAATAAATGTAATGTAAACCGGATGTTGCATTGTAAAAAGAGAAAGGTTATCCTCCAGGTGAATGACTGCAACCTGTGAACCAACACATCATTCAGGACTCCCAGCTCTGGCTTACAATTGCCCATCTATTTCCCTGGCTATTGAATCCATGATAACTCTCACGTTGCTGCAACTTACTCCCTCCATGGCACCACTTTCTCCTCTGTGCCGTGATGTGTGCGTGTTTGCCCTCCTCTGGCAGTGCTGTGCCAGAGGTAGAGTTTGGCTGGAGATCAGATTCCAGCATGTGGCCCAAGTCTGTCACAATCTCTCTGGTGAGTCACGGAGTTTCTCAGAGAAGCCCAGGCAAGCCCAGGTTTCCTGGTAACCGCAGGTGTGGGCAGTCCCCAGTTGGTGCCATCGCTCTCTTACTCGCCACTGGTTCCTCCAAATAACATAAAGAGAGAGTTTTTCACATTGGAATAGCTGTGGGCCAAATTTCACCGGCACAGCATAACAGTGGCAGTGCCAAAACCCTTGGCACAAACACATGATCTGAGGAGTACCCAAAAACTGCCCAAGGGATCTCCAAAGACATCCTCTTATATACAACAGCCCATAGAAAGGAAATGCTGTTCCTTTTTAAACTCTAGGGCCTAGAAATTAGTCTTGGGCGGTGTTGCAAACGGGCGGTATCAGATCAGCTGTCCGTTATCCTGCAGTCAATGGAATTAAATATCAGGCTCTGGGTATAAGGTGTGGCTGATCTGATATCGCCCGTCTGCACCACCGCCCAAGACTAACTTCTAGGCCTCGATGCTTTTAAAGCAGAACCAATTACCCTGAACACCTACTTCATAGGGACATGGCCAACATTGGCTCCATTGCCAGCGTAAGGACCAGGACGTTGAGCAGCCTCTCATTAAGGTCAGTGCCATAGATTTACATATTGCAATGAAGCTTCCACCTCTTTTCAACAGGAGTATCCTTCAGCCACATCCCACCCAAGCAGCACGGTGGCATAGTGGTTAGCACTGTTGCCTCACAGCGCCAGGGACCCGGGTTCGAATCCGGCCTCGGGTGACTGTCTGTGTGGAGTTTGCACATTCTCCCCGTGTTTGCGTGGGTTTCCTCCGGGTGCTCCGGTTTCCTCCCACACAGTCCAAAGATGTGCGGGTTAGGTTGATTGGCTATGATAAATTGACCCTTAGTGTTAGGGGGATTAAATACGTGGGGTTACGGGGATAGGGTGGGATATGTGTTGGTGTAGGGGTTACAGGGATCGGGTGGGGTATGTGTCGGTGCAGGCTCGATGGGCCGAAATGGCCTCTATCTGCACTGTGGGGTTTCTGTGATTCTGTGAACTTCACACGACGCACATCATGGGCAGTGACGCTGCAAACATCCTCCCCATCCCTCCTCCAGATCCCACACTGGTGGTGTGAAACGTCAGAGAATCAGCCCTTGTGTTTATGTCTAGATGACAGTCAATGCCGACGTTACGAGAGTGATGGCAGTTGTTGGTGATTCCCTGAGGGGATGTTTCAATTATCCCTACAGCAACATCAACTTGCATTTATATAGTGCCTTTAACGTAGTAAAATGCCCCAAGGTGCTTCACAGGAGCAATTATCAAACAAAATTTAATACCGAGCCACATAAGGAGATACTGGGGCAGGTGACCAAACACTTGGTCAAAGAGGGAGGTTTTTAAGGAGCGTCTTAAAGGAGGAGAGAGACGTAGAGAGGCGGAGAGGTTTAAGGAGGGAAGTCCAGAACTTGGGGCCTAGGCAGCTGAGGGTACGGCCACCAGTGATGGAGTGATTATAATCAGGGATGTGCAAGAGGCCAGAATTGGGGGAGTGCAGAGATCTCGCAGTGTTGTATGGCTGGGGAGGGGTGAGGCCATGGAGGGATTTGAAAACAAGGATGAGAATTTTAAAATCAAGGCAATGTAGGTCAGTGCCACTGAATCCTCCAATCAGCAGCTGCGTTGTTCTCACCTGTTCCACAGCTTGACGGGTAGCAGGATCTCATTTTCAGAAGACGTTCAGTTAAGCTTGCTGCTTCTCTTGATACAGGAGCCGGCCCCAACACAGAATCTGTTATCCTCACGATAACTGTCCTCAGTGCAAGTAAGGTGCAATGTATGACCGGTTTCTATGCTCAGGGCAAGGGGAAAATATTCAAACAATCCACCATGGAACTTCCATTGGCTTAAGCAGTTTTGCAATTTCTGATGCTTCTTGTTCAAAGAATGACTGCCGAACATTCCCTATAGCCAATGTGGGGAATAAAAACAGGTTCTGAATGTCTGAATCACATTCCCAGTTCTACATGCACTTCACATTGACCATAGAGAGCGGAAAATATAAACCTTCTGCACAGTGCAGAACCAGCACCTTATCACGTCTGGTGAAGTGCAGTCCAACATAGCAAGTGTAGGTTGGTACCACAATCATTATTGGGGAACACGCGCCGATCGTCCATGGCCTGGTACATGGGGAGTTGAGACCAAGTAAGTGAACAGGGATTAGAGGGTGGGGGGTAATTGGACTGGGCACAGATATGCAATTCAGTCCCTGCTTTAAAGTCATACATTATGTCTTTATATTTCTATAACACTTAAATAGAAAGTGAAACAGGCCATTCAGCCCAAGCAGCCCCCGTGTTAGTGTTTACCCTCCAGGCCTCCACACAAGCAAATAGTTCAAACCCATTTACACACTCTGTTCCCAAATCCCTTCATCAGCTTTTCCTTCAACCTGGTACCCAATCTAATCTTGAATAAGAGAGGGTGCAGAAGAGATTTACCAGAATGGTGCCAGGGATGAGGGACTTCAGTTATGTGGAGAGACTGGAGAAGCTGGGGTTGTTCTCCTTGGAGCAGCAAAGGTTAAGGGGAGATTTAATAGAGGTGTTCAAAATGATGAGAGGTTTTGATAAGAGTAGATAGGGAGAAACTGTTTCCACTGGCAGGAGGGTTGGTAACCAGAGGACAAAGATTTAAGGTGATTGGGAGACAAACCAGAGGGAGAGATCAGGAGAATTTTTTTTACGCAGCACTTTATTATGATCTGGAATGTGTAGGTGGTGGAAGTAGATTCAATAATAACTTTCAAAAGGGAATTGGATACATACTTGAAAAGGAAAAATTCGCAGGGCTGTGGGGAAAGGGCAGGGGAGTGGGACTAATTGGAGAGCTCTTTCAAAGAGCCGGCACAGGCACGATGGACCGAATGGCCTCCTTCTGTGCTGTATCATTCTATGAAGCTTCTTCCTCAACTAATATCCTGGAAGTGAACTCCACAGTCTCACAACTCTCTGTGTGAGGAAGTTTCTCCTGCCTTCTGTTCTAAATCTCTTACATTTAGTCCTTTATCTACGGCCCTTCATTCTGGACCCCCAACTACTGGAAACAGCCTGCTGGTATTTACCCCGTCCCATCCTTTCATCATTTTAAACACTTATTTTCTATTACTTATAGTTAGGTAGCAAAACTCAGGGCAATTTGGGAAGCAGAGAAGTGGAGTTGGTTGGAGCAGAGGAGTGTCTGCAGTGCAGGCTGAGGAACTGGGAGAGGCATAACTGTGGCTCCACCACTGGTGGGAGGGTGTAATTACAGCGTGACATGTTTACATAGGTAATTTCCATTTAAATGTGGACATAGGAATTTATAACAGAAAAAGTTGATGGGAAGTGTGCGCAGACGTAAGATTGTTAATATATTATATATGTATTTTGCACCACTTGTGAAAAATATTCATGCAAACATGATGATGGAAGGTAGTGGTGCATTATATCTCCCAAAAACTTTTTAAAAAAATCTTTCCGTGAACTCTTTGGTTTGGTCAATGTTTTGTCCCCCGCATATTAACAACCTGGTTCTCTCATTCTAGAAATCACAGGTCCAATTTTACTCCAAACATATCGTTCAATCGCAGACTATCAGAAGAATTCCAAGTATGAGATGAGTATTCAGACCGGGGATATAGTAGAGATTGTGGAGAAAAATGAAAATGGTAAGGAGCTCCACTTCCTCTCAGAAACACAAAGGTTACCCAATTATTTTATATCTTCACCAAAGATGGCTCTATTTACTTTGATCAAGCAGATATAAGGGCTCAAAGGTCAGGACAAAGAGGGATGGAGGCTTGTTTGAGCATCTCTCCACCCTCTTTTTGCTGCCCCTGGGATTTGTGGGGCTTCCCCATAAAGGGCCGAGCAGAGCCTGAGTCTGCAGTGGGAATGGGCCCAATGCACGGATACGCAGGAACTGGGTGGGGCATTACCAGCTCTGCACACACAGTATCTGAGGACTTGGAACTTCCTAAAGCCGTTTGCAATTATGTCTAGAGTCAGTTGATTTATAAGACATTTTGCAAACTTTGAAGATATGCAGGAAAAAGAATGCAATATTTTCTCTCCATATGTCTGGAGGGGCTGTTGCATTTCTCAACAGCTTTGTCCCATTTCCGTCCTGTGGCACTTACAGTAACATGTATTCCAAACCACAGACTTGCAATGACAGTGCTAATGAAGGACTTTTGAAGTGTAGTCACTGTTGTAATGTAGGAAACGCGGCAGCCAATTTGTGCACAGCAAGCTCCCACAAAGAGCAATGTGATAATGAGCAGATAATCTGTTTTAGTAACGTTGGTTCAGGGATAAATATTGTCCAGGACACCAGGGATAACCTCCCCTGCTCTTCTCCAAATAGTGCCATGGTACCTTTTACATCCACCAGAGAGCAGACGGGGCCTCGGTTTAACGCTTTATCCGAAAGACGGCACCTCCGACAGTGCAGCACTCCCTCAGCACTGCACTGAAGTGCCAGCCAAGATCACATGCTCAAGTCTCTGGAGTGGGACTTGAACCCACGACCTTCTGACTCAGTGGCGAGTCTGCTACCCACGGAGCCACAGCTGACATCCAATTACTAATTAACCCTTTCAAAACTTTCCTCCTCCGAGTTGTAAACCTTCAGGTATTTCGCTGCTCTCACTTAAATTTTCTTAAATTCTATTCAAATTATTTTTGTCATTTCTTCCCACACTCTTTGCAAAATAAATAATTAATTGTTGCTTTCCCTGGAACAGTTTGAAAGTTTGAGATAATTTATTGCTCCCCTTTACTTGAGCAATTTTTATAATTCATTTCTCCTATTTTTCCCCTGGCTGCAAACATTAAATCTTCACTCCCCACTTCTGGTCAAGAATTGGCGATTGCTTCATGTCAAGCTCCCAGAATAGCCGTCCTGTACCCAATACAGAAAGAATGGCAGCAGTGACCGCCCTGCTCTCCCTGATATCGAATGAATAACTCACAATGCCACCTCCCCCTGTCCCCAGTAAATAAATACACTAATGCACGTTTCACTCCGCCTTCTCTCGTTAGCTGAAATTCCCTGTTCCCGCTGCTGAATAATTCATAGAATCATAGAAAGTTACAGCACGGAAGGAGGCCATTTTGGCCCATCGTGTCCGCGCCGGACAACAAAGAGCTATCCGGCCTAATCCCACTTCCCAGCTCTTGGTCCGTAGCCCTGCAGGTTACAGCATCCCAAGTGCACATCCAAGTACTTTTTAAATGTGGTGAGGGTTCCTGCCTCTACCACCCTTTCAGGCAGTGAGTTCCAGACCCCCACAACCCTCTGGGTGAAGACATTTCCCTTCAAATCCCCTCTAAACCTTCCACCAATTACTTTGAATCTGTGCCCCCTGGTTTTTGACCCCTCTGCTAAGGGAAATATATCCTTTCTATCCACTCTATCTAGGCCCCTCATAATTTTATACACCTCAATAAGGTCTCCCCTCAGCCTCCTCTGTTCCAAGGAAAACAGACCCGGCCTATCCAACCTTTCCTCATAGCTAAGATTCTCCACTCCCGGCAACATCCTTGTAAATCTCCTCTGTACCCTCTCTAGTGCAATCACATCTTTCCTATAATGTGGTGATCAGAACTGCACGCAGTACTCTAGCTGAGGTCTAACGAGTGTTTTAGCATAACCCCCCTGCTCTTGTATTCTATGCCATGGCTAATAAAGGCAAGTATTCCGTATGCCTCCTTAACCATCTTAATCTACCTGGCCTGCTACCTTCAGGGATCTGTGGACATGCACTCCAAGGTCCCTTTGTTCCTCTACACTACTCAGTGTCCTACTATTTAATGTGTATTCCCTTTCCTTGTTAGCCCTCCCCAAATGCATTACCTCACACTTCTCCGGATTGAATTCCATTTGTCACTGTTCTGCCCACCTGACCAATTTATTGATATATTCCTGCAGTCTACAGCTTCCTTCTTCAGTATCAACCACACAGCCGATTTTAGTATCATCTGCAAACTTCTTAATCATACCCTCTATATTCAAATCTAGATCATTGATATTTACCACAAAAAGTAAGGGACATAGTACTGAGCCCTGCGGAACCCCACTGGAAACAGCCTTCCAGTCACAAAAACACCCATCAACCATTACCCTCTGCTTCCTGTCTCCGAGCCAGTTTTGAATCTAACTTGACACTTTGCCCTGGATCCCATGGGCTTTTAACTTTGTGACCAGTCTGCCATGTGGAACCTTATCAAAAGCCTTGCTAAAGTCCATATACACTACATCAAATGCACTACCCTCACCTACCCTCCTTGTTACCTCCTCAAAAAATTCAATCAAGTTTGTCAGCCACGACCTTCCCTTAACAAATCCGTGCTGACTATCCTCGATTAATCCGTGTCTTTCTAAATGAAGATTTACCCTGTCCTTCAGAATTCTTTCCAATAATTTTCCCACCACCAAGGTTAGGCTGACTGGCCTGTAATTACTCGGTCTATCCTTTTCTCCACTTTTAAAGCTGCTAAACCCCTTACTACTTCCTCTCTCACTATGTTTATTTCATCTAATATTTCACACTCCTCCCCCCCGATAACAATATCTGCTTCATCCCTCCTTTGTGAAAATAGACAGAAAGTATTCATTAAGAATTAAGAATTAAGGCACGGTGGCATAGTGGTTAGCACTGTTGCCTCACAGCGCCAGGGACCCGGGTTCAAATCTGGCCTCGGGCGACTGTCTCTGTGGAGTTTGCACATTCTCCCCGTGTCTGCGTGGGTTTTCTCCAGGTGCTCCGGTTTCCTCCCACAGTCCAAAGATGTGCGGGTTAGGTTGATTTGGCTATGATAAATTGACCCTTAGTGTTAGGGGATTAAATGCGTGGGGTTACGGGGATAGGGTGGGATATGTGTTGGTGCAGGCTCGATGGGCCGAAATGGCCTCTATCTGCACTGTGGGGATTCTGTGTGTGAAACCCTACTGATGTCTCCTGCCTCCACACAGAGATTACCCTCATGATCTCTAAAATGCCCTACTCTTTTTTTAGTTATCCTCTTACTCTTAATATATTTATAAAACATCTTTGGGTTTTCCTTGATTTTACTTGCCAAGAATTTTTCATGCTCTCTCTTTGCTTTCCTAATAACCTTTTCAATTGCACCCCTGCACTTTCTGTACTCCTCTAAAGATTCTGGAGTATTTAGCCCTCGGTATCTATCATACGCCTCCCTTTTTTTCTTTATCCTATCCTGTATGTCCCTAAACATCCAGGAGGCTCTAGATTTGTTACAGAATCACAGAATCACAGAAACCCCACAGTGCAGATAGAGGCCATTTCGGCCCATCGAGCCTGCACCAACACATATCCCACCCGATCCCCGTAACCCCTACACCAACACATATCCCACCCTATCCCCGTAACCCCACGTATTTAATCCCCCTAACACTAAGGGTCAATTTATCATAGCCAATCAACCTAACCCGCACATCTTTGGACTGTGGGAGGAAACCGGAGCACCCGGAGAAAATCCACGCAAACACGGGGAGAATGTGCAAACTCCACACAGACAGTCGCCCGAGGCCGGATTCGAACCCGGGTCCCTGGCGCTGTGAGGCAACAGTGCTAACCGTTAGCAACAGTTAGTCCCACCTTTTTTCTTTAAGGACACATATTTGGTCTGAATCCTCCGGATCTCCTCCTTGAATGCCTCCCACTGCTCTGACACTGATTTACCTTCAAGTAGCTGTTTCCAGTCCACTATGGCTAAATCCCCTCTGAGCTTAGCAAAATTTGCTTTTCCCCAATGTGGAATTTTTATTCCTGGTCTATCCTTGTCCTTTTCCATAACTACCTTAAATCTAACAGAATTATGGTCACTAGCACCAAAATGCTCCCTCACTGATACGCCTTCTACCCGCCCAGCTTCATTCCCTAAAACAAAGTCCAGAACTGCCCCCTCCCTTGTTGGGCTTGCTACATACTGGCTAAAAAAGTTCTCCTGGATGCATTTTAGGAATTCCGCACCCTCTATACCCTTCACACTAATTTTATCCCAGTTAATCACAGAAATCACAGAAACCCCACAGTGCAGATAGAGGCCATTTCGGCCCATCGAGCCTGCACCGACACATATCCCACCCGATCCCCGTAACCCCTACACCAACACCAACACATATCCCACCCTATCCCCATAACCCCACGTATTTAATCCCCCTAATACTAAGGGTCAATTTATCATAGCCAATCAACCTAACCCGCACATCTTTGGACTGTGGGAGGAAACCGGAGCACCCGGAGGAAACCCACGCAAAC
Organism: Somniosus microcephalus; assembly: GCF_052327205.1. Lineage (NCBI taxonomy): Eukaryota > Metazoa > Chordata > Chondrichthyes > Squaliformes > Somniosidae > Somniosus > Somniosus microcephalus. The sequence goes on from NC_141008.1 coordinate 5,679,551, forward strand.
ACGGGGAGAATGTGCAAACTCCACACAGACAGTCACCCGAGGCCGGATTTGAACCCGGGTCCCTGGCGCTGTGAGGCAACAGTGCTAACCACTATGCCACCGTGCTAATATTGGGGTAGTTGAAATCCCCTACTATAACTGCCCTATAGTTTTTGCACTTCTCAGAAATTGATCTACATATTTGTTCTTCTATTTCCCTCTCACTGTTTGGGGGTCTGTAGTACACTCCCAGCAGTGTGATCGCCTATTGTTTATTTTTCAATTCGACCCATATGGTGGCCTCGTTTGATGATCCCTCCAACATATCATCCCTCCTCACAATAGTTTCTTTAATTAACTCCAGCAGTGGCCTCGCTCTCAAATACAAAGCGAATATGATTCTCCCGCTCCCCTAATGCTGCGCCCCTTTCCTCCCACTGAATAAATACACGACCCTCCCCCTCACTCCATCATTTAGCTGCAACAAAAATACTCCCCACTGCCCAATACGTGAGTGGTGAGAATGTGGAACTGGCTGCCACGTGGAGAGGTTGAAGCAGAGAGCACTGACACATTTAAGGGGAGGTTTGATGTATGCACGAGGGAGAAGGGAATAGCGGGATATGGGTGGGGAAAAGTACGTAGAGTGGGAGGAGGCTGGTGTGGGATACAAACACCGGCACAGACTCGTTGGGCCAACTGGCCTGTTTCAGTGGTGCAGATTCGATGTAATTTAATGTAAATTAATGCAGCAATCGTGACCCCATTTCAAATAGGAAGCTATTATTTTCTGCCTAACTGCCCTAGACTCTCCCATCAACCAATCACACACTGTTATGTCCGTGTATAATCAGACACAGACTGTGGAGAACGGTACAAATGGTGTTTACTCAACGTGGCTCAGACTGCAACTGAACTGTACAGATTACTACTCAACGTTATATACAGGTGTGGTCACTGCCGGTACTACAGTATACATGAGCTGTAAAAAGTAGTTCTCCCCCTTAAAGGTACATACATTACAATTCCTCCCCTTTTACATTAACAGTACCATAACACTCATTTAACAATTAAATATCAAACTAATTACAATTAACACTTTTAACATGCAACATTAGCTGAAAATAGTCTATTTATAAATTCAGTCTTTGGGGAGGCTACCTGATCCTTTCTGGATGGTGCCTTTCCCGAGTGTCTTGCTCTTGGTGCGGAGGCGATTCTGGCCCCCTGTCGTCGGTTGGTTCATCAGCTTCCGATGCTACTGTTTCTGGGGTAGATGCTACCTGTACGTCGGATTCATCACCAGGTACATATGGGCGAGGCATGGGGTTGACTTGTTCCTGTGACTCTAGGATCTGGTCAGCATGGCGTCTCATGATGCTCTCCCCAATGTCCACTGTGTACATTTGTGGGCCCTGCTGTGTACATATCGTTCCTGGCTGCCATTTTTCTGTTCGGTAGTCGCGGGCCAAGACTGGTTGCCCTACATTGAAGCTCCTTGTTGGCTTCCCATGGATGTGCTGGAATTGCTTACTCTCAACATCTCTTCGTACGTTTGGTCTGAGCAAATCCAGGCGAGATCTTAACCTTCGGTTAAAGAACATCATGGCTGGGGCCTGGTTGGTGACTGCATGTGTCGCATTCCGGTAGGCGAACAGGAAATTGTCCACCTTGTGCTGCAGCGGAATGTTGTCATTGTACATAGCCTTTATTGCCTTCTTAAAGGTTTGTACAAACCTCTCAGCCAATCCATTTGTGGCTGGATGATACGGGGCGGATGTGTAATGCCATACCCCATTCTTTTTCAAGAACCTCCGGAACTCTTCGGACACAAACTGTGGTCCGTTGTCGGAGCAAATCTGTTCTGGCAAGCCATTCCTGGCAAAAATGGTCCGTAGGACTGCAATAGTTTTCTCCGTGGTGGTGGACATTTGGATGACCTCAGGCCATTTCGAGTGCGCATCCACGGCTATTAAAAACATTGAGTCCATGAATGGACCAGCAAAATCAATATGCACCCGTTGCCATGGAGATGAGGGCCAATCCCATGGGCGTAGAGGGGCCTGTAGTGGTGCATTTTGGACTTTCTGGCATCCTGAGCAGCTCTTGGTCAGGTCCTCGATTTGTTTATCGATTCCCGGCCACCACACATAAGCCCTGGCTAGGCTTTTCATTTTTACCCCTCCCAGATGACCCTCATGAAGCTCATTGAGCGCTCTATCCCTTAACTTGGGTGGAATTACCACTCGGGATCCACACATCAAGGTCCCCCGGCACACTGACAGCTGTTCTCTCCTTGTCGAGAATGCTGGCAACAGTAAGTCGCCATGTGCTGGCCATCCCTTCATCGTCAAATCATATACCTGAGACAGTGTCGGGTCATTTCGGGTTTCCTTTTTGATACAAGCGTTAGTTACCAGTAGGTATTCAACTATAGTTGAATGGAATATTTCGACAGGATTCACTGCTGGTGCTTCCTCCGCAGTAGGCAATGGCAGGCGTGATAGCCCATCAGCATTTCCATGCTGTTTCGTGCCCTTATATTCAATCTCATAGTGGTGCGCCCCTAGAAAAAGTGACCATCTTTGTAGTCGTTGCGCAGTCATCACCGGAACGCCCTTCTTTGGATTAAAAATGGAGACAAGAGGCTGGTGATCAGTCAGCAAGGTGAATTTCTGCCCGTGCAGATAATGATTGAACTTTTTCACTCCCCACACTAGGCTGAGGGCCTCCCTGTCAATCTGGGCGTAGTTACGCTCGGCTGAGGTTAGTGATCGTGACGCAAAGGCTATTGGCCTCTCTGAGCCGTCCGAGAATTTGTGCGACAGCACCGCTCCAATGCCGTAGGGTGACGCATCACATGCCAACCGAATTGGTAATGCTGGGTTGTAATGGGCCAATACCTCTTTCAATGTGATTAGTGTTTTGCTCTTCTGGAAAGCTCATCTACATTCGTCACTCCACTTCCATGGCACCCCAGTTTGCAGTAGGGTGTTCAGTGGGTGTAGTATTGTAGACAAATTTGGCAAGAACTTATGGTAGTAGTTTACCAGCCCGAGGACCGACCGCAGTTGTGACACATTTTCCGGTGCTGGAGCCTTGACTACAGCCTCAATCTTCTCTGGGGACTTATGTAACCCCTCTTTATCGATAACGTGGCCACAATACGAGATCTGTTTTCTAAAAAACTCACATTTGGGGCGGTTAGCTCGGAGCCCATATTCCTGCAATCTAGTGAGCACCTGCTCCAGGTTGGCAAGGTGATCACTGTCATTTTCGCCCGTGACCAGGATGTCGTCCAAATAACACTGGGTCCCTGGGATCCCTTGCAGGACTTGTTCCATTGCCCTCTGCCAAATAGCCGGAGCTGATGCTACCCCGAATACCAGCTGGTTGTATTGGTAGAGACCTTTATGGGTGTTGATTGTGAGGTATTTTTTTGATGCTTCTTCTACCTCCATTTGCAGATACGCCTGGGCCAGATCAATCTTAGTGAAGCGTTTCCCTCCAGATAGTGAGGCGAAAATATCTTCAATCCGCGGAAGTGGATATTGTACGGTGTGAAGGACCGGGTTCACTGTTACCTTAAAGTCCCCACAGATGCGAACCTTCCTTGGTTACCCAGGCGTGCTGCTCAACGACTTTTTTATCACAGGGACAATGGGTGTAGCCCACTCGCTCCAGTCTACCTTGGACAGTGCACCTGAACGTTCCAGACTCTCCAGCTCTGCTTCGATGGCTGGGCGGATCGCATAAGGTACCGGTCTGGCCTTAAAAAATTTGGACTTGCGTTTTCTTCAACTTTAATCGCCGCTGTCATGCCTTTTAGTGTTCCGAGTCCTTGCTGGAACACTTCTTTCGCGTCAGTTAGGATCTTTGACAGTCGCCCAGGTGTGACGCCGTCATCCTTTTTGTCAGCCACAGTCAGTGCCTGTATGGAATGCCAATCCAGTTGTATTTTCCGGATCCATTCACGTCCCAGTAATGGTGGTCCTCCATCTTGCAATACATACAGGTCTAGTTTTGGTGTTTCCTTACCATTATATATAACGGTCACCCTTATTTTTCCTTTGGGGTAGACTTTTTGCCCCGTGTACGTCTTCAAAATAATTTTTGTGTCTCTCAAGGGTATGTGTGAGAATAGCCGCTCGTAGTCCCGTCGGTTTATGACTGTTAGGGCTGATCCTGTGTCCAATTCCATCTTTACCTGGACTCCTGCTATCTTGAGAGTGACCCAAATGGTTCGGTGATCCTCTGTTGTGATCACATTATGTAGTTTCAGACAACTCAGTTCCCTGCTTTCGGAGTCGTCATCACTCTTCTGTTCGTCTGAACTACTCTCCGTCACCTTATGTACCTCCTTGTACTTTCCTTTGGTCGGTTTCTTATTGCTGGTTTTCTTTCCCGACCTGCAGACTCGTGCTATGTGTCCTACTTTTCCACACTGTCTGCACACTTTGTCTTTGAACCAGCAATCATTCTGGTCGTGTGTTGTTCTGCCGCAGCGATAGCACTTCTCTGTTCCATATGACATTTCGTTTGTGCCATATTCTTGCGGTCTCTGTTGTATCTCTGCAGCGCCCCGTGCTGCTGCTTCATATGATACCGCAATGCTGAAAGCCTTTTCCAGCATAAGGTCCTTTTCAGATAGAAGCCGTTTCTGGGTTCCTTCACTTTGAAGCCCACACACAAACTTGTCCCTTAAAGTATCTGCTAGACCCGTTCCAAACTGGCAGTGTTTCGATAGCTTGCGCAGTTCCGTTAAATACTCAGCATTACTTTCATCTTTATGCTGGTTCCTTTTGTGAAACTTAAATCTTTCTGCTATCAGCAGCGGTGTGGGGTTTAAGTGGTCCTGTAGGATTGACACTATGTTTTCAAAATCCTTTTCTACTGGCTGCTCTGGGGTTACTAGGTTTCGTAGTAAGCCATACATTTTTGCACCCATTGAATTCAACAATACCAGCGCTTTCTTGTCATCTGGCGCTTCATTCGCCTTGCAGTATACTTCTATGCGTTCGACATATGCCGTCCAATCTTCGACTTCATTGTCGAACGCTGTGATACTGCCACTCTTCGGCATTTTTGGGTGTGGTTAGACTGGCTTAAAATGGCGTCTCCCACGCTTTCCTTTCTTCCCCGCTGCGGCTTAAAATGGCGTCTCCCGCGCTGCTGCCAACGCCGCTCTCGGCGGTCCTCGTGGCAAATGACGACGCCCTGTGGGTTTCGCGCGCTGCTCCTGCGCTGCTGCCAACGCCGCTCTCTGCGGTCCTCGTGGCAATGGCAGCGCCTCGCGTTTTCCTGCGCGCCTCTCTCCCCCATTGACGCTGCTCGGCCCTTGAACACCGGCTGCACTCTGCTCTCTCTCGTCTCTCTCCCCCGTTGACGCCGCTCGGTCCTGAACACCGGCTGTGCCCTGTGCGCTCTGCCCTCTCTCTCTCCCCCGTCGACGCTGCTCGGCCTTTTTCTGTCCGGGAAGGGTCTGCGCAGCACCTGTTGCCAGCCCGTTTCGCTGGACCACCGTGACTGGAAAGCCAAGCCTGGCTCTCGACAGCCTCCCCTGCGATGCTCAAATCTCCGCTGGATGACTGGGTGGTTGCCCGTGGTCGACGCCCGTGCTTCTGGACTCGACCTTCTTCCACTGTTCTCCAGGAGCGAATCCCTGGGAGGTGATGCAGAGTTGCAGGTAGGTTCGAATCTGCCTTGTCGCCACTGTTATGTCCATGTATAATCAGACACAGACTGCGGAGAACGGTACAAACGGTGTTTACTCAACGTGGCTCAGACTGCAACTGAACTGTACAGATTACTACTCAACGTTATATACAGGTGTGGTCACTGCCGGTACTACAGTATACATGAGCTGTAAAAAGTAGTTCTCCCCCTTAAAGGTACATACATTACACACACCACAATCTCAAGCAGAATATTTACAAAGCAGCTCATTCTCTGACTCACCTCAAGCAATGTCACGGGACACAGGGCTGGAGGTTCCTATTGCTGCCCCTCAATGGTCGGGTGGGCGGGCCTCCCACTCCCACCCACAGCCTCGACCCCACCATGACTCCAAATGAGATAAATGCAATAAATAAGTGACTAGATAGTCTGCTTTTTAGTGATGTTGGTTGAGGGATAATTATTGGCCAGGACTCCCCTGGTCTTCTTCCAAAAGTGCCATGGGGTCCTTTACATCCACCTGAGAGGGCAGACGGGGCCTCGGTTTGAGAGATGGCACCTCTTGTTGTTAAACATTTATGACAGGCTCCTGGCAGGATTCCCACCTATGACCCCCAGGAAAGTCATCATTGCTGCAGTGGAACTGCCTTTGCAGCTCCTGAGGGGCTGGGAGGAAGAATTAAAGAGAATTCCACAGAAGTGGGAAAACTTACCCTCATGTTCCTGGTTACCGTTACCCAGATATCACCTCTGGTCACAGCTTCCCTACCAACAGGCTTGTGAAAGTTAAGTACCTAACTACAAGACTAACTTAACAACTGCCCATTGCCCCCGGACTTTAATGACCCCATTATCTTGCAAACGTACGAAATTGATGGGCAGGAAAAGACCAGCTGGTCCATCGAGCCTGCCCCACACCAAGAGGCCAGAGCATCGTGACTGAACACTTAGTCACTCCCCTCTTAAACTGCATTCACCATTGTGTGGCCCATTCCTCTAGCACATCTAAATATTTTTGGATTGGATTGCACTCCTCTACTGTCTTAACCCTTGCACAGATTTTGGTGTCATCCGCAAACTTACCTACCATACTCCCAACACCGCTGTCGAGATCATTAATAAAGACTGTGAATAGTAGCAGGCCTAGGATTGATGCCTGGGGAGGATATGTGTGTACCTTGCCAGTACTGGATGTGTTCTACTATAGAGTGTATACCTTCCTCTACATGGTGCATGTCCTGCTGTGTATATAACGTATACATTACATGATGCATGTTTGGGGCCTACTAGAATGAGAACTACTTCATTGCCATTCTGGTCCTGACCTCGTGCACCATTTCGTTCTGGGTCAGTCATTGAGCTCGTTGCCATGGCTACCTCCCAGAATTCCGACCCGGTTGCATGTGAATTCTGGTTTTACCTTTGTCAAATATTCCTCAATCCTGACTAGCAATTCAAGTTCAGTACTTTTCTATTTTTATGATTCATTTTATTTTAAATCCTAAAAATGCCATGTTTGTGTTTCGCTGCAGGTTGGTGGTTTTCCCAAATGGAAGGGAAGCGTGGCTGGCTGCCAGCGTCCTTCCTCGAGCCCCTTGAAGGCCCAGATGAGAGTGATGAGCAAGACCCCAATTATGAAGGTGAGTAGCCTTGTGATGAAATATGTCATTCATCAGACTCTGTATTTAACTACATATATTGTATTGCCTGCTCCTGTGTTTTTACCTTATATTGTATATAGTGCACCGCCCCCTTTCTCCCCATTGGGTGTGTCGGCTCCGCCCATACCTGGCCCTACTTAAGACTGTTGTGTATGTAATATGTGTGCTACTTTAAACCTATGGACAGGACTGCACTACTTGTTGGGCGTAGTGATACGCAGTACCACTCCTGGCCATAGGGGTATAAATAGTACTGTGGGTACTGATTCCCCTCAGTTCCCGCCTGTGGGCATGAAGTAAAGACCTATGTGCAGTCCCTACCTCCAACCAGTAAAGGCCTGTTTGAGTTATACATTTAAGTCTTTGTGTTAATTGTTCAATACAATACACATACTTAACACTGGCGACGAGTCAGGCTCTTACCCTGCGGCAGTTATTCCAGGCGGCTTCGTCCAAAGACAGGACGTTGAAGAGAGGTTTCAATCCTCAACACCCCACTCAAAACTGAAGGGCAGCAGAAATCCTGACAGCTTCCAGCGACTGGAAGCGACAGGCATTAGGACCCTGAAGCCTCCATCAGCTTGTGAACCGGAGTAAAGACAGGACTGGGGAAGAGAGAGAGGTAGGGCGATAGCGATCGGCAGATAAGGGCCGGGCCGCTTTGAAGTGAGGGGCGCAGCCGGGCCAGCGATCGGGACCAAAGATAAGAGCCGCACTCGGACTGAAAGGCGCGGCGGCTGCAGAAGCTCAAGGTGCGAGAGTCGCGGTGCACAGCGCGGGCTATCGATCGCGGCGAAGATAAGGGCCGCACTCGAGGGCTGAAGGGAGACGGCGTCGGGGGACGGGTGAAGACCGCCAAGCGCGGGAAAACCGCCATTTTGTGGGCGGAGGACGACGGCAAGAGCGGGAAGCCGCCATCTTTGATAACAAGTAAAGAAAATAAAATCTGAGAAATTGCAAATCTACAATGCCTAAACACGGGAATATTAGCACCTTTGATAGTGACCTCGAAGATTGGGCCATATATGTTGAAAGAGTAAAAAATTATTGTAAGGCCAATAAAATTCGTGACCAAGATAAAGCTCTAACATTATTAAATTTAATGGGTGCGAAGACGTACGGGCAATTGAAACACCTGTTATCACCAGATGAACCGGCGGATAAGACGTTCGATGAGATTGTTACTGTCCTGAAAGATCATCTAAACCCCACGCCGCTGATGCTAGCGGAACGATTTAAATTTTACGACAGAAGGCAGCTACAGCATGAAAGCAATGCTGATTATTTGCTGGAATTGCGTAAATTAGCGAAATATTGCCAGTTTGGAACGGGATTGACAGAGGCACTTCGAGACAAATTTGTGTGTGGTTTATTTAAACAGGATACACAAAAGCGACTGCTCGAGGAGAATGAGCTGACGCTTGAGAAGGCGGTCACTATGGCAGCAGCACACGAAGCCGCAGCGAGAGGCACGGCAGTAATGCAGCTACGGTCACCGGAGCTCAGTGCACACAAATTGGGTGTGAGTTCTGGCAAATGTTATCGTTGTGGAAAGACAACGCATGATCAGAACCAGTGTTGGTTTAAAAACCAAGAATGTAGAACTTGTGGTAGGCTTGGACATATAGCTAGAGTATGCAGGTCAGGGAAGAAGACCAGCAACAAGAAGTCACCGCAAGGAAAATACGCAAAGGTACACAAGGTGACCGAACAGGAGTCCGATTCAGACGCTAGCAGTAATGAACTGGCTAGCTTAAGCTGTAATGAACTGGCTAGCTTAAGAGTACTCAACGCTGGTAAGGGTGCAGACCTCCAGACAATTTGGGTCACTCTTCAGATAGAAGGAGTCCAAGTAAAACTGGAATTGGACACTGGATCGGCATTGACGGTCATAAATAAGAAAGATTACGGAAAGTTATTCCAGCATATTCCCCTACAGGATACGGGGATTATATTGAAAACATACACGGGGCAAAGAGTGTACCCCATCGGGAAAATAGAGGTTGCAGTGGTCCACAAGGGCGAAGACAGTCAAATAATGGACTTATATGTGATATCTGAAGGAGGTCCTCCACTACTAGGACGGGAGTGGATTAGGAAAATGAATATGGACTGGCATTTCCTACAAACAATAACGAGTGAGAACTCGGTGAAGATAGTCGGCCCAGACTCTGGAACGGATGATGGTAAGCCCAACTCAGGTGCAAAAGACAAAGTTTCAGCACAGAATTCCACTGAGCAACAACAACATAGTTTAACTGTGGATTCTGAGTCTGGCAAGTCTACTGATGTGCCCATTTCTGAGGGACACCGGGCTCGAACTCAACTCCATTTCAAACTACAACAGCAATTAGAACAAATGCTTCGCCGTTTTGAGCAAGAGTTGAATGCAACGAAAGAGTTCTTTGATATAGAGTTGGAGAATCTGGAAAGACAACAGAAGCAGCTGATGGAGAAAATGGAGCAGGAGCACACAAAACGTCTGATGTCAGAGGAGTTAACGGTCAGCCAACTCCTGCATATGCTGAAGGACAGGACTCGGAAATGGGAAAAACTTGAACATGAACTTCAATATTCAAACGAAAGGGGTTCGGAGCTCTCAAAGGTTATTGGAAGAGCTGAGGTGGCAACACAGACTGAGATGACTGCAACAGAGCAGCCCTTGGATGCCAAAAGTACGCTGACTCACGTCAACGTAGAACAACAGACCGCTGAAACAGCTGCTCCGGTAGAGGGATTGCATAGTCCGATCAATCAATCTCCAAAGGAAGTTGAAGTATTAAAATCACAAATGAGGTCACTAGTAAACGACTTGCTGAAAGCCCAGAAAAAGCTGGATGCAGAGGTACACATGAAGAAGTCTCTTCAGGAAAGATGTCTGGATTTGGAACAAGAGCTGGCTAACGTCCAGCTAGGTATGGAGGAAATAGACGACCCTCTCACTGGTCTAGCTCAGGACGACACCGAATATTACGATGTCCTGTCCTGCCCAGCTTGTAACTTCGACTCCCAAAGTGCAGAAATCATGGAGGAGCACCAAAAGTCTACGGAACATCGGGAGAAGCTGGCTCTACGACGGAAACAGGAGGAAGAGAAGGAGGAACTGCGCATGCAGCTGGCAGCTGTGGCAGCTGACAATGGAGCCCAGAGAGTCTCCAAGAAGCAGAAAAGGAAAAGTAAAAACAGAAGATGACCCATCTGAACCATTATCACCTCTACCAGATCACACACGTGGTCCCTCCGAACGGAGCCAATTCAGTTCGGAAGTTCAAACTGTTAAATCCATGGAAGGACTATTGAATGAGTCACTCTAGCAACGTGAACCGACTACACCACAGAGATTGAATCTGTGAACTGTTTTCCGCAGAGACTGAATCTGTGATCTGTTTTTGACATGAAGTTATCTATGTATCTATGTTATTCTGTTATGTAAACCTGAAGTTATATATGTATATATGTTATTACGTTATGTTAAATGGGGAGATGACTGTAAAGCTAGGAAGGGAGGAATGTTGTGTATGTAATATGTGTGCTACTTTAAACCTATGGACAGGACTGCACTACTTGTTGGGCGTAGTGATACGCAGTACCACTCCTGGCCATAGGGGTATAAATAGTACTGTGGGTACTGATTCCCCTCAGTTCCCGCCTGTGGGCATGAAGTAAAGACCTATGTGCAGTCCCTACCTCCAACCAGTAAAGGCCTGTTTGAGTTATACATTTAAGTCTTTGTGTTAATTGTTCAATACAATACACATACTTAACAAAGACAAGCCCTGGCTTGTCTTGCAGTAGAACAGCAGAATGCTAGGTGAAGACACAGGCATCTTTCTTTGCTAATAAAAGCCTAGTTTTATCCAGTTAACTTTGAGCCTTGAAGTTATTGAGGCGCATCAATTTTATTAGCAAACTTTCAACGATGGATCAACTTTTGAAACCGGAACGCTTGGATTTGGACCCGCATGCTTCGGATGCATCGGCACAGTTTGGACACTGGTTCCAGTGCTTGGAATTTTTTATGGCCAACTCCGAAGCCGTCACAGCCTCTAGAGCCACCGGAGATGTGAAACTCGGGATCCTGCAGAATCGGGTAAGCCACCGGGTTTTTCCACTCATCCAAGACGCCGCCACCTACCTGGATGCCTGCAACATTCTAAAGGCCCACTATCAGCGGCCTACCAACGAGGTGTACACCAGGCATCTGCTTGCTACCTGCACACAGCGACCCGGAGAGTCGCCAGAGGACTTTCGAGTCACCCTAAAAGTGCTTGGCAAAGACTGCAAATGCAAAGACGTGAAAGCCACGGTATACACAGACGAGCTTATTCAGGATGCCTTTATCGCAGGCCTTAGCTCTAATTACATCCGGCAGAGACTGCTAGAGAAAACGGGCCTAGATCTGACACAGGCTGTGGACACAGCGCGATCGCTGGATGTGGCTCAGAAGAACTCTGACTCCTACTCTTCAGGCCGCGCGGCCCACGCTGCCTCGTACGCACCAAGGGCGCCGCCATGTTGGAAGACATCTTCCCCGCCCGGTAGCCCAACACCGTCGGAGCCCTGCTCTCCCCCCAGAAGCCCTACGACCGCCGCGACGCATCGGGGCCCCAAATGCTACTTCTGCGGGCAGCCGAAGCACACCAGGAACCTGTGCCCGGCGAAAGGCACCACCTGCTGTAAGTGCGGTAAGAAGGGGCACTTTGGGAAGGTGTGCAGAGGGAACCCCGCAGGCAAACCCGCCACCGCCGCGTGCGCGCCGTGGGAGCGACCACCTTGGACGCCATCTTGTCCGACCTCGTGGGGTCCGCCATCTCGCGAGCAGACATCGCAGATGCCACCTTACCCGGCCTCGTGTGGCCCACCATCTTGTCCCGATCAGGGCCCTACAGTGGCGTCGATCACAGTGGACCAGTCCAGACCGCACCCACTATCCAAATCAATGGTGGACATCGAGGTAAATGGGTGCAAGGTTAAATGTTTAATTGACAGCGGGAGCACAGAGAGCTTCATTCACCCTGGTCTGGTACAACGACTCTCTCTAACTATAGTCCCTACTCAGGGCAGGATCTCTATGGCCGACAAAACCCAGATATCGACTATTGCGGGTTACTGCACGGTACGATTGTCCGTTAAAGGCACTGTATATAATCATTTTAAACTGTTAATTATGAAGGATTTATGTGTGAGCGTGATCTTGGGCCTGGATTTTCAATGCCACCACCAAAGCATCACGCTCAATTTCGGTGGGACCCAGCCACCCCTCACAGTGTGCGGTCTGGCTACCCTGAAGGTAAAGCCGCCTTCGCTATTCGCGAACCTTACCCCTAACTGCTGGCCAATAGCGACCAAAAGCAGGAGGTACAGCTGGGAGGACAGGCGGTTTATCGCGACCGAGGTAGACAGGCTCCTGAGGGAGCGCATTATTGAACGCAGCAACAGCCCGTGGCGCGCCCAAGTGGTGGTGGTGAGGGGTAGCGAGAAGAAGCGGATGGTGATTGACTATAGTCAAACAGTGAACATCTATACCCAACTAGACGCCTACTCGCTACCCCGCATATCCGAGATGGTGAACCAAATTGCCCAATACCGGGTGTGATAATAATAATAACTTCCGGGAAGTTATGTCATCACTTCCTGTGAACTGTGAACTATGAACTATGAACTATGAACTGTGTACATACCTCACTTCCTGTCATATGTCACTTCCTGTTGGACTGGTATAAATACTGGTCTGTTCAGTATTGTAAGAGGCTTCTACCAGAGGCATGGTAAAGACCTCTCTTGTATATAGTGTGTTTATAAGTTACTTAAAGCTTACTTTAAAGTTACTTGATGGTAAGACTCCTTTTTCTTACATCAATTTAAGTAACTTAGTATTTACACTCACAAATACTAGACCTTCGGACAAACTCGGAGTTAAGGATCCAGGGAACCACCCATCATGGAGAGAATCCTTAGACCTATTCGTCTGGACTTGGACCCGAATACACCAGCAGCTGGCAGGGTATGGAAGCATTGGTACCGTACTTTTGAGAATTTTCTGGATGAATGTAAAGCGGATGCTCCTGCTAGATTGAGGATACTTATCAATTATGTGACCCCAAAAGTGTTCGAATATGTTGATGAATGGGATAATTACGATGAGGTGATTCGGGCACTTAAGAAACTGTATGCCAAGACTCCAAATGAGGTCTATGCTAGACATCTACTGGCCACAGCCCAACAAGGGCCAGGGGAATCAATTAACAAATTCCTGCAAGAACTTCGCAGGCTCAGCATAGATTGTAACCTTCAGGCAGCCTCAGCTGAGCTGTACCGCGAAGAAATGATTCGTGATGCTTTCATCTGCGGGATTGCCTCTCCATTTATACGCCAGCGTCTACTAGAAAGTAAAACACTTGAGCTACAAAAAGCTTTTGACCTAGCTTGTTCTCTGGATTTGGCAAAGAGAAACGCAGACCTCTATCAGCTGCCCAGATCGCGATCTGCTGCTGTAGCTGCAACCAGACAATTCAAGCGGCCTCAGGTGAACCCTATCATGGGGGAATCTAATTCTGATAATTCTGATGAAGAGGAGGAGGATGACCCCACTTTAGCAGCCTCTTGGCAATCTAGGAAGGAATGCTTCTTTTGTGGAGATGCTTTTCACCCTAGGAAAACCTGCCCTGCTCGCAATGCAATCTGCAGTTATTGCAAAAAAAAAGGACACTTTGCTAAAGTTTGCCTATCAAGGGCCTCTACGAGGGCCAATCCAGCTAAGGCCTACCGAACTGCCCCAATTAGGGCCTATCAAGATGCTCCAGCTAGGACCTATCAAGCTTCCTCTCGAGCTCTCTCCCGAAGAAGCACACCGAGAGTTTTAGCCACTCTCTGTGCAACGACACCAATTACAGCTGCTTGACCACAGAACCTGTCTCATGTAGCCACAAAAATTTCAATTAAAGGGCATACCTTAGATGCCTTAATTGACTCAGGAAGTACTGATAGTTTCATTAAGGAACAGATTGTTGCGAAATTGAAACTACATGTCTTCCCATCGGACCAGGCAATTGCGATGGTTCAGTCATCACTTAATGCCAGAATCTCCGGCTTTTGTGTTGTTGATATGACACTTCATGGTCGTATGTATCCCTCCACCTGACTTTCGGTGCTCAAGGACTTATGTAGTGATCTCCTCTTAGGGCTGGACTTCCAAAAACAGCATAAGAAACTCACCATTGAGTTTGGTGGATCCAAACCCGGACTTACTATTTCTAATATACCGTCTAAATTACCGTTTTGTGCATTGTCAGCAGCTTCACTTGATGAACCCTCATTATTTGCCAGTATTCCGCCTCGATGCAAACCAATAATAACGAAATCGCGGCGCTTTAATCAGGAAGACCAATCTTTTATTGCCGCTGAAATCTCTCGACTTCTAGCAGAGGATATCATTGAACCATGTTCGTCGCCCTGGCGGGCTCAAGTCGTCATTGTCAAGAACCCTCTAAAACCTCACAAACAGCGACTATGCATCGATTATTCACAAACCATCAATCAATATACCGACTTGGACGCCTACCCATTGCCGCGCATTGATGATACGGTTAATAAACTGGCTGAATACAAAGTGTTCTCAACTTACGATTTAAAAAGTGCCTATCATCAGGTACCCTTGAAGGTCTCAGATAAGCAGTACACGGCCTTTGAGGCTAATGGATGGCTGTACCAATTTTGTCGCCTCCCATTCGGGGTTACTAATGGAGTGGCTGTCTTCCAACGGGCAATGGATGGCCTGGTTAAGCAGGAAAACCTAAGGGACACTTTTCCCTATCTTGATAAAATTACCATTGCAGGTCACGATCAACAGGAACACGACGCCAACCTCCAAAAATTTCGGGATGCCCTCCATCGCCGTAATTTGACCCTGAATGAATCCAAATCTGTTGAGTCTCAACCGACCATCAACATCCTTGGCTACTGCGTAGGCAATGGTATCATTAAGCCAGACCCAGAAAGACTTCGCCCGCTCCAAGAGCTCCCGTCACCTAAGAATCCGGCTTCTTTACGTCGGGCTCTCGGTCTGTTTGCATACTACGCTAAATGGATTCCTCATTTTTCGGACAAAATCCAACCCTTGCTGCATGCTAGATCATTTCCACTGGGAACAGCGGCTGTTGCAGCCTTTAACCTTCTCAAAAAACAGTTGGAAAAAGCGGCTCTTCACTCCATCGATGAGAATCTCCCTTTCGTGGTTGAATGTGATGCCTCGGAGGTGGCGATCTCGGCTACTCTGAATCAGGAAGGTCGTCCTGTAGCATTTATGTCCAGGACCTTACAAGGTGCCGAGCTACATTATCCTCCGGTTGAGAAAGAAGCCACAGCCATCATAGAGGCAGTACGGAAGTGGAACCATTTTCTAGCTCGCCAGCACTTTACATTGATCACGGACCAACGATCAGTCGCCTTCATGCTCGATAATCGAAAACGAACCAAAATTAAGAATAATAAAATACAACTTTGGAGGGTGGAACTGGCCTCTTTTGGTTATACCATTCTCTATCGGCCTGGCAAGGAGAATGTGGCCCCGGACACCCTCACACGGGCATTCTGCTCCACTATGTCATCCTCCACTCTCATGGATGTCCACAATGGATTGTGTCACCCTGGCGTTACGCGCATGCTACATTTCGTACGATCACGGAATCTCCCTTTTTCCACTGGAGATGCAAAGAAAATATGCTCAGAATGCTGGCTTTGTGCGGAATTAAAACCTCAGTTCTTCCGCCCCTCAGATGGTATACTCATACATGCAACCCAACCGATGCAACGACTTAGCATCGATTTTAAGGCCCCAGTGCCCTCTTCAACTCGGAACACATATTTGCTCACCATGATCGACGAATATTCACGTTTTCCGTTTGCCTTCCCCTGCTCCAATATGCTGGCGTCCACAGTAATCTGCTGCCTTGAGCAGGTATTTTCTCTCTGTGGCATGCCGGCTTATATTCACTCAGATCGGGGTCCATCCTTTATGTCAAGGGAACTCAAGGACTACCTCTCAGAACGGGGAATTGCTACAAGCAAAACAACACCATACCATCCCATCGGAAATGGGCAGGTAGAGAGGTATAACGGTATCATCTGGAATTCCGTACGTCTCGCTTTAAGATCTCGGGGCCTACCAGACCAGCAATGGGAAACAATGCTTCCGGATGCATTGCACTCTATACGGTCCCTGCTTTCTACAGCCACAAATACTACACCTCATGAGCGGTTCTTTGGATTCCAGCGTCGCTCATCTCATGGGGCATCACTCCCGTCATGGCTAACTACTCCTGGACCTGTATTACTTCGGACGTCTAAAAATGACCCTCTCGTAGACGAGGTCGAACTAACCGATGCCAACCCCACCTATGCAAACATACGATATTCCGACGGCCGAGAATCTACCGTATCATTACGGGATCTGGCTCCCTGCCCACCAGGACCTAGTGGGACATCGGGTGATGGCATTTCACCAGGAAACTCTTGGGACCTATCGGGTACCCCTCTCCAGGATCCTGATCGGACACCAACTAGCTTGGTGCCGGTAGAACCCCGTACTCAAGGTTGCGACCCTCCCAGTACCGCGCATGAAAGTACTGATCCGCCACAGACCAGCTCTGCACCTCCCTCTGAACAGAGGCAGTCCGACTTTGAACCTATTGGGGCTCGTACTCGAAGCCATGATCTCCCCGACCCTTCACAGGGCAATCCAGGCCACACAGACTCTGACCAATGGCCAACCGCATGTAAGCGGACCAGCGACTCTCTACGACGGGAATCCAAACGGGTGCGACTCTTCCTTGTTCGGCGGCTGCAGACCAAAAGGAAGACCACAGCCTCCTAATCCTGCAGGAGGGAAGAATGTGATAATAATAATAACTTCCGGGAAGTTATGTCATCACTTCCTGTGAACTGTGAACTATGAACTATGAACTGTGTACATACCTCACTTCCTGTCATATGTCACTTCCTGTTGGACTGGTATAAATACTGGTCTGTTCAGTATTGTAAGAGGCTTCTACCAGAGGCATGGTAAAGACCTCTCTTGTATATAGTGTGTTTATAAGTTACTTAAAGCTTACTTTAAAGTTACTTGATGGTAAGACTCCTTTTCTTACATCACCGGGTGTTCTCCACTATCGACCTCAAGTCAGCGTACCACCAGCTCCCTATCAGACCAGAGGACCGTTCGTACACCGCCTTCGAGGCAAACGGACGCCTCTACCAGTTCCTCAGAGTCCCCTTTGGGGTGACGAATGAGGTCTCGGTCTTTCAGAGGGAGATGGACCGCATGGTCGATGACCACCACTTGAAGGCAACCTTCCCCTCTCTCGACAACATCACCATCTGTGGCCACAACCAACAGGACCACGACTCAAACCTCGCGAGGTTTCTGAAAACCGCACAAAAACTCAACCTCACTTACAACGAGGACAAGTGCGTTTTCAACACCACGCACCTCTGCATACTAGGCAGCGTGGTGGAGAATGGGGAAATCAGACCAGATCCCGACCGATTGCGCCCCCTACGGGAGCTGCCCCTGCCCAACACTCCCAAAGCCCTGAAAAGGTGCCTGGGGTTATTCTCGTATTATGCCCAATGGGTCCCTAACTACTCCGATAAAGCCCGCCCCCTCTTGAAAGCATCCTCTTTCCCGCTCTCTGCTGAGGCCCATGCTGCCTTCAAAAGCATTAAGCAGGATATTGAGCGGGCCACGCTACAGGCAGTGGATGAGAACACTCCCTTTCAAGTGGAAAGTGATGCGTCTGACTTTGCCTTGGCGGCCACCCTACGGGGCGGCCCGTAGCTTTCTTCTCGAGGACCCTCCAGGGGCCCGAGATCAGACACTCCTCCGTGGAAAAGGAGGCCCAAGCTATCGTGGAGGCAGTGCGCCACTGGCGGCACTACCTAGCTGGCAAACGCTTCACCCTACTTACCGACCAGCGGTCGGTAGCGTTTATGTTTAATAATAAACAGAGGGGGAAGATTAAAAATGATAAGATTCTTAGGTGGCGGATCGAGCTCTCCACCTTCGAGTATGACATCATATACCGGCCGGGGGCCCTTAACGAATCCCCCGACGCCCTCTCACGAGGGATGTGTGCCAACGCCACCGGGGATCGGCTACAGACCCTCCACAATTACCTCTGCCACCCAGGGGTCACACGACTGTTCCACTTCATAAAGTCCCGCAACTTACCCTACTCGATTGAGGAAGTTCGGTCTCTGACCAGGAACTGCCGCACTTGCGCTGAGTGCAAGCCTCGGTTCTACCGCCCTGATAGAGCCCACCTAATCAAAGCTACACGGCCCTTTGAGCAGCTTAGCTTAGATTTCAAGGGCCCCCTCCCGTCAGTCGACCGCAATGTTTACTTCCTGAACATTGTGGACGAATACTCCCGTTTCCCATTCGCCTTCCCCTGCCCAGACATGACCAGCGCCATGGTCATTAAATGCCTCAACAGCCTGTTCTGCCTGTTTGGTATGCCAAGCTATATCCACACGGATAGGGGGGCGGCCTTCATGAGTGAAGAGCTACGCCAGTACATGCTGTCCAAGGGGATTGCCACGAGCCGTACCACCAGCTACAACCCCCGGGGTAACGGTCAGGTGGAGCAAGAGAACGGGACAGTATGGAGGGCAGTCACTCTAACTCTAAGGACCAAGGGCCTCCCTATCTCCCGCTGGCAGGAAGTCCTCCCAGATGTGCTCCACTCAATACGGTCACTATTGTGTACCGCCACTAATGCCACGCCTCATGAGCTAATGTTTGTGTTTCCCCTGAAATCCACCTCAGGCGTATCCATACCGTCATGGCTCTCCACCCCAGGTCTGGTACTTTTGCGGAAGCATGTGAGGGGCCACAAGACGGACCCTCTCGTGGAGCCAGTGCACCTGCTCCACGCCAACCCACAATACGTGTATGTCCGGCACGCCGACGGACGGGAGGACACTGTGTCCATAAAAGACCTCGCCCCAGCCGGTAACAACAGCAACAACGACAACGACTACAACAACAACAGCAACAATGACAACAACCACAACAACCATTACCCACCCACTCCACCCACTATTCTTTCATCACCCCCGGAAGAACACCAGCCAATGGTACCCCCACCACCTACTCCTTCAACAACCCCGGTGGCGCCCCCGGCAGAGACCCAGGAGGTCACCCGGGACACCCAGCCGGCACCCGCGGCACCGCAACCGTTACGTCGGTCACAGAGGACTATCACACCCCCGGACAGACTAAATCTGTAGAAGGGGTGAATGTGATGAAATATGTCATTCATCAGACTCTGTATTTAACTACATATATTGTATTGCCTGCTCCTGTGTTTTTACCTTGTATTGTATATAGTGCACCGCCCCCTTTCTCCCCATTGGGTGTGTCGGCTCCGCCCATACCTGGCCCTACTTAAGACAAGCCCAGGCTTGTCTTGCAGCAGAACAGCAGAATGCTAGGTGAAGACACAGGCATCTTTCTTTGCTAATAAAAGCCTAGTTTTATCCAGTTAACTTTGAGCCTTGAAGTTATTGAGGCGCATCAAGCCTGTCCAAAACAGCAGCCTGGGCCTCTGCAGAATGGGCCTGTGTGAAACAGCAGCCTGGGCCTCTGCACTATGGGCCTGTGTGAAACAGCGGCCTGGGCCTCTGCAGAGTGGGCCTGTGTGAAACAGCGGACTGGGCCTCTGCACTATGGGCCTGTGTGAAACAGGGGCCTGAGCCTCTGCACTATGGGCCTGTGTGAAACAGCGGCCTGAGCCTCTGCACTATGGGCCTGTGTGAAACAGCGGCCTGGACCTCTGCACTATGGGCCTGTGTGAAACAGCGGCCTGGGCCTCTGCACTATGGGCCTGTGTGAAACAGGGGCCTGAGCCTCTGCACTATGGGCCTGTGTGAAACAGCGGCCTGGACCTCTGCACTATGGGCCTGTGTGAAACAGCGGCCTGGGCCTCTGCACTATGGGCCTGTGTGAAACAGCGGCCTGGGCCTCTGCACTATGGGCCTGTGTGAAACAGCGGCCTGGACCTCTGCACTATGGGCCTGTGTGAAACAGCGGCCTGGGCCTCTGCACTATGGGCCTGTGTGAAACAGCAGCCTGGGCCTCTGCACTATGGGCCTGTGTGAAACAGCAGCCTGGGCCTCTGCACTATGGGCCTGTCTGAAACAGCGGCCTGAGTCTCTGCACTATGGGCCTGTGTGAAACAGGGGCCTGAGCCTCTGCACTATGGGCCTGTGTGAAACAGCGGCCTGAGCCTCTGCACTATGGGCCTGTGTGAAACAGAGGCCTGGGCCTCTGCACTATGGGCCTGTGTGAAACAGCAGCCTGAGCCTCTGCACTATGGGCCTGTGTGAAACAGCAGCCTGGGCCTCTGCACTATGGGCCTATCCGAAACAGCGGCCTGGGCCTCTGCACTATGGGCCTGTGTGAAACAGGGGCCTGAGTCTCTGCACTATGGGCCTGTCCGAAACAGCGGCCTGGGCCTCTGCACTACGGGCCTGTGTGAAACAGCAGCCTGGGCCTCTGCACTATGGGCCTGTCTGAAACAGCGGCCTGAGTCTCTGCACTATGGGCCTGTGTGAAACAGGGGCCTGGGCCTCTGCACTATGGGCCTGTGTGAAACAGCGGCCTGGGCCTCTGCACTATGGGCCTGTGTGAAACAGGGGCCTGGGCCTCTGCACTATGGGCCTGTCCAAAACAGCAACCTGGGCCTCTGCACTATGGGCCTGTGTGAAACAGCGGCCTGAGCCTCTGCACTATGGGCCTGTCCGAAACAGCGACCTGGGCCTCTGCAGAGTGGGCCTCTGCACTATGGGCCTGTCCGAAACAGCGGCCTGGGCCTCTGCACTATGGGCCTGTGTGAAACAGGGGCCTGAGTCTCTGCACTATGGGCCTGTCCGAAACAGCGGCCTGGGCCTCTGCACTACGGGCCTGTGTGAAACAGCAGCCTGGGCCTCTGCACTATGGGCCTGTCTGAAACAGCGGCCTGAGTCTCTGCACTATGGGCCTGTGTGAAACAGGGGCCTGGGCCTCTGCACTATGGGCCTGTGTGAAACAGCGGCCTGGGCCTCTGCACTATGGGCCTGTGTGAAACAGGGGCCTGGGCCTCTGCACTATGGGCCTGTCCAAAACAGCGACCTGGGCCTCTGCACTATGGGCCTGTGTGAAACAGCGGCCTGAGCCTCTGCACTATGGCCCTGTCCAAAACAGCGACCTGGGCCTCTGCAGAGTGGGCCTCTTTTTTATTTTCTCCATCCCAATTGTGGAGCCGCTCAGCCTGAAGAAATCTCACCTACCTCTTGCCACTTTTCCAATGGCCAGGAGTTTCCTCGGAGTTTCCTTGGAACTGCTCCAGCTCTCGCCGTTGTAAATGTCCCGTAAGTGCAGCAGAAACCTGGCGATTGGGCTAAACAAGGCCCAATATGAGTCAAATAACTTAGATATCAGGACCCAAACTCTTTAGCGCCCCAAACTGGCGGAGCACTGTGATGGTGCAGGGAACAGAGAGGCCTGCGGACTGAAGTAATCGGAATAAATCAGCTGAGCTGTGGGCACCAGTTAGGAGTCCCGACACAGTTTGCCTGTTCGGGCCTTACCAAACTCGGCCCGGCCGAGTCCCAGAGGTAGGTTTGGGGGGGGAGAGAGGCGGAGCAGGGGTGGGCCAGCAGAGGCCCACGGTTGTTGTGTGATGGGGGCGCGGAGCAGGGGTGGGCCAGCAGAGGCCCACGGTTGTTGTGTGATGGGGGCGTGGAGCAGGGGTGGGCCAGCAGAGGCCCACGGTTGTTGTGTGATGGGGGCACGGAGCAGGGGTGGGCCAGCAGAGGCCCACGGTTGTTGTGTGATGGGGGCGCGGAGCAGGGGTGGGCCAGCAGAGGCCCACGGTTGTTGTGTGATGGGGGCGCGGAGCAGGGGTGGGCCAGCAGAGGCCCACGGTTGTTGTGTGATGGGGGCGCGGAGCAGGGGTGGGCCAGCAGAGGCCCACGGTTGTTGTGTGATGGGGGCGCGGAGCAGGGGTGGGCCAGCAGAGGCCCACGGTTGTTGTGTGATGGGGGCGCGGAGCAGGGGTGGGCCAGCAGAGGCCCACGGTTGTTGTGTGGAGCCAGGGGGAGTGTTCCTGCTCCTTCCCACTCCACAAAATATGAAACATTGTCCAAGTTTCGGGGCCTATATTTAGCGGCCTCCAGCAGCCCCTCGAGGCTGGTTCGGCTGCTCAAGACCCACCGATACCAATCGGAGTTTGTGCGTTGCATGCCCTGACTCGACCCCTCGGACAGAGGGTTTGTTGGTGGAAGCAGAAGATCCAGGAGACTTGGGGGGTAGTGTGGTTACGAGCAACATTCCCCCAAAGCTGCACGGGCGGCAGCTGCGATCGGGAGGTTCTGCGGAGGCCGCTCACTAGCTGTTCTGCTGGAAAAGATATCGTACACCAAACATAAAGATTAGCGGGAACATTGGTTATAAGCGTAACTCACGTATGCCCAAAATTCTGGTTTTTTTTTTAAAGTCATGCTTGTTTGGAGCCGAGATTACAGGTGTCTCTGGGAGGAGGAATCTCCAGGCCTGAATATTCCATCGCCAGTTTCCCTTAAAGATACTTGAAGTATTGACATGATTTTAATCGCCCCACCATTGGCGGCCGTGCCTTCAGCTACCCAGGTGCTAAGCTCTGGAATTCTCTCCCTAACCCTCTCCGCCTCGCTACCTCTCTCTCCTTCTTTAAGACCCTCCTTAAAATCTCTTTGACCAAGCTTTTGGTTACCTGTCCTAATATGTGCTTATGTGGCTCGGTGTCAAATTTTGTTTGATAATCGCTCCTGTGAGGCACCTTGGGATGTTTTACTTTGTTAAAGGTGCTATATAAATGCAAGTTGTTATTGTTGAACAGGATACAATACAAGGTGAAATTCGGGTGCATTTTGGCGGGGTTTCTGGTATAGTTTGAATCATTCTGAAGAAACTGGTTGAGACATATTCACCAGCATGTTGTGGGGAGGTTAAACTTCCTGTTTGATGTTGTAGGTGAGCTGCATAAAGTCATTCGAAGCTACACCGCAGCTCAGGAGGATGAGATGAGCCTGGACGAAGAAGAAATGGTTGATGTAATCCATAAATTGCTTGATGGGTGGTGGGTGATACGGTAAGTGGAAAATACACAGATAAAATATACACTTAACGGTATGACTCTCATTCTATTGCACCTTGCAACACCTCAGGACGTCCCAAAGTGCTTTACAGCCAATGAAGTACTTTTGAAATAAAAACAGAAAATGCTGGAAACACTCAGCAGGTCAGGCAGCATCTGTGGAGAGAGGAACAGAGTTAACGTTTCAGGTCGATGACCTTTTGTCAGACCTGGAAAAAGCTGGAGATGGAACAGGTTTTTAAGCAAGTGCGGGGGCAGGGAGAGGGGGGAGGGGAGGAAAGAACAAAAGGGAAGGTCTGTGATAGGCTGGAAGGCTGGAGAGATTAAGAGACATTAAGGGCTGATGGTGCGAGGCAAAAGGAGATGTAAAGGGACAAGTTAAGAAACAAAAGATGGCTCTAGAGGAAGTGTAATGGCGATGGCAGAATGATCAACAGCTGCCACGTGGGAGAGGAAAAAAAAGACAGGGGCCGAGGTTATGGTCTGAAATTGTTAAACTCAATGTTAAGTCCAGGAGGCTGTAAAGTGCCTAATCGAAAGACGAGGTGCTGTTCCTCGAGCTTACGTTGAGCTTCATTGGAACAGTGTAAGAGGCCGAGGCCGGAGAGGTCAGAGTGGGAGTGGAGCGGTGAATTAAAGTGACAGGCGACCGGAAGCTCGGGGTCACCCTTACGGACTGAACGGAGGTGTTCCGCAAAGCGGTCACCCAATCTGCGTTTGGTCTCCCCAATGTAGAGGAGACCGTATCGTGAGCAGCGAATACAGTATACTAGATTGCGAGAAGTACAAGTAAATCGCTGTTTCACCTGGAAGGGGTGTTTGGGGCCCTGGACAGTGGGAAGGGGGGAGGTATAGGGACAGGTGTTACATCTCCTGCGCTTGCACGGGAAGGTGCTGGGCGAAGGGGAAGGGGTGTTGGGGGTGATAGAGGAGTGGACCAGGGAGGGAACGGTCCCTTCAGAATGCTGAAAGGGGAGGTGAGGGGAAGACGCATTTGGTGGTGTGATCACGCTGGAGGTGGCGGAAATAGCGGAGGATGATCCGTTGAATGTGGAGGCTGGTGGGGTGAAAGGTGAGGACAAGGGGAACCCTATCGTGGTTCCGGGAGGGAGGGGAAGGGGTGAGAGCAGAAGTGTGGGAAATAGAACGGACACGGTCAAGGGCCGTGTCAACCACGGTAGAGGGGAATCCTCGGTTGAGGAAAAAGGAAGGCATGTCGGAAGCACTAGTATGGAAGGTGGCATCGTCAGAGCAGATGCGGCGGAGACGGAGAAACTGGGAGTACTTTTGAAGTGTAGTCACTTTTGTAATGTAGGAAACGCGGCAGTCAATTTGCACACAGCAAGCTCCCACAAACAGCAATGAGATAATGACCAGATCATCTGTTTTAGGTGTTGGTTGAGTGATAAATATTGGCCAGGACACCGGGGAGAACCCCCCTGCTCTGCTTTGAAATTGTACCGCGGGATATTTCATATCGACAGGGCCTCAGTTTGACATCTTATCCAACAGACGGCACCTCCGACAATGCGGCACTCCCTTTGGGGAGACCACACCTGGAGTACAGTCCACAGTTTTGGTCTCCTTATCTAATAAAGGATATACATGTCTTAGAGGCGGTGCAACGAAGGTTCACGAGATTGATTCCTGGGATGAGAGGGCTGTGAGGAGAGATTGTGTAGAATGGGCCGATACTCTCCTATACTGAGGAGGAATTTCTTCACTCCGAGGGTTGTGAATCTTTGGAATTCTCTACCCCAGAGGGCTGTGGAGGCTCAGTCATTGAGTATATTCAAGGATGAGAACGATAGATTTTTGGAGTCTAGGGGAATCAAGGAATATGGAGATCGGGCAGGAAAGTTTCCTACATTACAACAGTGACTACACTTCAAATAGCACTTCATTGGCTGTAAAGCACTTTGGGATATCCTGAGGTCCTGAAAGGCGCTATATAAATGCAAGTCTTCTTTCTTGGCAAGAAAGTGAAAAGTTGCCCAGGCCCGAAGGGACAAGGGAACTGAGGCCCATAACTCCCAAACCCCCTCCCCTCCCACACACACTCACACACACACTCACTCTCACTCACACAAACACTCACACACACTCACTCATTCACACACTCACACTCAGTCACACACACTCTCACTCACTCTCACTCACACACACTCTCACTCACTCTCACACTCACTCACTCACTCACTCTCACTCTCACACACACACACACTAACACACTCACTCACACTCACACTGTCACTCACACTCACTCACTCACACACTCATACACACTCATACTCACTCACACTCACCCACACTCACTCACTCAAACTCACTCACTCACACACTCTCACACACTCACACTCAGTCACACTCTCACACACACTCACTCACACACACTCACACTCACTCTCACACACTCACTCACACACACTCTCACTCACACTCACTTTCACTCACACTCACACTCACTCACACTCACACTCACACACTCACTCACACACACACTGTCACTCACACTCACTCACTCACACTTACTCACAGTCACTCACACTCAAACTCACTCACACACTCACACTCACACACACACCCACCCACATTCACACTCGCACACACACACTCACACTCTCACACTCACTCACTCACACTCACACTCACTCACTCTCACATGCACGCACACTCACTCACACACTCACCCACACTCTCACACACTCTCACACTCACACACACACACACACACTCACACTCAGTCACACTCTCACACACACTCACTCACACTCACTCGCTCACACACACACTCACTCTCACACACACACTAACACTCACTCACTCACTCACACTCACACACTCACACACACACTCACACTGTCACTCACACTCACTCATTCACACAGACTCATACTCACTCACTCACACTCAAACACACTCTCACACACTCACACACTCACTCACACTGTCACTCACACTCACTCACTCACACTCACTCACACTCACTCACACTCAAACTCACTCACACACACACACTCACTCACACTCTCCTCTCACACTCACTTACTCACTCACTCACACTCACTCACACTCAAACTCACACTCACTCACTCACACACTCACACACACACTCACTCACTCACACTCTCCTCACACTCACACTCACACTCACACATACTCACTCACACTCACTCACACACATACTCACTCACACACTCAGTCTCTCACTCACTCACACTCACACACACTCTCACACACTCACACACACACACTACTAACACTCACTCACTCACTCACACTCACACACACACTCACACTGTCACTCACACTCACTCATTCACACACTCATACTCACTCACTCACACTCACACACACTCTCACACACTCACACACACACTCACACTCACTCGCAAACCCTCACTCTCTCCCATTTTCTCACCTTTTGCTTGGGCTGCTCACATGTCACTTTCGTTCTTTAATTTCTTTAATGCTTCTTTGCATTATTTGACTGTTGCATCATTCAACACCATTCACTGATACTTCCTCTCTGGGGTTGGTAGCCTTTCCCATGTTTTTCTGATTGTATTAATATATTTGGGTTGTGTCTAACTTTTCAGTTCCGCAGAGTGTGAAATGTCGACTGGCCGATCTCTCCACACGCACTGACTGACCTGCCGAGTGCTTTCAATCAATTCCCCAGCATCTGTTTTCCCCTTCATTTGTGACAGAGAGAGTTTACTGTGCCGAGTCAGTAACTGGCATCTGCAGGCCCCAAACGATTTATCTCAGGTTACAAGGAATGACTTGTACTTCTTATTGAAACAGGAAAGGAGAGGTTACGGGGTACTATCCCTCCATGTACCTCCAGAAATTGGGGGCCGATCAGAAGACGGGATTCAGCACGACCAAAGGAAGCCGCCCCCCGCCGCGAAGGTAAGGCCCTGTCCAAAGAGCGTGGCACCGTGCCAATGGTCAAACTCAAGCGCTACATTGGGGCAAATCATTGCCTTTACCGCATGGCTGTAATCTGGCAGAGTAGATTGCCCGCCCGTTACAGAACCCACCCTGTGTTCATTCCACTGCAATCATTGCGGGTTCTATAACGGACAGTCGCTGAGCTCCGCCAGATTACTACCCATCCGGTGAAGTTGAAAATTGACCCCATTGTTTCTGCCCTCAGTTAATTATCTAAACATAGTTGGCAAGCTGTACACTGGGAGTCTTGTGTTTACTGGCATTCTTTAAATGCCCCTAACTGACAGCAGGTTAGTGGAGTGACGTTACATCTGCAGAAGAACAGAGACCTCCTATCCCTTGTGCAATGTTTGTGGAATGGTCCCATCTTTGACTGAACACAGTAACTTGTCCGGAGTGCTGTCCCAATTGCCCATGAAAGAGGGCTGTGGTGATAAAAGTTGCTGCTCATAACAGTGGTGGATGCTGGTGGTGAGGAATGGAACATTATTCACTTTTACCACCCAGTATCATACATCAAGCATACCCAAGCATTACTGGGTTAAACAATTTTACCCCAATATTGTGCTTCCATGGCAACTTCAGTGGGTACAACTTTATTCCCAACCCCCTGGTAAAAGCCAGTGTTACAAATATTCCAGTCTGCCCTCGATATTCCCCAGATATTCGTTTGGGTTCAGTGGCGTTGATCACTTCTGTAAGTGGTCCCCGTGTCTCATGTCCAGGAGTTCACCCACGCTGCCCAATATCTAGTTATATTGAGTTTCAAGGCCATGCTCCAGAACCCCACACAAGTTAGTAATGTACTTCGCCACACTCTCCGGCATGTTCTGGAAGTTCCCATTGAAAAATATTTAATAGGCTGGAGCTCTTTTCTCTAGAAAAGAGAAGAATGAGGGGTGACCTCGAGATTATGTAAGAGATTAGGGTAAACGCAGAGAAGATGTTTTCACTTGTGGGGGAACCAAATCTAGGGGCCAAAAATATCAGATAGTCATGAATAAATCCACTAAGGAATTCAGGAGAAACTTCTTTACCCAGAGAGTGGTTAGAATGCGAAACTCGCTACCACAGGGAGTGGTTGAGGCAAATAGCGTAGATGTATTTAAGGGGAAGCTGGATAAACACTCGAGGGAAAAAAGAATAGGATATGCTGATAGGGTGAGGTGAAGATGGGTGGGAGTAGGCTTGTGTTGAGCATGAACAGCACATGGACCAGTCGGGTCGAATGGCCTGTTTCTGTGCTGTGAATACTGTGTAATACATTCATCAGTTGCTGGTGAACCTTTCTAGGCCCTGAAGGTTTGCACCTCTGCCCTGTCTGCAGAGCTAAGACCCGAGCTTGCCCTCTGGTGTCCTGGCCACTGGCACCTGCTCCTACTCATTTGTGTTTGGTGAATCACCCAGTCCAGACTCCTACAACTCACCATATATACCACACGGGGTACTGATTTCTCTACTGGTGCTTGCTAGGGTGGGAGCGAGTGACTGCCTCCCCTTCAGTCTGTGTGACTGTAATGCCCGAGTCATCTGAAGCACCGACAAATGGCAGAGGGACAAGGGTTAGCAAGTAATGCAAGGGTAAGTAGTAGCAGGTGTGTGGCAGCACAATGCACCACCAGGTTGTCATATGTGTGTGTGCGTGAGTTGAGTAAAGAAAGAAGAAGAAAAACTTGCATTTATACAGCGCCTTTCACGACCACCGGACGTCTCAAAACGCTTTACAGTCAATGGCCCAGAACTTCGGGTCTCCACGGGTGAGTACGCACGGGGTACTCACCCGTAGGCCCAATGGAAGTGCCGGTTTCCTGCATGCACTGTGCATGCGCGGGAAACCGGCACTTCCGTTCCCCTGAAAGAAGGAGTTCAGAGTTCGAACGCGTGCACCCGTGCGCATCGAACTTACGTTTTTTTTGCAGGTTTTCCCAAGAGGGTAAGTCTCCAGAAGTTAGACATTTAAAAAGCAGTCACATGGCCTGCTTTTTACAAGGTAAGTGGTGAATTAATTAAAATTAAAACATTTTTTCCACTGGTTTTTTATTTTTAAATACTTTAAAGAAAGGTAAGTTTATTGTTAGCCCCGTTAGAAAATAAAATAATTTTTTTCAAAAATTTAAATTATTGTTTAAAATAGTTATTTCATGTAATTTATAGTTTATTTAAAAAATGTGATTTTTTAAAAATTTATTTGAAGATTTAGTGATGTTTTGGGGCTTGTAGTATTTATAGGTTTGACAGCTCTTCCTGTTAAACTTATGAATGAAGCATTCCCAGCTACCATTGGCTCCCCATGGCCCATGTGATCCCAGGGGACGCATCGACCTAACTGCGCCCCTGGGATACGCAAGCACTGCGCGCCGGCAGTTGGAGCAGGCCCAGGATCGGAATCCCACGCGGGCCCACAGCTCAACGGCCGGCGCGCTAGGTAAGTGCAGGTCGGGGGCTTGCACCCGCGGGAAGCCCCTGACCCGAATTTCTGGGCCATTGAAGTACTTTTTGAAGTGCAGTCATTATTGTAATGTGGGAAATGCGGCAGCCAATTTGCGCACAGCAAGCTCCCACAAACAGCAATGTGATAATGACCAGATAATCTGTTTTTAGTGATGTTGGTTGAGGGATAAATATTGGCCAGGACACCGGGGAGAACTCCTGTGCTCTTCTTCGAAATAGTGCCATGGGATCTTTTACGTCCACCCGAGAGCAGACGGGCCTTGGTTTAATATCTCATCCGAAAGATGGCACTTCCGACAGTGCAGCACTCTCTCAGTACTACACTGGAGTGTCAGCCTAGCTTTATGAGCTCAAGTCCCTGGGAATTCAGGAGAAACTTCTTTACCCAGAGAGTGGTGAGAATGTGGAACTCGCTCCCACAGGGAGTGGTCGAGGCTGACTCAGAGGCATGTGCTACCAACTGAGCCATGGTTGACACCGATGAGAACACACCCTGCCGAGCCTGGCCATCAGCTTGGCCACCTCCAGTGCTACATGCCCTCTCTCTGCCATTGATGTCGATGGCCGCTTCCTCCATTGGGAGCAGAGTTTACAGTGCAGCAGGATCTCCTTCACTTCTTCAGTTCTGCCTTCTATTGTGTGCCAGTTTCCTCCACAAGAACGTGGCAGTGGGTTAGTGTCTGACCTGCTGAAGGGTTCTGAAGATGTGCGAGACAGCTTAGCATAGTGTGCATGCAGTTCTGAGGACAGTAACAGGTGGCAAGGGTGTCAGTGCAAGCAGAAAGGAGGAGCGGTGAAGAGTCCTGTATGGTTGGAGGGGAACCTTCGGAAGCAGGTGAGGGAAGGGTTGAGAGTATTGGAGCTAAAGTAGGGTGGTGCAGAGCTATACAGAGAGTAAGAGAGATGTGAAGGGGAGTAATATCTTGGCAGTCCTGGTGAGGTCATTACATTTATTCCTGAACTGCAGCCAGGTCCTTGAGCAGCTCAGCCACCTCTCTCCATTGCTGCTGGCTTAGTTGACGGTGCCCATTGGATGAAGAGCGGATCTCCTTGCTTTTTCTCAATTGCTCTATGAGCATCTCCCTGGCTGCACTGGAGAATCGGGGCTGGGGTGTGGGTGCGGGGCCAGGGCGGGTGCAGCTTAGCAAGGTCATGCTGTCTGCTGTTTCTATAACTCACTCCACTGACCACCTTTGAAAGGTGCCCCTCATATTTAAGGGTGTGCCGGCTGCTCTTAAGTAATGGCTGTCCCCCCAGATCTCCGGCCCTCCCATTTGGCGAGCTGTCGATAAGGAGCAGGATTGGCGCTGCCAGATTAGATCTCCCACCAAGTGCATGGAGCAGAAGGAGCGGGCACCCGCTCACCACCTGCCCGATCTACACTCCACATGAGCTTCCACCTCAAGGTATGTAGGGCTGGCTGCAAAGCATATCTGGAGGGAGCCCAGGAATCCCCCGACCACATACACCTCCTTAAACTGATGCTGGGAGGAAACTCACCCCTCCATTATCTTCCCAGTCATTAAGGGATGGGCGCTCGGCATAGTTAGATTCTATCTCAATTTCCAGACCTCCCACTGCCACAGCACCTTGGATTTCATGTCATGAAGGAAGAGAATTTCAGGGCTGTGAAGTCCATCAATGGTTTATCTGTGAGATGGGCCTGTTGTGGAAAAATAATAGGCTCCGCTGCTACAGAAACACATCTAATAAATGGAAACCAGTAAGGAAAAAAGAAACATAAGAACATAAGAAACAGGAGCAGGAGTTGACCATTCGGCCCCTCGAGCCTGCTCCGCCATTCAATAAGATCATGGCTGATCTTCACAGAAATCACAGAAACCCCACAGTGCAGATAGAGGCCATTTCGGCCCATCGAGCCTGCACCGACACATATCCCACCTGATCCCCGTAACCCCACGTATTTAATCCCCCTAACACTAAGGGTCAATTTATCATAGCCAATCAACCTAACCCGCACATCTTTGGACTTCTAACTTATCTCCACCTTCCTGCACTATCCCCATATCCCTTGATTCCCTTAATATTCAAAAATCTCTCAATCTCTGTCTTGAATATACTCAATGACTGAAGCTCAACAGCCCTCTGGGATAGAGAATTCCAAAGATTCACCACCCTCTGAGTGAAGAAATTTCTCCTCATCTCAGTCTTAAATGGCCGACCCTTTATTCTGAGACTGTGACCACTGGTTCTAGACTCCCCAGCCAGGGGAAACATCCTCTCTGCATCTACCCTGTCAAGTCCTGTAAGAATTTTGTGTGTTTCAATGAGATCACCTCTCATTCTTCTAAACTCTAGAGAATATAGGCCCAGTCTACTCAATCTCTCATCATAGGACAATCCCCCCATCCCAGGAACCAGTCTGGTGAACCTTTGTTGCACTCCCTCTGTGGCAAGTATATCCTTCCTTAGGTAAGGAGACCAAAACTGTACACAATACTCCAGGTGTGGTCTCACCAGGGTCCTATATAATTGCAGTAAGATGTCTTTACTCTTATACTCAAATCCTCTTGTAATAAAGGCCAACATACCATTTGCTTTCCTAATTGCTTGCTGTACCTGCATGTTAACTTTCAGTGATTTGTGTACAAGGACACCCAAGTCCTAAT
Organism: Somniosus microcephalus; assembly: GCF_052327205.1. Lineage (NCBI taxonomy): Eukaryota > Metazoa > Chordata > Chondrichthyes > Squaliformes > Somniosidae > Somniosus > Somniosus microcephalus. The sequence goes on from NC_141008.1 coordinate 5,712,080, forward strand.
CCAAATTGTACACTCTCGGGAGCCGCAAGCCTACATTTCGTTGTACTGCACTTGTGCACTAACAATGACAATAAAAGTTGATTTGATTTGATTTGATTTGATTTGAGGTCCCTCTGAACACCAACATTCCCCAATCTCTCACCATTTAAAAAATACTCTGATTTTCTATTTTTCCTACCAAAGTCGATAACTTCACATTTCTCCACATTATATTCCATTTGCCATGTTCTTGCCCACTCAATTCAATTCAATTCAATTCAATTCAAATCGCTTTATTGGCATGATAAGGTACATCTTATGTTGCCAAAGCATCGAAAAACATTTATGATTGAACACATAAACGCAGATCTATTCATACAGTGTATAAACAGATATATCCCTGAGTGTATAAATATACATTCGTATAATTTGTATATATTCTTTTCTTAGGTTTACTGGTTGTCCCTCTGTTTATGGCAAGCTGTAACATAGTGTGCCGCTAAGGTTACACAGTTTCTCTGTTCCCCTAGTAGGTATGGAAGTTTTTGGTCGTCATTCACTAGGCCACTCACTTAGCCTATCTATATCCCCTTGAAGCCTCTTTGCATCCTCCTCACAACTTAAATTCCCATCTAGCTTTGTATCATCAGCAAATTTGGATATATTACATTTGGTCCCCTCATCCAAATCATTGATGTAGATTGTGAATAACTGAGGCCCAAGCACTGATCCTTGGTGATCCCCTGCCAACCCGAAAATGACCCGTTTATTCCTACTCTCTGTTTTCTGTCCGTTAACCAATCCTCAATCCATGCTAGTATATTACCCCCAATCCCATGAGCCCTAATTTTGTTTAATAACCTCTTATGTGGCACCTTATCAAATGCCTTCTGAAAATCCAAATACAGCACATCCACTGGTTCCCCCTTATCTATTCTGCTAGTTACAACCTTAAAAACTCTACCAAATTCATCTAACATGATTTCCCTTTCATAAATCCGTGATCCTATTATTATTTTCTAAGTGCCCTGTTACTACGTACTTAATAATAGATTCTAACATTTTAAATGCAAGAGGAAATAGCAGAAGCCCTGACCATCATTTTTCAATCCTCTCTACCTTCAGGTGTGGTGCCGGAGGACTGGAGGACTGCTAATGTGGTACCCTTGTTTAAAAAGGGAGAAAAGGATAGACTGAGTAATTACAGGCCAGTCAGCCTAACCTTGGTGGTGGGAAAATTATTGGAAAGAATCCTGAAGGACAGGATAAATCTTCATTTAGAAAGACACGGATTAATCAAGGATAGTCAGCACGGATTTGTTAAGGGAAGGTCGTGTCTGACAAACTTGATTGAATTTTTGAGGAGGTAACAAGGAGGGTAGATGAGGGCAGTGCATTTGATGTAGTGTATATGGACTTTAGCAAGGCTTTTGATAAGGTTCCACATGGCAGACTGGTCACAAAGTTAAAAGCCCATGGGATCCAGGGCAAAGTGTCAAGTTGGATTCAAAACTGGCTCGGAGACAGGAAGCAGAGGGTAATGGTTGATGGGTGTTTTTGTGACTGGAAGGCTGTTTCCAGTGGGGTTCCGCAGGGCTCAGTACTATGTCCGTTGCTTTTGTGGTATATATCAATGATCTAGACTTGAATATAGCGGGTATGATTGAGAAGTTTGCAGATAATACTAAAATCGGCTGTGTGGTTGATACTGAAGAAGGAAGTTGTAGACTGCAGGAAGATATCAATAAATTGGTCAGGTGGGCAGAACAGTGGCAAATGGAATTCAATCTGGAGAAGTGTGAGGTAATGTATTTGGGGAGGGCTAACAAGGAAAGGGAATACACATTAAATGGTAGGACATTGAGTAGTGTAGAGGAACAAAGGGACCTTGGAGTGCATGTCCACAGATCCCTGAAGTTAGCAGGCCAAGTAGATAAGGTGGTTAAGAAGGCATACGGAATGCTTGCCTTTATTAGCTGTGGCATAGAATACAAGAGCAGGGGGGTTATGCTTCAACTGTATAAAACACTAGTTAGGCCTCAGCTCGAGTACTGCGTGCAGTTCTGGTCACCACATTACAGGAAAGATGTGATTGCACTAGAGAGGGTACAGAGGAGATTTACAAGGATGTTGCTGGGAGTAGAGAATCTTCGCTATGAGGAAAGACTGGATAGGCTGGGTCTGTTTACCTTGGAACAGAGGAGGCTGAGGGGAGACCTTATTGAGGTGTATAAAATTATGAGGGGCATAGATAAAGTGGATAGAAAGGACCTATTTCTCTTAGCAGAGGGGTCAAAAACCAGGGGGCACAGATTTAAAGTAATTGGGGGAAGGTTTAGAGGGGATTTGAGGGGAAATGTCTTCACCCAGTGGGTTGTGGGGGTCTGGAACTCACTGCCTGAAAGGGTGGTCGAGGCAGGAACCCTAACCACATTTAAAAAGTACTTGGATGTGCACTTGGGATGCTCTAACCTGCAGGGCTACGGACCAAGAGCTGGGAGGTGGGATTAGGCTGGAGAGCTCTTTGTTGGCCGGTGTGGACACGATGGGCCAAAATAGCCTCCTTCCGTGCTGTAACTTTCTATGATTCTACTGATGTCAGGCTAACTGGTCTGTAGTTCCCCATTTTCTCTCTCCCTCCTTTCTTAAATAGTGGGGTTACATTTTCTACCTTCCAATCCACGGGAACCATTCTAGAATCAATGGAATTTTGGAAGATGACAACCAACCACTATCTCTATAGCCACCTCTTTCAAAACCCTAGTATGTAGGCCATCAGGTCCAGGGGATTTATCAGCCTTCAGTCTCATTAATTTCTCCAGTACTATTTTTTTACGAATACTAATTTCTTTCAGTTCTTCATTCTCGCTAGACTCTTGGTTCTCCACTATTTCTGTGAAGATATGATGTGGAGATGCCGGTGTTGGACTGGGGTGGACAAATGTAGGAAGTCACACAACACCAGGTTATAGTCCAACAGCTTTATTTGAAATCACAAGCTTTCGGAGCGCTGCTCCTTCGTCAGGTGAAGTGAAGAGAAGCATACAGGCACAGCATATATAGTCAGAGAAAACTGCCAGATGATTACAGGTAATCTTTCTAACTGCCCTTTATCACAACTCAGCAGAGAGATAATCACAGCAATCAAAGGTGTGAATGGTGTCCAAACAGGTCAGTCAGGAAAACATTACATCAAAGAACAATGAGGTGGGGTCACAAGGAGTCAAATGTTGCAGATGCTGGGGTCTGTATGAAAAACAGAAAAAAAACAAAAAACTTTGCTGGAAATCACAGCCTCAACCAGGATCTTGGGTTCATGTCACGCTACATGTAACCCCACCTGATGTAGTCATCCAGACTCGAGTCATCGTTGGCTTGTTCTCTCTGCACAGATGCGGCCGGACCTGCTGTGATTTCCAGCAAAGTTTTTTGTAATCATCTGGCAGTTTTCTCTGACTATATATGCTGTGCCTGTATGCTTCTCTTCACTTCACCTGACGAAGGAGCAGCGCTCCGAAAGCTTGTGATTTCAAATAAAGCTGTTGGACTATAACCTGGTGTTGTGTGACTTCCCACATCTGTGAAGATATACACACAGTATTTGTTTAATTTCTCTGCCATTTCCTTATTCTCCGTTATAATTTCTCCTGTCTCAGCCTGTAAGGGACCCACATTTACTTTCACTAATCTTTTCCTTTTTACATACCTATAGAAGCTTTTACAGTTTGTTTTTATGTCTCTCACTAGTTTACTCTCATATACTATTTTCCATTTCTTTATCAATTTCTTGGCCCCCATTTGCTAAATTCTGAACTCCTCCCAATCCTCAGGCTTACTGCTCCTTTTGGCAGCATTATAAGCCTCTTCCTTTGATCTAATACTAACTATAACTTTTCTTGTTAGCCACAGTTGGACCACTTTTTCTGTGGGGTTTTTGTGCCTTAAAAGAATGTATATTTGTTGTAAATTATGTATTAATTCTTTAAATGCTAGCCATTGCTTCTCTACCATCACACATTTTAATGTAGTTTCCCAATCTACCTTAGTCACCTCACCCCTCATACCTACGTAGTTTGCTTTGTTTAGATTTAAGACCCTAGTTTTGGATTTAACAAACTTTGAAACTTAATATAAAATTCTATCATATTATGGTCACTCTTCCCTAAGGGCCCTTTTACTACAAGGTTATTAATTAACCCTTTCTCATTGCACAATACTAGATCTAAAATAGCCTGTTCCCTAGTTGGTTCCTCGACATACTGATCTAGAAAACGATATTGCATACATTCCATGAATTTGTCCTCCACACTATTACTGCAAATTTGGTTTGCCCAGTCAATATGTAGATTAAAGTCCCCCATGATCACTGTATTACCCTTGTTACATGCGCCTCTAATTTCCTGATTTGTACTCTAATGTATTACAACTACTGTTTGGGGCCTATAAACAACTCCCACCAATGTTTTCTGCCCCTTGCTGTTTCTTAGCTCCACCCAAACTGATTCTACTTCTTGATTTTCAGAGCTAAGATCCTTTCTCTCTACTGTCTTTATCCCATCTTTATTATCAGGGCCACCCCGCCTCCTTTTCCATTTTGCCGCATCTCTTCTAAAAGTTAAATATCCTGGAATATTTAGTTCCGAACATTGCAGGCCACATTGCAACCACGTCTCCATAATGGTTGTTAGATCAAACCTATTAATTTCTATCTGCGCTATTACTTCATCTATTTTGTTGCAAATGCTTCGTGCATTCAGAAGTAGCGCTTTTATCTTTGACTTTTTTCTATTTTTCCCTGATGTCACCTCAGTCACTGATGCCTTTTTTACTCTCTCTGTCCCTTCCTGACCCACTCTGCTTATTTTTTACCCGAAACTCTCTGCTCTAGAGTCTTGACATTTCTTTCACTGCTTTTAAATTTATTCTATCCTGAATCCTCCCACCCCCCCACCCACTTCATTAGTTTAAAGCCCTGTCTACTGCCCTAGTTATTCGATTTGCCAGGATACTGGTCCCAGCCCGGTTTAAGTGGAGCCCGTCCCAACGGAACAGCTCCACCTGTGGCAGTGCCCCATGAACTGAAACCCCTTCCTCGCACACCACTCTTTGAGCCACGCATTTAACCTTCTAATCTGCTCAGGTAACGATCCAGAGATTATTACCTTTGATGTTCTGCTTTTTAATGTGTACCCCAATTCCTCAAACTCTCTCAGCAGAACCTCATTCCTCGTTCTACCTACGTCATTGTTTCCCATGTGGACCATGGCAACTGGATCCTCCCCTCCCACTCCAAGTTTTTCTCCAGCCTCGAGGAGATGTCTTTAACCCTGCCAACCCAACCTTCAGAACTCTCGGTCACGGCTGCTGAGAACAGTATATATCAAAAGGAAAAGACTGGTGAAAACCAAAGTTGGTCCATTGCAGTCAGATACGGGGGAATATATAATGGGAAATAAGGAAATGGCAGATCAACTAAATGCATACTTTGGGTCAGTCTTTACGAAGGAAGACACAAAAAACCTCCCTGGGATATCGGGAAAAATAGGGACATTGGCAAAGGAGGAACTGACGCAAATCAATATCTCTAAGGATATGGTGTTAAGGAAGCTAAAGGGATTGAAGGTGGACAAATCCCCAGGGCCTGATAACATGCATCCTAGGGTACTGAAGGAGGTGGCCCTAGAGATAGCGGATGCACTAAGGATGATTTTTCAGAATTCATTAGACTCGGGAACAGTGCCGATGGATTGGAGGGTAGCTAACGTTACCCCACTATTCAAAAAGGGGGGTAGGGAAAAAGCAGGTAATTACAGACCTGTAAGCCTTACATCAGTTGTGGGCAAAATGCTGGAGTCCATCATTAAGGATGAAATAGCGGAGCACTTAGCAAATGGGGACAGGATAGGACAGAGTCAACATGGATTTACAAAGGGTAAATCGTGCTTGACTAATCTATTGGAATTTTTTGAGGGAGTAACTGGTAGAATAGATGGGGGAGAGCCAGTAGATGTGGTGTACCTGGACTTCCAAAAGGCCTTCGATAAGGTCCCACATAAAAGATTAGCATGGAAAATTGAGGCTCATGGGATAAAGGGGAAAGTTTTGGCGTGGATAGGGAACTGGCTGTCAGATAGAAAACAGAGAGTTGGAATAAACGGCTCATTTTCTGAATGGCAGGCAGTAACAAGTGGGGTACCACAGGGATCTGTCCTGGGCCCCCAGCTGTTCACAATTTACATTAATGACCTGGATCAGGGAGTCGGATGCAGCATTTCCAAATTTGCAGACGACACTAAACTAGGAGGTGGGGTGGGCTCAGAGGAAGAGACCAGGAAGCTCCAGAGCGATTTGGACAGACTGGGCGATTGGGCGGATAAATGGCAGATGCACTATAATGTGGACAAGTGCGAAGTTATCCACCTTGGGTGCAGGAACGGGAGGGCAAATTATTATTTAAATGGCAATAGATTGGGAGAGGGGGAAGTACAGAGAGACCTGGGTGTTCTTGTACACCAGTCACTGAAGGCGAGCATGCAGGTGCAACAGGCGGTCAAGAAGGCAAACGGTATGCTGGCCTTCATAGCAAAAGGGTTAGAATACAGGAACAGGGATACCTTGCTGCAGCTGTACAGGGCACTGGTGAGACCACACCTCGAGTACTGTGTACAGTTTTGGTCGCCTCATCTGAGGAAGGATGTTCTTGCCATGGAGGGGGTGCAGCGGCGATTCACCAGGCTGATACCAGGAATGGCGGGAATGACCTATGAGGAGAGACTATGTAGTTTAGGGATGTACACACTGGAGTTTAGAAGATTGAGAGGGGACCTCATAGAAGTGTATAAAATTCTGACAGGTCTAGACAGACTGGATGCAGAAGGAATGTTTCCCTTGGCGGGTGAGAACAGAACTAGAGGACATAATTTAAGGATAAGGGCTAAACCATTTAGGACAGAGATGAGGGGGAATTTCTTCACTCAGAGAGTGGTGAACCTGTGGAACTCATTGCCACAGAGGGCAGTGTACGCCAGCTCATTAAATATATTTAAGAGGGAATTAGATATATTTCTACGGGCAAAAGGGGTTAAGGGTTACGGAGAGAAGGCGGGGACGGGATACTGAATTAAAGGATCAGCCATGATCTCATTAAATGGCGGAGCAGGCACGAAGGGCCGAATGGCCTACTCCTGCTCCTATCTTCTATGTATCTATGTAAGTATCTATCCCCTTGACTATACTGTCCCCTACCACAACTACATTCCCTTTCACTCCCCCCACTTGAATGAACTCCTGCACCATGGTGCCATGGTCAGCTTGCTCATCCATCCTGCAGGCTTTTTCCTCATCCACACAGGCAGCAAGTACCTCATACCTGTTGGACAAGAGCAAAGGCTGTGGCTCCTCCAGCACTGCACCTGGGGTCCCCTTACCTGCCTGAGTTGCAGTCACACCCTCCTGTCCTGATCACTAACCAGACCTGTACCACTAACCTAACCTAAGGGGTGTGACTGCCTCCGGGATCAAAGTGCCCAGGTAACTCTCCCCATCCCTGAAGCCCTGCAATGTCTGCACCTCAGATTCCAGCTCAAAAACTCTGAGTTGAAGTTCCTCAAGATGCAGGCACTTACTGCAAACATGGTTGTCCAGGATCACAATGCTCTCCACAAACTCTCACATGCTGCAGTTGTGGCACACCGCTTACACTGCCATCCGAGGGAAATTTTGCCCCCTTAGACTCTCTCTGGTATTTGGAATCAGAAGATGAAAGGACAAATGGAGATTACAAAATACATGAGGGAAAGTGATGCACTCAAACTAAAGTATATCTCTGTTGAATCAATAGATCAGCTCGGTCATTGATGTCCTAATTCCCACTGTGTGTACCAAATGGGATAATCAATCGCTGAGAACCTCAAGCATCCAGACCGCTGGCATTATGTAATGTACAACTAACCAATCATGTCATAACGTAGGCAGAGATGGAGTGTTTTGTAACTGTTGCCACAATGATTCAACTTAGTTATCTGAAACTCTAAACTTGAGCTCTAAGCCAACAGCGTGAAGCTGTTGTGAAAGGACATTGGGTGTTAGGACGTATAACTAGGACAATTCAATGTAAAGCTACCAGTACAATCTTTACCATGGTCAGACTACATCTAGAATGTGTGTTCCCCTCACATGGTGGGGAATAGAGAGACCCCAGAAAAGGTTCAGCAGAGGGTGAATCGATTCATAGCTAGTTTAAGGGCCCTCAGTTATCAGGGCAGAATAAGAGAGCTGGGGCTCTTTGGAGAAGCACAGACTTCATATAATCAAAGGACTAGAAATTCATGGTCTGAGCACCACTCTGTAGCGCCATTAAATGGTGGCAATGTGGCGGCTGCTGCTCGTTTGCCAGCTGCCGGCGGGTCCTGCAGCGGCCGCTGTTTCGGTCCTTACCTTCGTACTGCTGATAATTGGCAACGCCAAGCTGGACTAAATGGTGGCATTGTGATGTCAATGGGCAACATCAACTTAACATCACAAACGCGAACTTTGACACTAGCGATGAATTCATTACTGGGTCCTAAGGCTGACAGTAGCGATGTCAGCACCTCTTAAAGGGACACACACATCTTTCAGGTAAATCTGTATTTAAGCTTCTGGACTGGGTTTTTTTGATTTTATTTTGGTGGTGGCTTGCTGCAATAGATGTTAAAAGTTTTTTAAGTGTGTAGGGAGTGCTGCTGGGTGCTTGCAAGGGCTCGGATGGTAAATGAAGGCCTTTGAGAAGACAGAAAATGCTGCAAATACTCAGCAGGTCAGGCAACATCCGTGGAGAGAAAAACAGAGTTCACGTCTCAGGTCAAGATGCTGCCTGACCAGCTGAGTATTTCCAACATTTTAAGCTGGCATTTCAGATTTATGGCATCCGCTTGCAGAGGGAAGAGGAAGAGGCAGAAGAGGAGGAAGCAAATGGAAGGATGCATCCCAGACAGCCCCTTTCTTGCCGGGATATCCAGGATGGAATCATCCGCCTGCCGTCCCAGAGACCACAACTCCAATTCCCCTTTCAACATTAGTCCCACACCTTACCTTCCATCTGTTGCTGACCATCACACCGTCCTCCTGGCCACAATGCTGAAATAAAAGCCACCACTAAGCAAACTTTCCAATCCAACTATATACATCTATCCATCCAATGTGGCTGACTCGCTTCTGCCCACTTCTGGTGCTTCCTGCGGTGGCCGTCATTTTGGGGAGGTTGGTAGCGCTGCCATTGCCAGCGCTCGCTCCAGATATTTAGATTAGGCAGATCGTGATGTCAGTGAGTGTGCAACGCTGATTTGATGCACGATCTGCCATTTTGGATGTCGCCGCTCCATTCAATGCCCTCGCCTAATCACGACCAGCTGACCAAGCGTTCAGCAGCATGAGGGACCCCCCGGCACCGATATTTAAAAGGATTATCATCAACAACTTGCAGCTGACTTGCTTTTTCATTGCTACTGGCTCTGTGTAAGTTTGTGCAACTGTTTGGAGCTTTCTACAGTTATTTAAAGTTGGTGAGGTGACAGGGAGCGTTGGTGCAAGTGGAGAACACCTTCTGAATTCAAGGGCTCTGCTCACATCACTTGCTCCCAGTCATGGGGACTCTGCTTGCAGTCCCTTGCACTCGGATATAACAGGGAGATGGAGCAGAGGCAGCAAAGAAGAGGACAAGCTGCTCGCAGAGGGAGGAGGAGGGGCAGGAGGGCTCTCAGCAGGAGGCCTTACCCACCTGGGGTCTTCCGAGAACACTTCTCCTACCTGCATTTAAGCCAGGAGCATTTAAGCTAGGAGGCAGAACTCTGCCACCTCCTGGAACCAGACCTGCAGCCACAGAGCAGGGCAACCACGGCGCTGCCAGTGGCCCTCAAGGTCACAGTGGCCCTCAATATTTTTGCCACTGGATCCTTCCAGTCTGCAGTAGGAGACATAGCTAACATCTCCCAGTTCGCCGTCCATCACTGCATCCAGGTCACTGAGGTGCTCCACTCCAGGAGAAGGGACTTCATTTCCTTCTCCCTAGACAGAGAAGCAGGAGGAGCGTGCATGTGGCTTTGCCAGGGCAGTGGGCTTCCCCATGGTGCAGGGCACCATCGACAGCACACACGTGGCTTTGTGGGCATCGCATAACAATCCTGAGATGTACCACAACCGCAAAGGCTCCACTCACTTAATGTGCAGTTGGTGTGCGACCACGCCCAGCACATCATGATGGTGAATGCCCGGTATCCTGGCAGCAACCGAGATGCCTTAATCCTGTGAAAGTCTCCTGTGCCAGCAATCTTCCAGCCACCATACCAAGCCCGAGGGTGGCTGCTCGGCAACAAGAGCTATCCGCTCTACACCTGGCTAATGATTCCCCTCCGTAACCCCACCACTCATAGCCAGCACTCATATAATGACAGCCATGCTGCCACCAGGAACGTCATTGAGGAGACCATCGGGGTGCTGAAGCAACAGGAGGAAGAAGAGGAAGAGGAAGGCAGGAGGCAGGCAGCACATTCCCGTTCCGGGCGGGCTGTCCGTGAACACCTCATCAGACTCCGATTCCACTGAATGAAACCCCAGATCCCCGTTGTATACCACATCCTGAATTTACCATCCCTCTGTCACTTGTAAACCTGGCGATGATGGCAGCAGTCTGCGCTTCCACTGCAGCACTCAGACATTGGGTCGCTTCCGCCTGTGCTGCAATGGAAGCCGCGAGATCGCCCATCACACCCACCAGCATCTTTGGGTCCACAAGGTCTCTCCTGGAGTTCTCCATCATTTCCATCCTGGAAATCGTGGCTCCAAGCTCTTCGCAAAGCCCCGTGCGATGTTGGGGCTGGACTCCTCCATGCTCCATTGACAAGAGGCTCTCTGGTAGGCCTGTCATTGCACCAAGCCTTTCCGTGTGCATGCCCATCACCCTTCTTCTAAAACCGCCCCATTGAGATCATCATCTGAGTCCTGTGGAGCAGAACTCGTGCGCGAACTCGCCCTCCGAGGAGCTGGCACCTGAGGTACCCTTTCCACCTGGCCAACCTGCAGCCCACTGGTGCCCAGTGCCTCACCCTGTGCAGATACTGCCTCTATACTGCCCGCTAAAGTCCGTGCGGTGCCATTTTCTGAGCTGGTGTCTGCAAGTGCCAGATGCAGTGTCTTCTTCTCCTCTTCCATCAGTGCCTTTCTCATGCTCAGGGACAGGCTGGGCAGGTTGCAATTATTCTGTATCTGAAAGTAGAAAGGCACAAGGGTCGGGTTGTGGTGAGGAGAAGGGGGGAAAGCAAGATATCCATACATACACCATCAGCAGCTTGTAAGTGAAAATAGATTGTGGGTTGAGGGGGAGGTGGGATGTGAGAAGTAGGATTAGGTATGAGCATACCATCATCATCAGCGATGTTTCCACTTCTCCGCTGGCCACGGACTCTGTCACAGCCCCTCCAATTATTTGCAACACTGATTCCTTCAGGTAGGTTAGGTTCTCATCCCTCGCTTAGCTGCCTCCCGTCTGCTGCTGCTCCTGGCGGTTATGAACCACCTTTGCCTGCAAGAGAAAGGGAAGTGTGTCAGTGAGTGTGGTGTGATATATTTTGATGATGTGTCTGCCATGGTTGAATAACTGCAAGGTGTGAGATGTGGGTGTGAGTATTGCAGCAGTAGTAAGTGTGTGAGGGTGAAGTGAAGCTCTGATTGTGAGGTTTCAGACCATAATCTCTGCCCCATCCTTTTATTTCTCCATTTTTTCTCTCTCTCTCACATGGCAGCTGTCTTTCATTCTGTCATCACCATTTACACTTCATCTAGAGCCATCTTTTGTTTCTTAACTTGTCCCATTACCATCTCCTTTTGCCTCGCACCATCATCCCTTTTGTCTCTTAATCTCTCCTGCCTTCCAGCCTATCACAGACCTTCCCTTTTGTTCTTTCCTCCCCTCCCCCCTTTCCCTCCCCCTGCACTTGCTTAAAAACTTGTTCCATCTCCAGCTTTTTCCAGTTCTGACGAAGGGTCATCGACCTGAAACGTTAACTCTGTTTCTCTCTCGACAGATACTGCCTGACCTGCTGAGTATTTCCAGCATTTTCTGTTGTTACCTCTGATTGTGAGTGGTAATAGCTCGAGATTGTTGGTCGGTGAGTGATGGGGGTGTGGTGCATTAAGCAGTGTGTGAGGCTTGTGGTGCAGAGAGTGGGAAATGGCTTTTGCTGAAGCCTTCACACACCTTGACCGGCCGTGTGAGGTCATTAAACTTTTTGCGGCACTGGATCCAGGTCCTGGGGGATCAACACTTGTTGCAGTGACGGATTGTGCAATCTGCTCCCAGACCCTTCTGCTGTTTAACCTTCACGGCCTCTTGCCCCCATGCGGGTATAGGACATCCTGTTGGCATTGGACGCCCAGGATCAAGGCCTCCAGTGTGGAGAAACTTCTCTCGGGTGTCGCACCATGGCTTCGTTACATCTGACAATGAGGCGCTGCTGCAACAAAGTACCTCCCCTTTAAGTAGTGGAGTGAGCCTAATCCAACCTTTATTGGCCAGTAGACTGCACCCAATATTGCCCCTTCACCCTCCACCCGTTGAGCACTAAGCCAATCAGCAGTGCGTTTAGCGCTGAGATCAGTGTGCCAATCATTATAATGAGTAGGCAGCACGAAGTTTGCGTGCTGCCCACACCACTTAGAACGGGCACGGGCAACGTGCCCCTGTCCGTTTTCGGGCCTAATCCAATTTCTAGGCCAGAGTGTATAAAGTGGTGTCCCCCCAGACGGCCCCGAGGGAACTATCAGGATCACTGCAATTTTTGATATATATTTATGTATATATAAATGATCCGAACTTGGATATAGGGGGCATCATTTCAAAGCTGGCAGAGGACACCAAACTCGGAAATGTAGTAAACAGTGAGGAGGATAGTTACAGACTTCAGGAGGACATGGACAGACTGGTGAAATGGGCAGACACATGGTTGATTAAATCGAACACAGAGAAGTGTGAAGTGATGCATTTTGGAAGGAAGATTGATGAGAGGGAATATAAACTAAATGGCACAATGTTAAAGTGGGGACAGAAACAGAGACCTGGGGGTGTCTGTACACACATCTTTGAAGGTGGCAGGACAAGTTGAGAAAACTGTTAAAAAAAAGCAAATGGGATCATTGGCTTTATAAACAGAAGCATAGAGTACAAAAGTAAGGATGTTATGATGAACCTTTATAAAACATTGGTTAGGCACCAGCTGGAGTACTGGGTCCAATTCTGGGCACCACACTGTACTGTAAACATAAACTCAATTCATAACTCTATACTGTAAGCTCCAGGCCGGGTTTGTCCTCGGAGCCACTGCAGCTCTGTTGCTGCATCTTTGCCAGAAGTGCGTCAGAAAACTTAAAGTTCCACGGGCAGAGCAGAAACAGGTAGATCCATGGGCTTGTGGAATAGAGGGCCCGAGGGAACAGGTAGAGTCATGGGCTTGTGGAATAGACGGCCCCGAGGGAACAGGTAGATCCATGGGCTTGTGGAATAGACGGCCCCGAGGGAACAGGTAGATCCATGGGCTTGTGGAATAGACGGCTCTGAGGGAACAGGTAGATCCATGGGCTTGTGGAATAGACGGCTCTGAGGGAACAGGTAGATCCATGGGCTTGTGGAATAGACGGCTCTGAGGGAACAGGTAGAGTCATGGGCTTGTGGAATAGACGGCCCCGAGGGAACAGGTAGATCCATGGGCTTGTGGAATAGACGGCTCTGAGGGAACAGGTAGATCCATGGGCTTGTGGAATAGACGGCTCTGAGGGAACAGGTAGATCCATGGGCTTGTGGAATAGACGGCTCTGAGGGAACAGGTAGAGTCATGGGCTTGTGGAATAGACGGCTCTGAGGGAACAGGTAGATCCATGGGCTTGTGGAATAGACGGCCCGAGGGAACAGGTAGATCCATGGGCTTGTGGAATGGACAGCTCTGAGGGAACAGGTAGATCCATGGGCTTGTGGAATAGACGGCTCTGAGGGAACAGGTAGAGTCATGGGCTTGTGGAATAGACGGCTCTGAGGGAACAGGTAGATCCATGGGCTTGTGGAATAGACGGCCCGAGGGAACAGGTAGATCCATGGGCTTGTGGAATGGACAGCTCTGAGGGAACAGGTAGATCCATGGGCTTGTGGAATAGACGGCCCGAGGGAACAGGTAGCGTTATAAGAACATAAGAAATTGGAGCAGGAGCAGGACATTAGGCCCCTCGAGCCTGCTATGCCATCCAACGAGATCATGGCTGATCATCCAAATTTAGTACCCTGCCCCTGCCCTATCCCCATACCCCTTGATCCCTTTAACCTTAAGAAATATATCTAACTCCTTCTTGAATATATTTAATGAATTGGCCTCAACTGCCTTCTGTGGTAGAGAATTCCACAGGTTCACCACTCTCTGGGTGAAGAAATTCCTCCTCATCTCTGTCCTAAATGGCTTACCCCTTATCCTTAGACTGTGACCCCTGGTTCTGGACTCCCCCGCCATCGGGAACATCCTTCCTGCATCTAACCTGTCTAGTCCTGTTAGAATTTTATAAGTTGCAATGAGATCCCCTCTCATTCTTCTAAACTCCAGCAAGTATAAGCCCAATCGACCCAATCTCTCCTCATATGTCATTCCTGCCATCCCAGGTATCAGTCTGGTGAATCTTCGCTGAACTCCCTCCATGGCAAGAACATCCTTCCTCAGATTAGGCGACCAAAACTGCGCACAATACTCAAGGTGTGGTCTCACCAAGGCCCTGTACAACTGCAGCAAGACATCCTTGCTGTTGGACTCGAATCCTCTCACTACGAAGGCCAACATACCATTTGCCTTCTTAACCGCCTGCTGCACCTGCATGCTTACCTTCTGCGACTGGTGCACAAGGACACCCAGGTCTCGTTGCACTTCCCCTTTTCCCAATCTATTGCCATTCAGATAATAATCTGCCTTCCTGTTGTTGCCACCAAAGTGGATAATCTTGCATTTATCCACATTATACTGTATCTGCCATACATCTGCCCAATCACCCAAACTGTCCAAATCATACTGGAGTTTCTCTGCAGCCTCCTCACAGCACACACGCCCACCCAGCTTTGTGTCGTCTGCAGACTTGGAGATATTACATCTAGTTCTCTCATCTAGATCATTAATATATATTGTGAGCAGCTGGGGTCCTAGCACCGATCCCTGCGGTACCGCACTAGTCACTGCCTGCCACTCGAAAAAAGACCCGTTTATTCCAACTCTTAGCTTCCTGTCTGCCAACCAGTCATGAACTTGTGGATTAGACGGCCCCGAGGGAACAGGTAGTTCCATGGGCTTGTGGATTAGACGGCCCCGAGGGAACAGGTAGTTCCATGGGCTTGTGGATTAGACGGCTCTGAGGGAACAGGTAAAGCCATGGGCTTGTGGAATAGACGGCTCTAAGGGAACAGGTAGATCCATGGGCATGTGGAATAGACGGCTCTGAGGGAACAGGTAGATTCATGGGCTTGTGGAATAGACGGCTCTAAGGGAACAGGTAGATCCATGGGCTTGTGGAATAGACGGCCCCGAGGGAACAGGTAGAGTCATGGGCTTGTGGAATAGACGGCTCTAAGGGAACAGGTAGATCCATGGGCTTGTGGAATAGACGGCCCCGAGGGAACAGGTAAAGCCATGGGCTTGTGGAATAGCAAAATACTGCGGATGTTGGAAATCCGAAATAACAACAGAAAATGCTGGAAAAACTCAGCAGGTCAGGCAACATCCGTGGAGAGAAATTTGAGTTGACGTTTCGGGTCGAACCCTTCTTCAAAACTGGAAAGAAAAGAAGATAGATCGGAGGCAGGGCTGCGCTCGGACAAAAGAATAAAAGAAACAAAAGAAGTAAAAGAGACAATAAAAGTATTAGAAGCTAGACGAGATGGTAATAGGCTGAGATTAGGTGTAAAGTGTACTGGCAGGGCAAGAGATAGCTGCCAGGTGTGAGAGAGAAACAAAAGGAAAGGGCGGGAGGGGAAAAGGAGTGGAAAAATTACAAGAAAAAATGAAATAGGGGCCGAGGTTATGATCTGAAATTGTTGAACTCGATATTGAGTCCGGAAGGCTGCAGAGTGCCTAATCGGAAGATGAGGTGCTGTTCCTCGAGTTTACGTTGAGCTTCTGTGGAACAGTACAAGAGGCCAAGGACGGTGAGGTCCGAGTGGGAATGGAGCGGTGAATTAAAATGACAGGCGACCGGAAGCTCGGGGTCACCCTTACGGACTGAACGGAGGTGTTCCGCAAATCGGTCACCCAATCTGCGTTTGGTCTCCCCCAGGAGACCGCATCGTGAGCAGCGAATACAGTATACTAGATTGCGAGAAGTACAAGTAAATCGCTGTTTCACCTGGAAGGGGTGTTTGGGGCCCTGGACAGTGGGAAGGGGGGAGGTATAGGGGCAGGTGTTACATCTCCTCCGCTTGCACGGGAAGGTGCCAGGCGAAGGGGAAGGGCTGTTTGGGGTGATAGAGGAGTGGACTAGGGTGTCTCGGAGGGAGCGGTCCCTGCGGAATGCTGAAAGGGGAGGGGAGGGGAAGATACGTTTGGTGGTGGGATCACTTTGGAGGTAGCGGAAATGCCGGAGGATGATCCGTTGAATGTGGAGGCTGGTGGGGTGAAAGGTGAGGACAAGGGGAACCCTATCGTGGTTCCGGGAGGGAGGGGCAGGGGTGAGGGCAGAAGTGCGGGAGATAGAACTGACACGGTCGAGGGCAGAGTCGACCACGGTAGAGGGGAATCCTCGGTTGCGGAAAAAGGAAGACATGTCGGAAGCACTGGTGTGGAAGGTGGCATCGTCGGAGCAGATACGGCGGAGACGGAGAAACTGGGAGAATGGAATAGAGTCCTTATAGGAGGTGGGGTGGGAGGAAGTGTAGTCCAGGTAGCTGTGGGAGTCAGTGGGCTTGTAGTGAATATTGGTCGATAACCTATCCCCAGAGATGGAGACGGAGAAGTCGAGGAAGGGAAGGGAAGAGTCAGAGATGGACCATGTGAAGGTGAGGGAAGGGTGGAAATTGGAGGCAAAGTGAATGAAATTGTCTAGTTCGGGACGAGAGCAGGAAACGGCACCGATACAGTCATCAATGTATCGGAAAAAGAGGTGAGGGAAGGGACCCGAGTAGGACTGGAACAAAGATTGTTCCACATAGCCCACGAAAAGGCAGGCATAGCTAGGACCCATGCGGGTACCCATGGCAACACCTTTGATTTGGAGGAAATGAGTGGAGTTAAAGGAGAAGTTGTTCAATGTGAGAACAAGTTCAGCCAGGTGGAGGAGGGTAGTGGTGGATGGGGACTGGTCGGGCCTCTGTTCAAGGAAGAAGCAGAGCGCCCTCAGGCCATCCGGGTGGGGGATGGAGGTGTAGAGGGATTGTACGTCCATGGTGAAAAGGAAGCGGTTGGGGCCAGGAAACTGGAAACTGTTAAAGTGGCGGAGGGCGTCAGAAGAGTCGCGGATGTAGGTGGGAAGAGACTGGACAAGGGGAGAAAAGATAGAGTCAAGATAGGAAGAGATAAGTTCCGTGGGGCAAGAACAGGCTGAAACGATGGGTCTACCAGGGCAGTCCTGTTTGTGGATCTTGGGAAGGAGGTAGAAGCGGGCTGTGCGGGGTTGGGGAATTATGAGGTTGGTGGCAGCGGGGGGAAGATCTCCAGAGGAGATGAGGTCAGTGACAGTCTTGGAAACGGTGGTTTGATGTTCGGTAGTGGGGTCATGGTCCAGGTGGAGGTAGGAGGAGGTGTCGGAGAGTTGGCGTTCAGCTTCCGCTAGGTAGAGGTCAGTGCGCCAAACAACAACAGCACCACCCTTGTCAGCGGGTTTAATGACAATGTCAGGGTTGGATCTAAGAGAATGGAGTGCTGCAAGTTCAGAGGGAGGTAGGTTGGAGTGAGTGAGGGGAGCAGAGAAAGATCCATGGGCTTGTGGAATAGACGGCCCCGAGGGAATAGGTAGATCCATGGGCTTGTGTAATAGAGGGCTCTGAGGGAACAGGTAGATCCATGGGCTTATGGAATAGACGGCTGTGAGGGAACAGGTAGATCCATGGGCTTGTGTAATAGACAGCCCCGAGGGAACAGGTAGATTCATGGGCTTGTGTAATAGATGGCTCTGAGGGAACAGGTAGTTCCATGGGCTTGTGTAATAGAGGGCCCCGAGGGAACAGGTAGAGTCATGGGCTTGTGGAATAGATGGCTCTGAGGGAACAGGTAGATCCATGGGCTTGTGGAATAGACGGCTCTGAGGGAACAGGTAGAGTCATGGGCTTGTGGAATAGAGGGCCCCGAGGGAACAGGTAGATCCATAGGCTTGTGGAATAGATGGCTCTGAGGGAACAGGTAGAGTCATGGGCTTGTGGAATAGATGGCTCTGAGGGAACAGGTAGATCCATAGGCTTGTGGAATAGACGGCCCCGAGGGAACAGGTAGAGCCATGGGCTTGTGGAATAGACGGCTCTGAGGGAACAGGTAAAGCCATGGGCTTGTGGAATAGACGGCTCTGAGGGAACAGGTAGAGTCATGGGCTTGTGGAATAGATGGCTCTGAGGGAAAAGGTAGAGTCATGGGCTTGTGGAATAGACGGCTCTGAGGGAACAGGTAGAGTCATGGGCTTGTGGAATAGACGGCCCGAGGGAACAGGTAGATCCATGGGCTTGTGGAATAGACGGCCCCGAGGGAACAGGTAGATCCATGGGCTTGTGGAATAGACGGCCCCGAGGGAACAGGTAGAGTCATGGGCTTGTGGAATAGACGGCTCTGAGGGAACAGGTAGATCCATGGGCTTGTGGAATAGACGGCCCCGAGGGAACAGGTAGAGTCATGGGCTTGTGGAATAGACGGCTCTGAGGGAACAGGTAGATCCATGGGCTTGTGGAATAGACGGCCCCGAGGGAACAGGTAAAGCCATGGGCTTGTGGAATAGACGGCTCTGAGGGAACAGGTAGATCCATGGGCTTGTGGAATAGACGGCCCCGAGGGAACAGGTAGAGTCATGGGCTTGTGGAATAGACGGCTCTGAGGGAACAGGTAGAGTCATGGGCTTGTGGAATAGACGGCCCGAGGGAACAGGTAGATCCATGGGCTTGTGGAATGGACAGCTCTGAGGGAACAGGTAGATCCATGGGCTTGTGGAATAGATGGCCCGAGGGAACAAGTAGCGTTATAAGAACATAAGAAATTGGAGCAGGAGCAGGACATTAGGCCCCTCGAGCCTGCTATGCCATCCAACGAGATCATGGCTGATCATCCCAATTTAGTACCCTGCCCCTGCCCTATCCCCATATCCCTTGATCCCTTTAGCCTTAAGAAATATATCTAACTCCTTCTTGAATATATTTAATGAATTAGCCTCAACTGCCTTCTGTGGTAGAGAATTCCACAGGTTCACCACTCTCTGGGTGAAGAAATTCCTCCTCATCTCTGTCCTAAATGGCTTACCCCTTATCCTTAGTCTGTGACCCCTGGTTCTGGACTCCCCCGACCATCAGGAACATCCTTCCTGCATCTAGTCTGTCTAGTCCTGTTAGAATTTTATAAGTTGCAATGAGATCCCCTCTCATTCTTCGAAACTCCAGCAAGTATAAGCCCAATTGACCCAATCTCTCCTCATACGTCATTCCTGCCATCCCAGGTATCAGTCTGGTGAATCTTCGCTGCACTCCCTCCATGGCAAGAACATCCTTCCTCAGATTAGGCGACCAAAACTGCACACAATACTCAAGGTGTGGTCTCACCAAGGCCCTGTACAACTGCAGCAAGACATCCTTGCTGTTGTACTCGAATCCTCTCACTACGAAGGCCAACATACCATTTGCCTTCTTAGCCGCCTGCTGCACCTGCATGCTTACCTTCTGCGACTGGTGCACAAGGACACCCAGGTCTCGTTGCACTTCCC
Source organism: Somniosus microcephalus (assembly GCF_052327205.1). NCBI lineage: Eukaryota > Metazoa > Chordata > Chondrichthyes > Squaliformes > Somniosidae > Somniosus > Somniosus microcephalus. The sequence goes on from NC_141008.1 coordinate 5,731,997, forward strand.
CTTTTCTCAATCTATTGCCATTCAGACAATAATCTGCCTTCCTGTTGTTGCCACCAAAGTGGATAATCTTGCATTTATCCACATTATTTTGCATCTGCCATGCATCTGCCCAATCACCCAACCTGTCCAAATCATACTGGAATTTCTCTGTAGCCTCCTCACAGCACACACACCCACCCAGCTTTGTGTCATCTGCAAACTTGGAGAATTTACATTTGTTCTCTCGTCTAGATCATTAATATATATTGTGAACAGCTGGGGTCCTAGCACCGATCCCTGCGGTACCGCACTAGTCACTGCCTGCCACTCGGAAAAAGACCCGTTTATTCCAACTCTTAGCTTCCTGTCTGCCAACCATCATGAACTTGTGGAATAGACGGCTCAGAGGGAACAGGTAGATCCATGGGCTTGTGGATTAGACGGCTCTGAGGGAACAGGTAGAGTCATGGGTTTGTGGAATAGACGGCCCTGAGGGAAGAATTAGATTCATGGGCTTGTGGAATAGACAGCTCCAAGGGAACAGGTAGATTCATGGGCTTGTGGAATAGATGGCCCGAGGGAACAGGTAGATTCATGGGCTTGTGGAATAGACGGCCCTGAGGGAACAGGTAGAGTCATGGGCTTGTGGAATAGACGGCCCTGAGGGAACAGGTAGATTCATGGGCTTGTGGAATAGATGGCCCTGAGGGAACAGGTAGATTCATGGGCTTGTGGAATAGACGGCCAGTTTGTGTGGTAATACGGACTGTTTTGAAGCATTCAATGCATTATACAACAATGAGTACAGGGAATAGGTTTGGGTCGGAAAAAGAAAAATTGCTCCGATCAAGTCCTGAGACAGAACCTAATCTACAGAGCAAAATAATTGGGCCATCCCGTCTTCTTCCTACATGTGTTTGTATTTAAAATTACTTTGATTTAGATGTAATTTAAAATGACACGGTGTCACCCTGTGGCGCAGTGGGCAGCACTCTCACCTCGGAGTCAGAAGGTCGTGGGTTCAAGTCCCACTCCAGAGACTTGAGCACATAATCCAGGCTGACACTCCAGTGCAGTGCAGAGGGAGTGCTGCACTGCCAGAGGTGCCGTCTTTCATATGAGACGTTAAACCGAGGCCCCATCTTCCCTCTCAGGTGGACATATAAGAACTCATGGCACTATTACAAAGAAGAGCAGCGGAGTTCTCCCTGGTGTCCTGACCAATAGTTGTTCCTCAACCAATGTCTAAAAACAGATTATCTTGTCATTATCACATTGCTGTTCATGGGGTCTTGCTGTGCGCATTCCCTACATTACAACAATGACCATTGCGGGAACGGTAGCATCATGGTTATGTTACTGGACTAATGATCCAGAGACCGGACTTCAAATCCCATCACGGCAGCTGGGGAGTTTAAATTCAGTTAATTAAATAAATCTGGAATAAAAAGCTAGTATCAGTAATGGTGACCATGAAACTGCCGGATTGTCATTAAAAACCCACCTGGTTCATTAATGTCCTTTAGGGAAGGAAATCTGCTGTCCTTACCCAGTCTGGCCTATAGGTGACTCCAGACCCACAGCAATGTGGTTGACTCTTAACTGCCCTCTGAAATGGCCCAGCAAGTCACTCAGTTGGAACAAACCGCTACGAATAACAATCATAAGAATAAAACCAGTTGGATCAACCTCGGCACTGGCTACGGGCACAACAATGGCACACCCAACCCAGTCGACCCTGCAAAGTCCTCCTCACCAACATCTGGGGACTTGTGCCAAAATTGGGAGAGCTGTCCCACAGACTAGTCAAACAACAGCCTGACATCGTCATACTCACAGAATCATACCTTTCAGCCAATGTCCCGAACTCCTCCACCACCATCCCTGGGTATGTCCTGTCCCTCCGGCAGAACACACCCACCAGGGCTGGCGGCACAGTGGTATAGAGTCGTGAAGGAGTGGCCCTGGGAGTCCTCAACATTGACTCCGGACCCCATTAAGTCTCATGGCTTCAGGTCAAGCATGGGCAAGGAAACCTCCTGCTGATTACCACCTACCGCCCTCCCTCACCTGATGAATTAGTACTCCTCCAAGTTGAACACCACTTGGAAGAAGCACTGAGGGTAGCAAGGGCACAGAATGTACTCTGGACGGGGGACTTCAATGTTCATCACCAATAGTGGCTCGGTAGCACCACTACTGACCGAGCTGGCCTAGTCCTGAAGGAGATAGCAGCCAGTCTGGGCCTGCGACAGGTGGTGAGAGAACCAACACCAAACCTACTTGTCCTTGTCCTCACCAATCTACCTGTCGCAGAAGCATCTGTCCATGACAGCATTGGTAGCAGTGACCACTGCACAGTCACTGTGGAGACGAAGTCCCATCTTCACACTGAGGAGTCCCTCCATCATGTTGTGTGGCACTACCACCCTGCTAAATGGGATAGATTCAGAACAGATCTAGCAGCTCAAAACTGGGCATCCATGAGGCGCTGTGGGTCATCAGCAGCAGCAGAATTGCATTCCACCACAATCTGTAACCTCATAGCCCGGCATATCCCTCACTCTACCATTACCATCAAGCCAGGGGACCAACCCTGGTTCAATGAGGAGTGTAGAAGGTCATGCCAGGAGCAGCACCAGGCGTACCTAAAAATGAGGTGCCAACCTGGGGAAGCTGCGACACAGCACCAGATGCATGCTAAACAGCGGAAGCAGCATGCTATAGACAGAGCTAAGCGATCCCACAATCAACGGATCAGATCAAAGCTCTGCAGTCCTGCCACATCCTGTCGTGAATTGTGGTGAATTTTTTTCTCTGAAAAAGAAGTTGACAGAAAGGCCTATCTACTGAAAGTCACCACTCGTAGCTTCCTACTTTAATGAGGGGAGAGGTAGTGAAAGTGAGTTGAAACATAGCACTGCCAATATTTATAGAAAAAGGAGGTCCTTCGGCCCATCGTGCCTCTGCTGGCTCTTTGGAAGATCAGTGTTTAGTCCCACACCCTCGCTTTTTGTCCATAACCCTGTGAGTTCCTCATCCTCCAGTACCGTCCAACTCCCTTTAAAATTATTGATGGAATCGGCTTCCACCACATTTTCAGGTCGAGCGTTCCAGATCACGACAAATCATTGAGTGAAAAAAATTCTCCTCCTCTCCCCTCTGGACCTTTTTCCAATGATGTTGAACTATGACCTCTCTGTTCTGACCCACTCGCCAGAGGGAATAGTTTTTCTCTCTCTACTCTATCAAAACCTCTCATCATCTTGTAAACCTCGATTAGGTCACCTCTTCACCTTCTCTGTTCCCAGGAGAACAGTCCGAACTTTTCCAAACTCTCCTCATAACTGAAGTCCCTCATGCCTGGTAACATCCTGGTAAACCTCTTCTGCACCCTTTCTAAGGCCTTTACTAACAACATTGTGGGTGTACCTACACCATATGGCCTGCAGCGGTTCAAGAAGGCGGCTCACCACCATCTTCTCAAGGGCAATTAGGGATGGGCACTAAATGCAGGCCTAGCCAGCGACGCCCACATCCCATCAATGAATTAAAAAAAACATCTTTCCTGAAGTGTGGGGCCCAGGATTGTCCACAACACTCCACAACACTCCAGCTGAGGCCTAACCAGTGATTTGTAAAGTTCCAGCACGATCCCTTTGTGGGGCATTTGTGCAGAGATGAAGGTAAGTAATGTAGGGCAAAAATAACTAGCACTCTTGTTGCCTTCCAGCATGATGCTGCAGTGCAGAAAAGGCAGAAAACAAAGAAATATAGTAACGTACACTTGGTAATGCCATGGCATATTTTCAGATCGACCATACGTAATGCACAGAGCATCCACAAGACAGGACGGTTGCAGATCAGCCAGGAAGCGTACAGGCGGAATAGTAAACGGTATCTCAAGCAGCAGAAGAACAAAAGTAACCCGGCCACCAATAACAATGTGTGGAAACAGAAGCAAGATCCGAGGACCATGGAGAAACCGCTGGCCACAGGTAAAAACCAACTCCAGCCAACGCCACTGGGAAGAACGTGGTTACGTTTAATTATTAATTACTTGCTCATAACCTAATCCTTGCCCGTACCCCAATCCTTGCACTTTACCCCAATCCTTGCACTTTACCCCAATCCTTGCACTTTACCCCAAACCTTGCACCTTACCCCAAACCTTGCACCTTAACCCAAACCTTGCACTTTACCCCAATCCTTGGACTTTACCCTAATCCTTGCCCATACCCAAATCCTTGCACTTCACCCCAATCCTTGCACTTTACCCCAATCCTTGCACTTTACCCCAATCCTTGCACTTTACCCCAATCCTTGCACTTTACCCCAAACCTTGCACCTTACCCCAAACCTTGCACCTTACCCCAAACCTTGCACTTTACCCCAATCCTTGCACTTTACCCCAATCCTTGCACTTTACCCCAAACCTTGCACCTTACCCCAAACCTTGCACCTTACCCCAAACCTTGCACTTTACCCCAATCCTTGCAATTTACCCCAATCCTTGCACTTTACCCCAATCCTTGCACTTTACCCCAATCCTTACACCAACCACAATCCTTGCACCAACCACAATCCTTGCACCAACCCCAATCCTTGCACCTTACCCCAATCCTTGCACCTTAGCCCAATCCTTGCACTTTACCCCAATCCTTACACCAACCACAATCCTTGCACCAACCACAATCCTTGCACCAACCCCAATCCTTGCACCTTACCCCAATCCTTGCACCTTAGCCCAATCCTTGCACTTTACCCCAATCCTTGCACTTTACCCCAATCCTTGCCCTTTACCCCAATCCTTACACCAACCCCAATCCGTGCACCTTACCCCAACCCGTGCACCTTACCCCAATCCTTGCACCTTACCCCAATCCTTGCACCTTACCCCAAACCTTGCACCAACCCCAATCCTTGCACCAACCCCAATCCTTGCACCAACCCCAATCCTTGCACCTTACCCCAAACCTTGCACCAATCCCAATCCTTGCACCAACTCCAATCCTTGCACCTTACCCCAATCCTTGCACTTTACCCCAAACCTTGCACCTTACCCCAAACCTTGCACCAACCCCAATCCTTGCACCTTACCCCAATCCTTGCATCTTACCCCAAACCTTGCACCTTACCCGAAAACTTGCACTTTACCCCAATCCTTGAACCTTACCCCAATCCTTGCACCTTACCCCAAACCTTGCAACAACCCCAATCCTTGCACCAACTCCAATCCTTGCACCTTACCCCAATCCTTGCACCTTACCCCAAACCTTACCCCAATCCCTGCACCTTACCCCAATCCTTGCACCTTACCCCAATCCTTGCACTTAACCCCAGTTCTTGCACGAACCCCAAACCTTGCACCTTACCCCAAACCTTGCACCAACCCCAATCCTTGCACCTTACCCCAATCCTTGCATCTTACCCCAAACCTTGCACCTTACCCGAAACCTTGCACTTTACCCCAATCCTTGAACCTTACCCCAATCCTTGCACCTTACCCCAAACCTTGCAACAATCCCAATCCTTGCACCAACTCCAATCCTTGCACCTTACCCCAATCCTTGCACCTTACCCCAAACCTTACCCCAATCCCTGCACCTCACCCCAATCCTTGCACCTTACCCCAATCCTTGCACTTAACCCCAGTTCTTGCACGAACCCCAATCCTTGCACCAACCCCAATCCTTGCACCAACCCCAATCCTTGCACCTTACCCCAAACCTTGCACCAATCCCAATCCTTGCACCAACTCCAATCCTTGCACCTTACCCCAATCCTTGCACTTTACCCCAAACCTTGCACCTTACCCCAAACCTTGCACCAACCCCAATCCTTGCACCTTACCCCAATCCTTGCATCTTACCCCAAACCTTGCACCTTACCCGAAAACTTGCACTTTACCCCAATCCTTGAACCTTACCCCAATCCTTGCACCTTACCCCAAACCTTGCAACAACCCCAATCCTTGCACCAACTCCAATCCTTGCACCTTACCCCAATCCTTGCACCTTACCCCAAACCTTACCCCAATCCCTGCACATTACCCCAATCCTTGCACCTTACCCCAATCCTTGCACTTAACCCCAGTTCTTGCACGAACCCCAAACCTTGCACCTTACCCCAAACCTTGCACCAACCCCAATCCTTGCACCTTACCCCAATCCTTGCATCTTACCCCAAACCTTGCACCTTACCCGAAACCTTGCACTTTACCCCAATCCTTGAACCTTACCCCAATCCTTGCACCTTACCCCAAACCTTGCAACAATCCCAATCCTTGCACCAACTCCAATCCTTGCACCTTACCCCAATCCTTGCACCTTACCCCAAACCTTACCCCAATCCCTGCACCTTACCCCAATCCTTGCACCTTACCTCAATCCTTGCACTTAACCCCAATTCTTGCACTAACCCCAAACCTTGCACCTTACCCCAATCCTTGCACCAACCCCAATCCTTGCACTTTACCCCAATTCTTGCACCAACCCCAAACCTTGCACCTTACCCCAATCCTTGCACCAACCCCAATCCTTGCACCAACCCCAATCCTTGCACCTTACCCCAAACCTTACCCCAATTCTTGCACTCGCCCCAATCCTTGCACTTTACTCCGATTCTTGCACCTTACCCAATCTTTCCACTTTACCCCAATAATTCCACGTTACCGAAATCCTTGCACTCATCCCAATCCTTGCACCTTACCCCAATCTTTGCTCCTTACCCCAATCCTTGCTCCTTACCCCAATCCTTGCTCCTTACCCCAAACCTTGCTCCTTACCCGAATCCTTGCTCCTTACCCCAATCCTTACTCCTTACCCCAATCGTTGCTCCTTACCCCAATCCTTGCTCCTTACCCCAATCCTTGCTCCTTACCCGAATCCTTGCTCCTTACTCCAATCCTTGCTCCTTACCCAAGTCCTTGCACCTTACCCCAGTCCTTGCACCTTACCCCAGTCCTTGCTCCTTATCCCAATCCTTGCTCCTTACCCCAATCCTTGCTCCTTACCCCAGTCCTTGCTCCTCACCCCAATCCTTGCTCCTTACCCCAATCCTTGCTCCTTACCCCAATCCTTGCTCCTTTTTCCAATCCTTGCTACTTACCCCAAACGTTGCTCCTTACCCCAATCCTTGCTCCTTACCCCAATCCTTGCTTCTTACCCCAATCCTTGCTCCTTACCCCAATCCTTGCTCCTTTTTCCAATCCTTGCTACTTACCCCAAACGTTGCTCCTTACCCCAATCCTTGCTCCTTACCCCAATCCTTGCTCCTTACCCCAATCCTTGCTCCTTACCCCAATCCTAGCTCATTACCCCAATCCTTGCTCCTTACCCCAATCCTTGCTCCTTACCCCAATCCTTGCTCCTTACCCCAATCCAAGCTCATTACCCCAATCCTTGCTCCTTACCCCAATCCTTGCTCCTTATTCCAATCCTTGCTCCTTACCCCAATCCTTGCTCCTTACCCCAATCCTTGCTCATTACCCCAATCCTTGCTCATTACCCCAATCCTTGCTCCTTACCCCAATACTTGCCCTTTATCCCAATCCTTGCTCTTTAACCCAATCCTTGCACTTACCCCAATCCTTGCTCCTTTCCCCAGTCCTTGCTCCTTACCCCAATCCTTGCTCCTTACCCCAATACTTGCCCTTTATCCCAATCCTTGCTCTTTAACCCAATCCTTGCACTTACCCCAATCCTTGCTCCTTTCCCCAATCCTTGCTCCTTTCCCCAATCCTTGCACCTTACCCCAATCCTTCCACTTACCCCAATCCTTGCCCCTTCCCCAATCATTGCCACTCACCCCAATCCTTGCACTTACCCAAATTCTTGCACTTACCCCAATCCTTGCCCCTTCCCCAATCCTTGCACCTACACCAATCCTTGCCCTTTATCCCAATCCTTGTTCCTTACCCCAAATCTTACACTTACCCCTACCCTTGCACCAACCCCAATCCTTGAAACTTACCCCAATTGTTGCACCTGCCCCAGCCCTTGAAACTTACCCCAATCCTTGCTCCTTTTCCCAATCCTTGCACTTACCCCAATCCTTGCACTTACCCCAATCCTTGCACTTACCCCAATCCTTGCACTTACCCCAATCCTTGCTCCTTACCCCAATCCTCACTCCTTACCCCAATCCTTGCTCTTTACCCCAATCCTTGCTCCTTACCACAATCCTTGCACCTTACTCCAATCCTTGCACCTTACCCCAATCCTTGCATTTACCCCAATCCTTGCCCCTTACCCCAGTCCTTGCCCCTTCCCCAATCATTGCCACTCACCCCAATCCTTGCACTTACGCCAATCCTTGCCCCTTCCCCAATCATTGCATCTACACCAATCCTTGCACCTCACCCCAATCCTTGCACCTTACCGCAATCCTTGCAACTTACCCCAATTCTTGCAGTTACCCCAATCCTTGCACCTTACCCCAATCCTTGCTCTTTACCCCAATCCTTGCCCCTTACCCCAATCCTTGCAACTTACCCCAATCCTTGCTCTTTACCCCAATCCTTGTACCTTACCTCAATCCTTGCTCTTTACCCCAATTCTTACACCTTACCCCAATCCTTGCTCTTACCCCAATCCTTGCACTTACCCCAATCCTTGCAGTTACCCCAATCCTTGCTCCTCACCCCAATCCTTGCTCCTCACCCCAATCCTTGCTCCTTACCCCAATCCTTGCACCTTACCCCAAACCTTGCACCTTACCCCAATCCTTGCACCAACCCCAATCCTTGCACCAACCCCAATCCTTGCACCTTACCCCAAACCTTACCCCAATTCTTGCACTCGCCCCAATCCTTGCACTTTACTCCGATTCTTGCACCTTACCCAATCTTTCCACTTTACCCCAATAATTCCACTTTACCGAAATCCTTGCACTCATCCCAATTCTTGCACCTTATGCCAATCCTTGTACCTCACCCCAATCCTTGCTCCTTATTCCAATCCTTGCTCCTTATTCCAATCCTTGCACCTTACCCCAATCCTTGCTCCTTACCCCAATCCTTGCTCCTTACCCCAAACCTTGCTCCTTACCCGAATCCTTGCTCCTTACCCCAATCCTTACTCCTTACCACAATCGTTGCTCCTTACCCCAATCCTTGCTCCTTACCCCAATCCTTGCTCCTTACCCCAATCCTTGCTCCTTACCCGAATCCTTGCTCCTTACTCCAATCATTGCTCCTTACCCAAGTCCTTGCACCTTACCCCAGTCCTTGCTCCTTATCCCAATCCTTGCTCCTTACCCCAATCCTTGCTCCTTACCCCAGTCCTTGCTCCTTATTCCAATCCTTGCTCCTTACCCCAATCCTTGCTCCTTATTCCAATCCTTGCTCCTTACCCCAAACGTTGCTCCTTACCCCAATCCTTGCTCCTTATTCCAATCCTTGCTCCTTACCCCAATCCTTGCTCCTTACCCCAATCCTTGCTCCTTACCCCAATCCTTGCTCCTTACCCCAATCCTTGCTCCTTACCCCAATCCTTGCTCCTTACCCCAATCCAAGCTCATTACCCCAATCCTTGCTCCTTACCCCAATACTTGCTCCTTTCCCCAATCCTTGCACCTTACCCCAATACTTCCACTTACCCCAATCCTTGCACTTACCCAAATTCTTGCACTTACCCCAATCCTTGCCCCTTCCCCAATCCTTGCACCTACACCAATCCTTGCCCTTTATCCCAATCCTTGTTCCTTACCCCAAATCTTACACTTACCCCTACCCTTGCACCAACCCCAATCCTTGAAACTTACCCCAATTGTTGCACCTGCCCCAGCCCTTGAAACTTACCCCAATCCTTGCTCCTTACCCCAATCCTTGTACTTACTCCAATCCTTGCTCTTTACCCCATTCCTTGCTCCTTACCCCAATCCTTGCTCCTTACCCCAATCCTTGCTCCTTACCCCAGTCCTTGCTCCTTACCCCAATCCTTGCTCCTTACCCCAATACTTGCCCTTTATCCCAATCCTTGCTCTTTAACCCAATCCTTGCACTTACCCCAATCCTTGCTCCTTTCCCCAATCCTTGCTCCTTTCCCCAATCCTTGCACCTTACCCCAATCCTTCCACTTACCCCAATCCTTGCCCCTTCCCCAATCATTGCCACTCACCCCAATCCTTGCAGTTACCCAAATTCTTGCACTTACCCCAATCCTTGCCCCTTCCCCAATCCTTGCACCGACACCAATCCTTGCCCTTTATCCCAATCCTTGTTCCTTACCCCAAATCTTACACTTACCCCTACCCTTGCACCAACCCCAATCCTTGAAACTTACCCCAATTGTTGCACCTGCCCCAGCCCTTGAAACTTACCCCAATCCTTGCTCTTTAACCCAATTCTTGCACTTTACCCCAATCCTTGCTCCTTTTCCCAATCCTTGCACTTACCCCAATCCTTGCACTTACCCCAATCCTTGCACTTACCCCAATCCTTGCACTTACCCCAATCCTTGCTCCTTACCCCAATCCTCACTCCTTACCCCAATCCTTGCTCTTTACCCCAATCCTTGCTCCTTACCACAATCCTTGCACCTTACTCCAATCCTTGCACCTTACCCCAATCCTTGCATTTACCCCAATCCTTGCCCCTTACCCCAGTCCTTGCCCCTTCCCCAATCATTGCCACTCACCCCAATCCTTGCACTTACGCCAATCCTTGCCCCTTCCCCAATCATTGCATCTACACCAATCCTTGCACCTCACCCCAATCCTTGCACCTTACCGCAATCCTTGCAACTTACTCCAATCCTTGCAGTTACCCCAATCCTTGCACCTTACACCAATCCTTGCTCTTTACCCCAATCCTTGCCCCTTACCCCAATCCTTGCACCTTACCCCAATCCATGCACCTCACCCCAATCCTTGCTCCTAACCCCAATCCTTGCAACTTACCCCAATCCTTGCTGTTTACCCCAATCCTTGTACCTTACCTCAATCCTTGCTCTTTACCCCAATTCTTACACCTTACCCCAATCCTTGCTCTTACCCCAATCCTTGCACTTACCCCAATCCTTGCAGTTACCCCAATCCTTGCTCCTCACCCCAATCCTTGCTCCTCACCCCAATCCTTGCTCCTCACCACAATCCTTGCTCCTTACCCCAATCCTTGCACCTTACCCCAATCCTTGCACCTTTTCCCACTCCTTGCACTTACCCCAATCCTTGCACCTTACCCCAATCCTTGCACCTTATCCCACTCTTTGCACTTACCCCAATCCTTGCACCTTACTCCAATCCTTGCTCCTTACCTCAATCCTTGCACTTACCCCGATCCTTGCTCCTAACCCAATCCTTGCACTTACCCCAATCCTTGCTCTTTACCCCAATCCTTGCTCTTTACCCCAATCCTTGCTCCTTACCCCAATCCTTGCTCCTTACCCCAAACCTTACACTTACCCCTACCCTTGCACCAACCCCAATCCTTGAAACTTACCCCAATTGTTGCACCTACCCCAGTCCTTGAAACTTACCCTAATCCTTGCTCTTTACCCCAATTCTTGCACCTTACCCCAATCCTGGCCCCATATGACAATCCTTGCATCTTACCCCAATACTTGCCCTTTATCCCAATCCTTGCTCTTTAACCTAATCCTTGCCCCTTATCCCAATCCTTGCTCCTTACACCAATCTTGCACCTGCCACAATCCTCGCTCCTTACCCCAATCCTTGCTCCTTATCCCAATCCTCGCTCCTTACCCCAATCTTTGCACTTACCCCAATCCTTGCTCCTTACCCCAATCCTTACCCCAATACTTGCTCTTTACCCCAATCCTTGCACCTTACCCCAATCCTTGCACTTACCCCAATCCTTGCCCCTTACCCCAGTCCTTGCCCCTTCCCCAATCATTGCCACTCACCCCAATCCTTGCACCTTAACCCAATCCTTGCAACTTACCCCAATCCTTGCAGTTACCCCAATCCTTGCACCTTACCTCAATCCTTGCTCTTTACCCCAATCTTTGGCCCTTATCCCAATCCTTGTTCCTTACCCCAATTCTTGCACCTTACCACAATCCTTGCTCCATTTCCCAATCCTTGGATTTACCACAATCCTTGGACTTACCACAATCCTTGGACTTACCCCAATTCTTGCAGTTACCCCAATCCTTGCACTTACCCCAATCCTTGCACTTACCCCAATCCTTGCTCCGTACCCCAATCCTTGCACTTACCCCAATCCTTGCTCCGTACCCCAATCCTTGCACTTACCCCAATCCTTGCTCTTTATCCCAATCCTTGCACTTACCCCAATCCTTGCACTTACCCCAATCCTTGCACTTACCCCAATCCTTGCACTTACCCCAATCCTTACTCCTTACCCCAATCCTTGCACTTACCCCAATCCTTGCTCCTTACCCCAATCCTTGCACCTAACCCCAATCCTTGCTCTTTATCCCAATCCTTGCACCTTACCCCAATCCTTACTCCTTACCCCAATCCTTACTCTTTATCCCAATCCTTGCACCTTACCCCAATCCTTGCACCTTACCCCAATCCTTGCATTTACCCCAGTCCTTGCACCTTACCCCAATCCTTGCATTTACCCCAATCCTTGCCCCTTACCCAAGTTCTTGCCCCTTCCCCAATCATTGCACCTACACCAATCCTTGCACCTCACCCCAATCCTTGCACCTTACCCCAATCCTTTCACCTTACCCCAATCCTTGCAGTTACCCCAATCCTTACACCTTACCCCAATCCTTGCTCTTTACCCCAATCCATGCACCTCACCCCAATCCTTGCACCTTACTCCAATCCTTGCCCCTTCCCCAATCATTGCATCTACACCAATCCTTGCACCTCACCCCAATCCTTGCACCTTACCCCAATCCTTGCTACTAACCCCAATCCTTGCCCCTTATCCCAATCCTTGCTCCTTACCCCAAACCTTACACTTACCCCTACCCTTGCACCAACCCCAATCCTTGAAACTTACCCCAATTGTTGCACCTACCCCAGTCCTTGAAACTTACCCCAATCCTTGCTCTTTACCCCAATTCTTGCACCTTACCCCAATCCTGGCCCCATATGACAATCCTTGCATCTTACCCCAATACTTGCCCTTTATCCCAATCCTTGCTCTTTAACCTAATCCTTGCCCCTTATCCCAATCCTTGCTCCTTACACCAATCTTGCACCTGCCACAATCCTCGCTCCTTACCCCAATCCTTGCTCCTTATCCCAATCCTCGCTCCTTACCCCAATCTTTGCACTTACCCCAATCCTTGCTCCTTACCCCAATCCTTACCCCAATACTTGCTCTTTACCCCAATCCTTGCACCTTACCCCAATCCTTGCACTGACCCCAATCCTTGCCCCTTACCCCAGTCCTTGCCCCTTCCCCAATCATTGCCACTCACCCCAATCCTTGCACCTTAACCCAATCCTTGCAACTTACCCCAATCCTTGCAGTAACCCCAATCCTTGCACCTTACCTCAATCCTTGCTCTTTACCCCAATCTTTGGCCCTTATCCCAATCCTTGTTCCTTACCCCTATTCTTGCACCTTACCACAATCCTTGCTCCATTTCCCAATCCTTGGATTTACCACAATCCTTGGACTTACCACAATCCTTGGACTTACCCCAATTCTTGCAGTTACCCCAATCCTTGCACTTACCCCAATCCTTGCACTTACCCCAATCCTTGCACTTACCCCAATCCTTGCTCCGTACCCCAATCCTTGCACTTACCCCAATCCTTGCTCCGTACCCCAATCCTTGCACTTACCCCAATCCTTGCTCTTTATCCCAATCCTTGCACTTACCCCAATCCTTGCACTTACCCCAATCCTTGCACTTACCCCAATCCTTGCACTTACCCCAATCCTTACTCCTTACCCCAATCCTTGCACTTACCCCAATCCTTGCTCCTTACCCCAATCCTTGCACCTAACCCCAATCCTTACTCCTTACCCCAATCCTTACTCTTTATCCCAATCCTTGCACCTTACCCCAATCCTTGCACCTTACCCCAATCCTTGCATTTACCCCAGTCCTTGCACCTTACCCCAATCCTTGCATTTACCCCAATCCTTGCCCCTTACCCAAGTTCTTGCCCCTTCCCCAATCATTGCCACTCACCCCAATCCTTGCACTTACCCCAGTCCTTGCCCCTTCCCCAATCATTGCACCTACACCAATCCTTGCACCTCACCCCAATCCTTGCACCTTACCCCAATCCTTTCACCTTACCCCAATCCTTGCAGTTACCCCAATCCTTACACCTTACCCCAATCCTTGCTCTTTACCCCAATCCATGCACCTCACCCCAATCCTTGCACCTTACTCCAATCCTTGCTCCTTACCCCAATCCTTGCCCCTTCCCCAATCATTGCATCTACACCAATCCTTGCACCTCACCCCAATCCTTGCACCTTACCCCAAACCTTACACCAACCCCAATCCTTGAAACTTACCCCAATTGTTGCACCTACCCCAGTCCTTGAAACTTACCCCAATCCTTGCTCTTTACCCCAATTCTTACACCTTACCCCAATCCTTGCTCCTTTTCCCAATCCTTGCACTTACCCCAATCCTTGCACTTACCCCAATCCTTGCTCCGTACCCCAATCCTTGCTCCTTACCCCAATCCTTGCAGTTACCCCAATCCTTGCTGCTCACCCCAATCCTTGCACCTCACCCCAGTCCTTGCTCCTTACCACAATCCTTGCACCTTACCCCAATCCTTGCTCCTCACCACAATCCTTGCACTTACCCCAATCCTTGCCCCTTACCCCAATCCTTGCACCTTAACCCAATCCTTGCTCCTTACCCCAATCCTTGCACTTACCCCAATCCTTGCACCTTACCCCAATCCTTGCTCCTCACCACAATCCTTGCACTTACCCCAATCCTTGCTCCTTACCCCAATCCTTGCACCTTACCCCAATCCTTACACCTCACCCCAATCCTTGCACCTTACCCCAATCCTTGGACCAACCCCAATCCTTGCACCTTATCCCACTCCTTGCACTTACCCAAATCCTTGCACCTTACCCCAATCCTTGCAC
The DNA here is from genome assembly GCF_052327205.1 of Somniosus microcephalus. Classification (NCBI taxonomy): domain Eukaryota; kingdom Metazoa; phylum Chordata; class Chondrichthyes; order Squaliformes; family Somniosidae; genus Somniosus; species Somniosus microcephalus. The sequence goes on from NC_141008.1 coordinate 5,746,998, forward strand.
CTTATCCCACTCCTTGCAATTACCCCAATCCTTGCACCTTACCCCAATCCTTGCACCTTATCCCACTCCTTGCACTTACCCCAACCCTTCCACCTACCCCAATCATTGCTCCTTACCCCAATCATTGCTTCTTAACCCCAAACCTTGCACCCACCCCAAACCTTGCTCCTTAGCCCAATCCTTTCTCCTTACCCCAATCCTTGCTCCTTACCCCAATCCTTGCACTTACCCCAATCCTTGCTCCTTACCCCAATACTTGCACCTCCCCCAATCCTTGCTCCTTACCCCAATTCTTGCACTTACCCCAATCCTTGCTCTTTACCCCAATCCTTGCTCCTTACCTCAATCCTTGCTCCTTACCGCAATCCTTGCTCCTTACCCCAATCCTTGCTCTTTACCCCAATCCTTGCTCCTTACCCCAATCCTTGTTCCTTACCCCAATCCTTGTTCCTTACCCCAAACATTGCACCAACCCCAATCCTTGAAACTTAACCCAATTGTTGCACCTACCCCAGTCCTTGAAACTTAACCCAATCCTTGCTCTTCACCCCAATTCTTGCACCTTTCCCCAATCCTTGCACTTACCCTAATCCTTGCACTTACCCCAATCCTTGCACTTACCCCAATACTTGCACTTAGCCCAATCCTTGCACTTATCTCACTCCTTGCGCTTACCCTAATCCTTGCTCTTTACCCCAATCTTTGCTCCTTACCCCAGTCCTAGCTCCTTACCCCAATCCTTGCTCCTTACCCCAATCCTTGCTCCTCACCCCAATCCTTGCCCCTTACCCCAATCCTTGCTCCTACCCCAGTCCTTGCTCCTTACCCCAGTCCTTGCTCCTTACCCCAGTCCTTGCTCCTTACCCCAATCCTTGCAGTTACCCCAATCCTTGCTCTTTACCCCAATCCTTGCACTTACCCTAATCCTTGCTCTTTACCCCAATCCTTGCTCCTTACCACAATCCTTGCTCCTTACCCCAATCCTTGCACTTACCCCAATCCTTGCTCTTTACCCCAATCCTTGCTCCTTACCCCAATCCTTGCTCCTTACCCCAATCCTTGCACTTACCCCAGTCCTTGCTCCTTTCCCCAATCCTTGCTCCTCACCCCAATCCTTGCTCCTTATCCCAATCCTTGCTCCTTACCCCAATCCTTGCACTTACCCCAATCCTTGCTCTTTACCCCAATCCTTGCTCCTTACCCCAATCCTTGCTCTTTACCCCAATCCTTGCTCCTTACCCCAATCCTTGCTCCTTACCCCAATCCTTGCACTTACCCCAATTCTTGCACTTACCCCAATCCTTGCTCCTTACCCCAGTCCTTGCTCCTTACCCCAATCCTTGCTCCTTACCCCAATCCTTGCTCCTTACCCCAGTCCTTGCTCCTTACCCCAATCCTTGCTCCTTACCCCAATCCTTACCCCAATACTTCCTCTTTACCCCAATCCTTTCACCTTACCCCAATCCTTGCACTTACCCCAATCCTTGCCCCTTACCCCAGTCCTTGCCCCTTCCCCAATCATTGCCACTCACCCCAATCCTTGCACCTACCCAAATCCTCGCACTTACCCTAATCCTTGCCCCTTCCCCAATCCTTGCACCTACACCAATCCTTGCACCTCACCCCAATCCTTGCAACTTACCCCAATCCTTGCAACTTACCCCAATCCTTGCAGTTACCCCAATCCTTGCACCTTACCTCAATCCTTGCTCTTTTCCCCAATCTTTGGCCCTTATCCCAATCCTTGTTCCTTACCCCAAACCTTACACCTACCCCAACACTTGCACCAACCCCAATCCTTGAAACTTACCCCAATTGTTGCACCTGCCCCAGTCCTTGAAACTTACCCCAATCCTTGCTCTTTACCCCAATTCTTGCACCTTACCCCAATCCTTGCTCCTTTTCCCAATCCTTGGACTTACCACAATCCTTGGACTTACCCCAATTCTTGCAGTTACCCCAATCCTTGCACTTACCCCAATCCTTGCACTTACCACAATCCTTGCACTTACCCCAATTCTTGCACCTTACCCCAATCCTTGCTCCTTTTCCCAATCCTTGGACTTACCACAATCCTTGGACTTACCCCAATTCTTGCAGTTACCCCAATCCTTGCACTTACCCCAATCCTTGCACTTACCCCAATCCTTGCATCTTACCCCAATCCTTGCTCCTTATCCCAATCCTTGCACCTTACCCCAATCCTTTCACCTTACCCCAATCCTTGCTCTTTACCCCAGTCCTTACTCCTTACCCCAATCCTTGCTCCTTATCCCAATCCTTGCACCTTACCCCAATCCTTTCACCTTACCCCAATCCTTGCACCTTACCCCAATCCTTGCATTTACCCCAGTCCTTGCACCTTACCCCAATCCTTGCATTTACCCCAATCCTTGCCCCTTACCCCAGTTCTTGCCCCTTCCCCAATCATTGCCACTCACCCCAATCCTTGCTCTTACCCCAATCCTTGCCCCTTCCCCAATCATTGCACCTACACCAATCCTTGCACCTCACCCCAATCCTTGCAACTTACCCCAATCCTTGCAGTTACCCCAATCCTTGCACCTTACCCCAATCCTTGCTCTTTACCCCAATCCTTGCACCTTACTCCAATCCTTGCCCCTTCCCCAATCATTGCACCTACACCAATCCTTGCACCTCACCCCAATCCTTGCAACTTACCCCAATCCTTGCAGTTACCCCAATCCTTGCACCTTACCCCAATCCTTGCTCTTTACCCCAATCCATGCACCTCACCCCAATCCTTGCACCTCACCCCAATCCTTGCACCTTACCCCAATCCTTGCTCCTTACCCCAAACCTTACACCTACCCCAACCCTTGCACCTACCCCAGTCCTTGAAACTTACCCCAATCCTTGCTCTTTACCCCAATTCTTACACCTTACCCCAATCTTTGCTACTTTTCCCAATCCTTGCACTTACCCCAATCCTTGCACTTACCCCAATCCTTGCTCCGTACCCCAATCCTTGCTCCTTACCCCAATCCTTGCAGTTACCCCAATCCTTGCTCCTCACCACAATCCTTGCTCCTTACCCCAATCCTTGCACCTTACCCCAATCCTTACACCTCACCCCAATCCTTGCACCTTACCCCAATCCTTGCACCAACCCCAACCCTTGCACCTTACCCCAATCCTTGCACCTTATCCCACTCCTTGCAATTACCCCAATCCTTGCACCTTATCACACTCCTTGCACTTACCCCAACCCTTCCACCTACCCCAATCTTTGCTCCTTACCCCAATCATTGCTTCTTAACCCCAAAACTTGCACCCACCCCAAACCTTGCTCCTTACCCCAATCCTTTCTCCTTACCCCAATCCTTTCTCCTTACCCCAATCCTTCCACTTACCCCAATCCTTGCTCCTTACCCCAATACTTGCACCTACCCCAATCCTTGCTCCTTACCCCAATCCTTGCACTTACCCCAATCCTTGCTCCGACCCCAATTCTTGCACTTACCCCAATCCTTGCTGTTTACCCCAATCCTTGCACTTGCCCCAATCCCTGCTCCTACCCCAATCCTTGCACTTACCCCAATCCTTGCTCTTTACTCCAATCCTTGCTCCTTACCCCAATCCTTGCTCCTTACCCCAATCCTTGCTCCTATCCCCAATCCTTGCTCTTTACCCCAATCATTGCCCCTTATCCCAATCCTTGCTCCTTACCCCAATCTTGTTCCTTACCCCAATACTTGTTCCTTACCCCAAACATTGCACCAACCCCAATCCTTGAAACTTACCCCAATTGTTGCACCTACCCCAGTCCTTGAAACTCACCCCAAACCTTGCTCTTTACCCCAATCCTTGCACTTACCCCAATCCTTGCAGTAACCCCAATCCTTGCTCCTCACCCCAATCCTTGCACCTTACCCCAATCCTTGCACTTACCCCAATCCTTGCACTTATCTCACTCCTTGCACTTACCATAATCCTTGCTCATTACCCCAATCCTTGCTCCTTACCCCAGTCCTTGCTACTTACCCCAGTCCTTGCTCCTTACCCCAATCCTTGCACTTACCCCAATCCTTGCTCCTTACCCCAATACTTGCACCTACCCCAATCCTTGCTCCTTACCCCAATTCTTGCACTTATCCCAATCCTTGCTCTTTACCCCAATCCTTGCTCTTTACCCCAATCCTTGCACTTACCCCAATCCTTGCACTTACCCCAATCCTTGCACTTACCCCAATCCTTGCAGTTACCCCAATCCTTGCTCCTCACCCCAATCCTTGCTCCTTACCCCAATCCTTGCACTTATCTCACTCCTTGTGCTAACCCTAATCCTTGCTCTTTACCCCAATCCTTGCTCCTTACCCCAGTCCTTGCTCCTTACCCCAGTCCTTGATCCTTACCCCAATCCTTGCTCCTCACCCCAATCCTTGCCCCTTACCCCAATCCTTGCTCCTACCCCAATCCTTGCTCCTTACCCCAATCCTTGCTCCTTACCCCAATCCTTGCTCGTTACCCCAATCCTTGCTCCTCACCCCAATCCTTGCCCCTTACCCCAATCCTTGCTCCTCACCCCAATGCTTTCTCCTTACCCCAATCCTTGCTCCTCACCCCAATGCTTTCTCCTTTCCCCAATCCTTGCTCCTTACCGCAATCCTTGCTCCTTACCCCAATCCTTGCTCCTCACCCCAATCCTTGCCCCTTACCCCAATCCTTGCTCCTCACCCCAATGCTTTCTCCTTACCCCAATCCTTGCTCCTCACCCCAATGCTTTCTCCTTACCCCAATCCTTGCTCCTTACCGCAATCCTTGCTCCTTACCCCAATCCTTGCACTTACCACAATCCTTGCTCCTCACCCCAATCCTTGCCCCTTAACCCAATCCTTGCTCCGACCCCAATCCTTGCTCCTTACCCCAGTCCTTGCTCCTCACCCCAATCCTTGCACTTACCCCAATCCTTGCTCCTTACCCCAATCCTTGCTCCTTACCCCAATCCTTGCTCCTTACCCCAATCCTTGCACTTTCCCCAATCCTTGCTCTTTACCCCATTCCTTGCTCCTTACCCCAATCCTTGCTCCTTACCCCAATCCTTGCACTTACCCAAGTCCTTGCACTTACCCCAATCTTTGCTCCTTACCCCAGTCCTTGCTCCTTACTCCAATCCTTGCTCCTTACCCCAATCCTTGCTCCTTACCCCAATCCTTGCACTTACTCCAATCCTTGCGCTTACCCCAATCCTTGCTCTTTACTCCAATCCTTGCTCGTTACCCCAATCCTTGCTCCTTACTCCAATCCTTGCACTTACCCCAATCCTTGCTCCTTACCCCAATCCTTACTCCTTACTCCAATCCTTGCACTCACCCCAATCCTTGCTCCTTACCCCAATCCTTGCTCCTTACCCCAATCCTTGCTCCTTACCCCAATCCTTGCTCTTTATCCCAATCCTTGCCCTTTATCCCAAGCCTTGCTCCTTACCCCAATCCTTGCTCCTTACCCCAATCCTTGCTCCTTACCCCAATCCTTGCACTTACCCCAATCCTTCCTCCTTACCCCAATCCTTCCACTTACCCCAATCCTTGCTCCTTACCCCAATTTTTGCTCCTTACCCCAATCCTTGCACTTTCCCCAATCCTTCCTCCTTACCCCAATCCTTCCACTTACCCCAATCCTTGCTCCTTACCCCAATTTTTGCTCCTTACCCCAATCCTTGCTCTTTACTCCAATCCTTGCTCCTTACCCCAATCCTTGCTCCTTACCCCAATCCTTGCTCCTTACCCCAATCCTTGCTCTTTAGCCCAATCCTTGCCCCTTATCCCAATCCTTGCTCCTTACCCCAATCCTTGCTCCTTACCCCAATCCTTGCTCTTTACCCCAATCATTGCCCCTTATCCCAATCCTTGCTCCTTACCCCAATCTTGTTCCTTACCCCAATCCTTGTTCCTTACCCCAAACATTGCACCAGCCCCAATCCTTGAAACTTACCCCAATTGTTGCACCTACCCCAGTCCTTGAAACTTACCCCAATCCTTCCACTTACCCCAATCCTTGCTCCTACCCCAATCCTTGCACTTACCCCAATCCTTGCTCTTTACTCCAAGCCTTGCTCCTTACCCCAATCCTTGCTCCTTACCCCAATCCTTTCTCCTTACCCCAAACCTTGCTCTTTACCCCAATCCTTGCCCCTTATCCCAATCCTTGCTCCTTACCCCAATCCTTGTTCCTTACCCCAATCCTTGTTCCTTATCCCAAACATTGCACCAACCCCAATCCTTGAAACTTACCCCAATTGTTGCACCTACCCCAGTCCTTGAAACTTACCCCAATCCTTGCTCTTTACCCCAATTCTTGCACCTTTCCCCAATCCTTGCACTTACCCAAATACTTGCACTTACCCCAATCCTTGCAGTTACCCCAATCCTTGCTCCTCACCCCAATCCTTGCACCTTACCCCAATCCTTGCACCTTCCCCCAATCCTTGCACTTACCCCAATCCTTGCTCCTTACCCCAGTCCTTGCTCCTTACCCCAGACCTTGGTTCTTACCCCAATCCTTGCTCCTCACCCCAATCCTTGCCCCTTACCCCAATCCTTGCTCCTTACCCCAATCCTTGCACTTACCCCAATCCTTGCTCCTCACCCCAATCCTTGCCCCTTACCCCAATCCTTGCTCCGACCCCAATCCTTGCTCCTTACCCCAGTCCTTGCTCCTTACCCCAATCCTTGCACTTACCCCAATCCTTGCTCCTTACTCCAATCCTTGCACTTACCCCAATCCTTGCTCCTTACCCCAATCCTTGCTCCTCACCCCAATCCTTGCTCCTACACTAATCCTTGCTCTTTACCCCAGTCCTTGCTCCTTACCCCAATCCTTGCTCCTTACCCCAATCCTTGCACTTACCCCAATCCTTCCTCTTTACCCCATTCCTTGCTCCTTACCCCAATCCTTGCTCCTTACCCCAATCCTTGCACTTACCCCAATCCTTGCACTTACTCCAATCCTTGCGCTGACCCCAATCCTTGCTCCTTACCCCAATCCTTGCACTTACCCCAGTCCTTGCACTGACCCCAATCTTTGCTCCTTAACCCAGTCCTTGCTCTTTACCCCAGTCCTTGCTCCTTACTCCAATCCTTGCTCCTTACCCCAATCTTTGCTCCTTACCGCAATCCTTGCACTTACTCCAATCCTTGCGCTTACCCCAATCCTTGCTCTTTTCTCCAATCCTTGCTCCTTACCCCAATCCTTTCTCCTTAACCCAAACCTTGCTCTTTACCCCAATCCTTGCCCCTTATCCCAATCCTTGCTCCTTACCCCAATCCTTGTTCCTTACCCCAATCCTTGTTCCTTATCCCAAACATTGCACCAACCCCAATCCTTGAAACTTACCCCAATTGTTGCACCTACCCCAGTCCTTGAAACTTACCCCAATCCTTGCTCTTTACCCCAATTCTTGCACCTTTCCCCAATCCTTGCACTTACCCAAATACTTGCACTTACCCCAATCCTTGCAGTTACCCCAATCCTTGCTCCTCACCCCAATCCTTGCACCTTACCCCAATCCTTGCACCTTCCCCCAATCCTTGCACTTACCCCAATCCTTGCACTTACCCCAATCCTTGCACTTACCCCAATCCTTGCAGTTACCCCAATCCTTGCTCCTCACCCCAATCCTTGCCCCTTACCCCAGTCCTTGCTCCTTACCCCAGACCTTGGTTCTTACCCCAATCCTTGCTCCTCACCCCAATCCTTGCCCCTTACCCCAATCCTTGCTCCTACCCCAATCCTTACTCCTTACCCCAATCCTTGTTCCTAACCCCAATCTTTGCTCCTTACCCCAATCCTTGCTCCTCACCCCAATCCTTGCCCCTTACCCCAATCCTTGCTCCTTACCCCAATCCTTGCACTTACCCCAATCCTTGCTCCTCACCCCAATCCTTGCCCCTTACCCCAATCCTTGCTCCGACCCCAATCCTTGCTCCTTACCCCAGTCCTTGCTCCTTACCCCAATCCTTGCACTTACCCCAATCCTTGCTCCTTACTCCAATCCTTGCACTTACCCCAATCCTTGCTCCTTACCCCAATCCTTGCTCCTCACCCCAATCCTTGCTCCTACACTAATCCTTGCTCTTTACCCCAGTCCTTGCTCCTTACCCCAATCCTTGCTCCTTACCCCAATCCTTGCACTTACCCCAATCCTTCCTCTTTACCCCATTCCTTGCTCCTTACCCCAATCCTTGCTCCTTACCCCAATCCTTGCACTTACCCCAGTCCTTGCACTGACCCCAATCTTTGCTCCTTAACCCAGTCCTTGCTCCTTACCCCAGTCCTTGCTCCTTACTCCAATCCTTGCTCCTTACCCCAATCCTTGCTCCTTACCCCAATCCTTGCACTTACTCCAATCCTTGCGCTGACCCCAATCCTTGCTCCTTACCCCAATCCTTGCACTTACCCCAGTCCTTGCACTGACCCCAATCTTTGCTCCTTAACCCAGTCCTTGCTCTTTACCCCAGTCCTTGCTCCTTACTCCAATCCTTGCTCCTTACCCCAATCTTTGCTCCTTACCGCAATCCTTGCACTTACTCCAATCCTTGCGCTTACCCCAATCCTTGCTCTTTTCTCCAATCCTTGCTCCTTACCCCAATCCTTGCTCCTTACCCCAATCCTTGCACTTACCCCAATCCTTGCTCGTTACCCCAATCCTTGCTCCTTACTCCAATCCTTGCTCCTTACCCCAATCCTTGCTCCTTACCGCAATCCTTGCACTTACTCCAATCCTTGCGCTTACCCCAATCCTTGCTCTTTACTTCAATCGTTGCTCCTTACCCCAATCCTTGCTCCTTACCCCAATCCTTGCTCCTTACCCCAATCCTTGCACTTACCCCAATCCTTGCTCTTTACTCCAATCCTTGCTCCTTACCCCAATCCTTGCTCCTTACCCCAATCCTTGCTCCTTTCCCCAATCCTTGCTCTTTACCCCAATCATTGCCCCTTATCCCAATCCTTGCTCCTTACCCCAATCTTGTTCCTTACCCCAATACTTGTTCCTTACCCCAAACATTGCACCAACCCCAATCCTTGAAACTTACCCCAATTGTTGCACCTACCCCAGTCCTTGAAACTCACCCCAAACCTTGCTCTTTACCCCAATCCTTGCACTTACCCCAATCCTTGCAGTAACCCCAATCCTTGCTCCTCACCCCAATCCTTGCACCTTACCCCAATCCTTGCACTTACCCCAATCCTTGCACTTATCTCACTCCTTGCACTTACCATAATCCTTGCTCTTTACCCCAATCCTTGCTCCTTACCCCAGTCCTTGCTACTTACCCCAGTCCTTGCTCCTTACCCCAATCCTTGCACTTACCCCAATCCTTGCTCCTTACCCCAATACTTGCACCTACCCCAATCCTTGCTCCTTACCCCAATTCTTGCACTTATCCCAATCCTTGCTCTTTCCCCCAATCCTTGCTCTTTACCCCAATCCTTGCACTTACCCCAATCCTTGCACTTACCCCAATCCTTGCACTTACCCCAATCCTTGCAGTTACCCCAATCCTTGCTCCTCACCCCAATCCTTGCTCCTTACCCCAATCCTTGCATTTATCTCACTCCTTGTGCTAACCCTAATCCTTGCTCTTTACCCCAATCCTTGCTCCTTACCCCAGTCCTTGCTCCTTACCCCAGTCCTTGATCCTTACCCCAATCCTTGCTCCTCACCCCAATCCTTGCCCCTTACCCCAATCCTTGCTCCTACCCCAATCCTTGCTCCTTACCCCAATCCTTGCTCCTTACCCCAATCCTTGCACCTACCCCAATCCTTGCTCCTCACCCCAATCCTTGCCCCTTACCCCAATCCTTGCTCGTTACCCCAATCCTTGCTCCTCACCCCAATCCTTGCCCCTTACCCCAATCCTTGCTCCTCACCCCAATGCTTTCTCCTTACCCCAATCCTTGCTCCTCACCCCAATGCTTTCTCCTTTCCCCAATCCTTGCTCCTACCCCAATCCTTGCTCCTTACCGCAATCCTTGCTCCTTACCCCAATCCTTGCATTTACCCCAATCCTTGCTCCTCACCCCAATCCTTGCCCCTTAACCCAATCCTTGCTCCGACCCCAATCCTTGCTCCTTACCCCAGTCCTTGCTCCTTACCCCAATCCTTGCACTTACCCCAATCCTTGCTCCTTACCCCAATCCTTGCTCCTTACTCCAATCCTTGCACTTACCCCAATCCTTGCTCCTTACCCCAATCCTTGCTCCTCACCCCAATCCTTGCTCCTACACTAATCCTTGCTCTTTACCCCAGTCCTTGCTCCTTACCCCAATCCTTGCTCCTTACCCCAATCCTTGCACTTTCCCCAATCCTTGCTCTTTACCCCATTCCTTGCTCCTTACCCCAATCCTTGCTCCTTACCCCAATCCTTGCACTTACCCAAGTCCTTGCACTTACCCCAATCTTTGCTCCTTAACCCAGTCCTTGCTCCTTACCCCAGTCCTTGCTCCTTACTCCAATCCTTGCTCCTTACCCCAATCCTTGCTCCTTACCCCAATCCTTGCACTTACTCCAATCCTTGCGCTTACCCCAATCCTTGCTCTTTACTCCAATCCTTGCTCGTTACCCCAATCCTTGCTCCTTACTCCAATCCTTGCACTTACCCCAATCCTTGCTCCTTACCCCAATCCTTGCTCCTTACCCCAATCCTTGCTCCTTACCCCAATCCTTGCTCTTTATCCCAATCCTTGCCCTTTATCCCAAGCCTTGCTCCTTACCCCAATCCTTGCTCCTTACCCCAATCCTTGCACTTACCCCAATCCTTCCTCCTTACCCCAATCCTTCCACTTACCCCAATCCTTGCTCCTTACCCCAATTTTTGCTCCTTACCCCAATCCTTGCACTTACCCAAATACTTGCACTTACCCCAATCCTTGCAGTTACCCCAATCCTTGCTCCTCACCCCAATCCTTGCACCTTACCCCAATCCTTGCACCTTCCCCCAATCCTTGCACTTACCCCAATCCTTGCACTTACCCCAATCCTTGCACTTACCCCAATCCTTGCAGTTACCCCAATCCTTGCTCCTCACCCCAATCCTTGCCCCTTACCCCAGTCCTTGCTCCTTACCCCAGACCTTGGTCCTTACCCCAATCCTTGCTCCTCACCCCAATCCTTGCCCCTTACCCCAATCCTTGCTCCTACCCCAATCCTTACTCCTTACCCCAATCCTTGTTCCTAACCCCAATCTTTGCTCCTTACCCCAATCCTTGCTCCTCACCCCAATCCTTGCCCCTTACCCCAATCCTTGCTCCTTACCCCAATCCTTGCACTTACCCCAATCCTTGCTCCTCACCCCAATCCTTGCCCCTTACCCCAATCCTTGCTCCGACCCCAATCCTTGCTCCTTACCCCAGTCCTTGCTCCTTACCCCAATCCTTGCACTTACCCCAATCCTTGCTCCTTACTCCAATCCTTGCACTTACCCCAATCCTTGCTCCTTACCCCAATCCTTGCTCCTCACCCCAATCCTTGCTCCTACACTAATCCTTGCTCTTTACCCCAGTCCTTGCTCCTTACCCCAATCCTTGCTCCTTACCCCAATCCTTGCACTTACCCCAATCCTTCCTCTTTACCCCATTCCTTGCTCCTTACCCCAATCCTTGCTCCTTACCCCAATCCTTGCACTTACCCCAGTCCTTGCACTGACCCCAATCTTTGCTCCTTAACCCTGTCCTTGCTCCTTACCCCAATCCTTGCTCCTCACCCCAATCCTTGCACCTTACCCCAATCCTTGCACCTTCCCCCAATCCTTGCACTTACCCCAATCCTTGCACTTACCCCAATCCTTGCACTTACCCCAATCCTTGCAGTTACCCCAATCCTTGCTCCTCACCCCAATCCTTGCCCCTTACCCCAGTCCTTGCTCCTTACCCCAGACCTTGGTCCTTACCCCAATCCTTGCTCCTCACCCCAATCCTTGCCCCTTACCCCAATCCTTGCTCCTACCCCAATCCTTACTCCTTACCCCAATCCTTGTTCCTAACCCCAATCTTTGCTCCTTACCCCAATCCTTGCTCCTCACCCCAATCCTTGCACTTACCCCAATCCTTGCTCCTCACCCCAATCCTTGCCCCTTACCCCAATCCTTGCTCCGACCCCAATCCTTGCTCCTTACCCCAGTCCTTGCTCCTTACCCCAATCCTTGCACTTACCCCAATCCTTGCTCCTTACTCCAATCCTTGCACTTACCCCAATCCTTGCTCCTTACCCCAATCCTTGCTCCTCACCCCAATCCTTGCTCCTACACTAATCCTTGCTCTTTACCCCAGTCCTTGCTCCTTACCCCAATCCTTGCTCCTTACCCCAATCCTTGCACTTACCCCAATCCTTCCTCTTTACCCCATTCCTTGCTCCTTACCCCAATCCTTGCTCCTTACCCCAATCCTTGCACTTACCCCAGTCCTTGCACTGACCCCAATCTTTGCTCCTTAACCCTGTCCTTGCTCCTTACCCCAGTCCTTGCTCCTTACTCCAATCCTTGCTCCTTACCCCAATCCTTGCTCCTTACCCCAATCCTTGCACTTACTCCAATCCTTGCGCTGACCCCAATCCTTGCTCCTTACCCCAATCCTTGCACTTACCCCAGTCCTTGCACTGACATCAATCTTTGCTCCTTAACCCAGTCCTTGCTCTTTACCCCAGTCCTTGCTCCTTACTCCAATCCTTGCTCCTTACCCCAATCTTTGCTCCTTACCGCAATCCTTGCACTTACTCCAATCCTTGCGCTTACCCCAATCCTTGCTCTTTTCTCCAATCCTTCCTCCTTACCCCAATCCTTGCTCCTTACCCCAATCCTTGCTCCTTACCCCAATCCTTGCACTTACCCCAATCCTTGCTCGTTACCCCAATCCTTGCTCCTTACTCCAATCCTTGCTCCTTACCCCAATCCTTGCTCCTTACCCCAATCCTTGCTCTTTACTCCAATCCTTGCTCCTTACCCCAATCCTTGCTCCTTACCCCAATCCTTGCTCCTTACCCCAATCCTTGCACTTACCCCAATCCTTGCTCGTTACCCCAATCCTCGCTCCTTACTCCAATCCTTGCACTCACCCCAATCCTTGCTCCTTACCCCAAACCTTGCTCCTTACCCCAATCCTTGCAGTTACCCCAATCCTTGCTCCTTACCCCAATCCTTGCTCCTTACTCCAATCCTTGCACTTACCCCAATCCTTGCTCCTTACCCCAATCCTTGCACTTACCCCAATCCTTGCTCCTTACCCCAATCCTTCCACTTACCCCAATCCTTGCACTTACCCCAATCTTTGCTCCTTAACCCAGTCCTTGCTCCTTACCCCAATCCTTGCTCCTTACCCCAATCCTTGCACTTATCTCACTCCTTGTGCTAACCCTAATCCTTGCACTTACCCCAATCCTTGCTCCTCACCCCAATCCTTGCCCCTTACCCCAATCCTTGCTCCTACCCCAATCCTTGCTCCTTACCCCAATCCTTGCTCCTTACCCCAATCCTTGCTCCTTACCCCAATCCTTGCTCCTCACCCCAATCCTTGCCCCTTACCCCAATCCTTGCTCCTACCCCAACCCTTCCTCCTTACCCCAATCCTTGCTCCTTACCCCAATCCTTGCTCCTTACCCCAATCCTTGCTCCTTACCCCAATCCTTGCTCTTTATCCCAATCCTTGCCCTTTATCCCAAGCCTTGCTCCTTACCCCAATCCTTGCTCCTTACCCCAATCCTTGCACTTACCCCAATCCTTGCTCCTTACCCCAATCCTTCCACTTACCCCAATCCTTGCTCCTTACCCCAGTCCTTGCTCCTTACCCCAATCCTTGCTCCTTACCCCAATCCTTGCTCCTACCCCAATTCTTGCACTTACCCCAATCCTTGCTCTTTTCCCCAGTCCTTGCTACTTACCCCAGTCCTTGCTCCTTACCCCAATCCTTGCACTTACCCCAATCCTTGCTCTTTACCCCAATACTTGCACCTACCCCAATCCTTGCTCCTACCCCAATCCTTGCACTTACCCCAATCCTTGCTCTTTACTCCAAGCCTTGCTCCTTACCCCAATCCTTGCTCCTTACCCCAATCCTTTCTCCTTACCCCAAACCTTGCTCTTTACCCCAATCCTTGCCCCTTATCCCAATCCTTGCTCCTTACCCCAATCCTTGTTCCTTACCCCAATCCTTGTTCCTTATCCCAAACATTGCACCAACCCCAATCCTTGAAACTTACCCCAATTGTTGCACCTACCCCAGTCCTTGAAACTTACCCCAATCCTTGCTCTTTACCCCAATTCTTGCACCTTTCCCCAATCCTTGCACTTACCCCAATCCTTGCACTTACCCCAATCCTTGCAGTTACCCCAATCCTTGCTCCTCACCCCAATCCTTGCACCTTACCCCAATCCTTGCACCTTACCCCAATCCTTGCACTTACCCCAATCCTTGCACTTACCCCAATCCTTGCACTTACCCCAATCCTTGCAGTTACCCCAATCCTTGCTCCTCACCCCAATCCTTGCTCCTTACACCAATCCTTGCACTTATCTCACTCCTTGTGCTAACCCTAATCCTTGGTCTTTACAACAATCCTTGCCCCTTACCCCAGTCCTTGCTCCTTACACCACTCCTTGGTCCTTACCCCAATCCTTGCTCCTCACCCCAATCCTTGCCCCTTACCCCAATCCTTGCTCCTACCCCAATCCTTGCTCCTTACCCCAATCCTTGCTCCTAACCCCAATCCTTGCTCCTTACCCCAATCCTTGCTCCTCACCCCAATCCTTGCCCCTTACCCCAATCCTTGCTCCTACCCCAATCCTTGCCCCTTACCCCAATCCTTGCTCCGACCCCAATCCTTGCTCCTTACCCCAGTCCTTGCTCCTTACCCCAATCCTTGCACTTACCCCAATCCATGCTCCTTACTCCAATCCTTGCACTTACCCCAATCCTTGCTCCTCACCCCAATCCTTGCTCCTACACTAATCCTTGCTCTTTACCCCAGTCCTTGCTCCTTACCCCAATCCTTGCTCCTTACCCCAATCCTTGCACTTACCCAATCCTTGCTCCTTACCCCAATCCTTGCACTTACCCCAGTCCTTGCACTAACCCCAATCTTTGCTCCTTAACCCAGTCCTTGCTCCTTACCCCAGTCCTTGCTCCTTACTCCAATCCTTGCTCCTTACCCCAATCCTTGCTCCTTACCGCAATCCTTGCACTTACTCCAATCCTTGCGCTTACCCCAATCCTTGCAGTTACCCCAATCCTTGCTCTTTACCCCATTCCTTGCTCCTTACCCCAATCCTTGCTCCTTACCCCAATCCTTGCACTTACCCCAGTCCTTGCACTGACCCCCATCTTTGCTCCTTACCCCAATCCTTGCTCCTTACCCCAATCCTTGCACTTACCCCAATCCTTGCTCCTTACCCCAATCCTTCCACTTACCCCAATCCTTGCACTTACCCCAATCCTTGCACTTACCGCAATCCTTGCAGTTACACCAATCCTTGCTCCTCACCCCAATACTTGCACTTACCCCAATCCTTGCACTTACCGCAATCCTTGCAGTTACACCAATCCTTGCTCTTTACCCCAGTCCTTGCTCCTTACCCCAGTCCTTGCTCCTTACCCCAGTCCTTGATCCTTACCCCAATCCTTGCTCCTCACCCCAATCCTTGCCCCTTACCCCAATCCTTGCTCCTACCCCAATCCTTGCTCCTTACTCCAATCCTTGCTCCTTACCCCAATCCTTGCTCCTTACCCCAATCCTTGCTCCTCACCCCAATCCTTGCCCCTTACCCCAATCCTTGCTCCTTACCCCAATCCTTGGACTTACCCCAATCCTTGCTCCTCACCCCAATCCTTGCCCCTTACCCCAGTCCTTGCTCCTTACCCCAATCCTTGCTCCTTACCCCAATCCTTGCACTTACCCAAGTCCTTGCACTTACCCCAATCCTTGCTCTTTACCCCAGTCCTTGCTCCTTACTCCAATCCTTGCTCCTTACCCCAATCCTTGCTCTTTACCCCAGTCCTTGCTCTTTATCCCAATCCTTGCCCTTTATCCCAAGCCTTGCTCCTTACCCCAATCCTTGCTCCTTACCCCAATCCTTGCACTTACCCCAATCCTTGCTCCTTACCCCAATCCTTGCACTTACCCCAATCCTTGCTCCTACCCCAATTCCAGCACTTACCCCAATCCTTGCTCTTTACCCCAATTCTTGCACTTACCCCAATCCTTGCTCTTTACTCCAATCCTTGCTCCTTATCCCAATCCTTGCTCCTTACCCCAATCCTTGCTCCTTACCCCAATCCTTGCTCTTTAGCCCAATCCTTGCCCCTTATCCCAATCCTTGCTCCTTACCCCAATCCTTGCTCCTTACCCCAATCCTTGCTCTTTACCCCAATCATTGCCCCTTATCCCAATCCTTGATCCTTACCCCAATCTTGTTCCTTACCCCAATGCTTGTTCCTTACCCCAAACATTGCACCAACCCCAATCCTTGAAACTTACCCCAATTGTTGCACCTACCCCAGTCCTTGAAACTAACCCCAATCCTTGCTCTTTACCCCAATCCTTGCACTTACCCCAATCCTTGCAGTTACCCCAATCCTTGCTCCTCACCCCAATCCTTGCGCTTACCATAATCCTTGCTCTTTACCCCAATCCTTGCTCCTTACCCCAGTCCTTGCTACTTACCCCAGTCCTTGCTCCTTACCCCAATCCTTGCACTTACCCCAATCTTTGCTCCTTACCCCAATACTTGCACCTACCCCAATCTTTGCTCTTTACTCCAAGCCTTGCTCCTTACCCCAATCCTTGCTCCTTACCCCAATCCTTTCTCCTTACCCCAAACCGTGCTCTTTACCCCAATCCTTGCCCCTTATCCCAATCCTTGCTCCTTACGCCAATCCTTGTTCCTTACCCCAATCCTTGTTCCTTATCCCAAACATTGCACCAACCCCAATCCTTGAAACTTACCCCAATTGTTGCACCTACCCCAGTCCTTGAAACTTACCCCAATCCTTGCTCTTTACCCCAATTCTTGCACCTTTCCCCAATCCTTGCACTTACCCCAATACTTGCACTTACCCCAATCCTTGCAGTTACCCCAATCCTTGCTCCTCACCCCAATCCTTGCACCTTACCCCAATCCTTGCACCTTACCCCAATCCTTGCACTTACCCCAATCCTTGCACTTACCCCAATCCTTGCACTTACCCCAATCCTTGCTCCTCACCCCAATCCTTGCTCCTTACACCAATCCTTGCACTTATCTCACTCCTTGTGCTAACCCTAATCCTTGCTCTTTACAACAATCCTTGCCCCTTACCCCAGTCCTTGCTCCTTACACCAGTCCTTGGTCCTTACCCCAATCCTTGCTCCTCACCCCAATCCTTGCCCCTTACCCCAATCCTTGCTCCTACCCAAATCCTTGCTCCTTACCCCAATCCTTGCTCCTAACCCCAATCCTTGCTCCTTACCCCAATCCTTGCTCCTCACCGCAATCCTTGCCCCTTACCCCAATCCTTGCTCCTACCCCAATCCTTGCTCCTTACCCCAATCCTTGCTCCTTACCCCAATCCTTGCTCCTTACCCCAATCCTTGCACTTACCCCAAACCTTGCTCCTCACCCCAATCCTTGCCCCTTACCCCAATCCTTGCTCCGACCCCAATCCTTGCTCCTTACCCCAGTCCTTGCTCCTTACCCCAATCCTTGCACTTACCCCAATCCTTGCTCCTTACTCCAATCCTTGCACTTACCCCAATCCTTGCTCCTTATCCCAATCCTTGCTCCTCACCCCAATCCTTGCTCCTACACTAATCCTTGCTCTTTACCCCAATCCTTGCTCCTTACCCCAATCCTTGCACTTACCCAATCCTTGCTCTTTACCCCATTCCTTGCTCCTTACCCCAATCCTTGCTCCTTACCCCAATCCTTGCACTTACCCCAGTCCTTGCACTGACCCCAATCTTTGCTCCTTAACCCAGTCCTTGCTCCTTACCCCAGTCCTTGCTCCTTACTCCAATCCTTGCTCCTTACCCCAATCCTTGCTCCTTACCGCAATCCTTGCACTTACTCCAATCCTTGCGCTTACCCCAATCCTTGCAGTTACCCCAATCCTTGCTCTTTACCCCATTCCTTGCTCCTTACCCCAATCCTTGCTCCTTACCCCAATCCTTGCACTTACCCCAGTCCTTGCACTGACCCCAATCTTTGCTCCTTACACCAATCCTTGCTCCTTACCCCAATCCTTGCACTTACCCCAATCCTTGCTCCTTACCCCAATCCTTCCACTTACCCCAATGCTTGCACTTACCCCAATCCTTCCACTTACCGCAATCCTTGCAGTTACACCAATCCTTGCTCCTCACCCCAATCCTTGCTCCTTACCCCAATCCTTGCTCCTTACCCCAGTCCTTGCTCCTTACCCCAGTCCTTGATCCTTACCCCAATCCTTGCTCCTCACCCCAATCCTTGCCCCTTACCCCAATCCTTGCTCCTACCCCAATCCTTGCTCCTTACCCCAATCCTTGCTCCTTACCCCAATCCTTGCTCCTTACCCCAATCCTTGCTCCTCACCCCAATCCTTGCCCCTTACCCCAATCCTTGCTCCTTACCCCAATCCTTGCTCCTTACCCCAACCCTTGCTCCTTACTCCAATCTTTGCACTTACCCCAATCCTTGCTCCTCACCCCAATCCTTGCCCCTTACCCCATTCCTTGCTCCTTACACCAATCCTTGCTCCTTACCCCAATCCTTGCACTTACCCAAGTCCTTGCACTTACCCCAATCCTTGCTCTTTACCCCAGTTCTTGCTCCTTACTCCAATCCTTGCTCCTTACCCCAATCCTTGCTCTTTACCCCAGTCCTTGCTCCTTACCCCAATCCTTGCTCCTTACCCCAATCCTTGCACTTACCCCAATCCTTGCTTGTTACCCCAATCGTTGCTCCTTACTCCAATCCTTGCACTTACCCCAATCCTTGCTCCTTACCCCAATCCTTGCACTTACCCCAATCCTTGCTCCTTACCCCAATCCTTGCTCCTTACTCCAATCCTTGCACTCACCCCAATCCTTGCTCCTTACCCCAATCCTTCCACTTACCCCAATCCTTGCTCCTTACCCCAATACTTGCACCTACCCCAATCCTTGCTCCTTACCCCAATCCTTGCAGTTACCCCAATCCTTGCTCCTCACCCCAATCCTTGCTCCTTACCCCAATCCTTGCTCTTTACCCCAATCCTTGCCCCTTACCCCAATCCTTGCTCCTACCCCAATCCTTGCTCCTTACCCCAATCCTTGCTCCTTACCCCAATCCTCGCTCCTTACCCCAATCCTTGCTCCTCACCCCAATCCTTGCTCCTTACCCCAATCCTTGCCCCTTACCCCAATCCTTGCCCCTTACCCCAATCCTTGCTCCTCCCCAATCCTTGCTCCTTACCCCAATCCTTGCTCCTTACCCCAATCCTCGCTCCTTACCCCAATCCTTGCTCCTCACCCCAATCCTTGCCCCTTACCCCAATACTTGCTCCTACCCGAATCCTTGCTCCTTACCCCAATCCTTGCTCCTCACCCCAATCCTTGCACTTACCCCAATCCTTGCTCCTTACCCCAATCCTTGCCCCTTACCCCAATCCTTGCTCCTTACCCCAACCCTTGCTCCTTTCCCCAATCCTTGCTCCTTACTCCAATCCTTGCACTTACCCCAATCCTTGCTCCTTACCCCAACCCTTGCTCCTTACCCCAATCCTTGCTCCTTACCCCAATCCTTGCACTTACCCCAATCCTTGCTCTTTACCCCATTCCTTGCTCCTTACCCCAATCCTTGCACTTACCCAAGTCCTTGCACTTACCCCAATCCTTGCTCTTTACCCCAGTCCTTGCTCCTTACTCCAATCCTTGCTCCTTACCCCAATCCTTGCTCCTTACCCCAATCCTTGCACTTACTCCAATCCTTGCGGTTAACGCAATCCTTGCTCTTTACTCCAATCTTTGCTCCTTACCCCAATCCTTGCACTTACCCCAATCCTTGCTCGTTACCCCAATCCTTGCTCCTTACTCCAATCCTTGCACTTACCCCAATCCTTGCTCCTTACCCCAATCCTTGCACTTACCCCAATCCTTGCTCGTTACCCCAATCCTTGCTCCTTACTCCAATCCTTGCACTTACCCCAATCCTTGCTCCTTACCCCAATCCTTGCACTTACCCCAATCCTTGCTCCTTACCCCAATCCTTGCTCCTTACTCCAATCCTTGCACTCACCCCAATCCTTGCTCCTTACCCCAATCCTTGCTCCTTACCCCAATCCTTGCTCCTTACCCCAATCCTTGCTCTTTATCCCAATCCTTGCCCTTTATCCCAAGCCTTGCTCCTTACCCCAATCCTTGCTCCTTACCCCAATCCTTGCACTTACCCCAATCCTTGCTCCTTACCCCAATACTTGCACCTACCCCAATCCTTGCTCCTTACCCCAATCCTTGCTCCTTACCCCAATCCTTGCTCCTTACCCCAATCCTTGCTCTTTATCCCAATCCTTGCCCTTTATCCCAAGCCTTGCTCCTTACCCCAATCCTTGCTCCTTACCCCAATCCTTGCACTTACCCCAATCCTTGCTCCTTACCCCAATACTTGCACCTACCCCAATCCTTGCTCCTTACCCCAATCCTTGCACTTACTCCAATCCTTGCGGTTAACGCAATCCTTGCTCTTTACTCCAATCTTTGCTCCTTACCCCAATCCTTGCACTTACCCCAATCCTTGCTCGTTACCCCAATCCTTGCTCCTTACCCCAATCCTTGCACTTACCCCAATCCTTGCTCCTTACTCCAATCCTTGCTCCTTACCCCAATCCTTGCACTTACCCCAATCCTTGCTCCTTACCCCAATACTTGCACCTACCCCAATCCTTGCTCCTTACCCCAATCCTTGCACTTACCCCAATCCTTGCTCCTTACCCCAATCCTTGCTCCTTACTCCAATCCTTGCACTCACCCCAATCCTTGCTCCTTACCCCAATCCTTGCTCCTTACCCCAATCCTTGCTCCTTACCCCAATCCTTGCTCTTTATCCCAATCCTTGCCCTTTATCCCAAGCCTTGCTCCTTACCCCAATCCTTGCTCCTTACCCCAATCCTTGCACTTACCCCAATCCTTGCTCCTTACCCCAATACTTGCACCTACCCCAATCCTTGCTCTTTACCCCAATTCTTGCACTTACCCCAATCCTTGCTCTTTACTCCAATCCTTGCTCCTTATCCCAATCCTTGCTCCTTACCCCAATCCTTCCTCCTTACCCCCATCCTTGCTCTTTAGCCCAATCCTTGCCCCTTATCCCAATCCTTGCTCCTTACCCCAATCCTTGCTCCATACCCCAATCCTTGCTCTTTACCCCAATCATTGCCCCTTATCCCAATCCTTGATCCTTACCCCAATCTTGTTCCTTACCCCAATGCTTGTTCCTTACCCCAAACATTGAACCAACCCCAATCCTTGAAACTTACCCCAATTGTTGCACCTACCCCAGTCCTTGAAACTTACCCCAATCCTTGCTCTTTACCCCAATCCTTGCACTTACCCCAATCCTTGCAGTTACCCCAATCCTTGCTCCTCACCCCAATCCTTGCACCTTACCCCAATCCTTGCACTTACCCCAATCCTTGCACTTATGTCACTCCTTGCGCTTACCATAATCCTTGCTCTTTACCCCAATCCTTGCTCCTTACCCCAGTCCTTGCTACTTACCCCAGTCCTTGCTCCTTACCCCAATCCTTGCACTTACCCCAATCTTTGCTCCTTACCCCAATACTTGCACCTACCCCAATCTTTGCTCTTTACTCCAAGCCTTGCTCCTTACCCCAATCCTTGCTCCTTACCCCAATCCTTTCTCCTTACCCCAAACCTTGCTCTTTACCCCAATCCTTGCCCCTTATCCCAATCCTTGCTCCTTACGCCAATCCTTGTTCCTTACCCCAATCCTTGTTCCTTATCCCAAACATTGCACCAACCCCAATCCTTGAAACTTACCCCAATTGTTGCACCTACCCCAGTCCTTGAAACTTACCCCAATCCTTGCTCTTTATCCCAATTCTTGCACCTTTCCCCAATCCTTGCACTTACCCCAATCCTTGCACATACCCCAATACTTGCAGTTACCCCAATCCTTGCTCCTCACCCCAATCCTTGCACCTTATCCCAATCCTTGCACCTTACCCCAATCCTTGCACTTACCCCAATCCTTGCACTTACCCCAATCCTTGCACTTACCCCAATCCTTGCAGTTACCCCAATCCTTGCTCCTCACCCCAATCCTTGCTCCTTACCCCAATCCTTGCACTTATCTCACTCCTTGTGCTAACCCTAATCCTTGCTCTTTACACCAATCCTTGCCCCTTACCCCAGTCCTTGCTTCTTACCCCAGTCCTTGGTCCTTACCCCAATCCTTGCTCCTCACCCCAATCCTTGCCCCTTACCCCAATCCTTGCTCCTACCCCAATCCTTGCTCCTTACCCCAATCCTTACTCCTAACCCCAATCCTTGCTCCTTACCCCAATCCTTGCTCCTCAACCCAATCCTTGCCCCTTACCCCAATCCTTGCACCTTACCCCAATCCTTGCTCCTTACCCCAATCCTTGCACTTACCCCAATCCTTGCACCTCACCCCAATCCTTGCCCCTTACCCCAATCCTTGCTCCGACCCCAATCCTTGCTCCTTACCCCAGTCCTTGCTCCTTACCCCAATCCTTGCACTTACCCCAATCCTTGCTCCTTACTCCAATCCTTGCACTTCCCCCAATCCTTGCTCCTCACCCCAATCCTTGCTCCAACACTAATCCTTGCTCTTTACCCCAGTCCTGGCTCCTTACCCCAATCCTTGCTCCTTACCCCAATCCTTGCACTTACCCCAATCCTTGCTCTTTACCCCATTCCTTGCTGCTTACCCCAATCCTTGCTCCTTACCCCAATCCTTGCACTTACCCCAGTCCTTGCACTTACCCGAATCTTTGCTCCTTAACCCAGTCCTTGCTCCTTACCCCAGTCCTTGCTCCTTACTCCAATCCTTGCTCCTTACCCCAATCCTTGCTCCTTACTCCAATCCTTGCTCCTTACCCCAATCCTTGCTCCTTACACCAATCCTTGCTCCTTACCCCAATCCTTGCACTTACCCCAATCCTTGCTCCTTACCCCAATCCTTGCTCCTTACCCCAATCCTTGCACTTACCCCAATCCTTGCTCCTTACTCCAATCCTTGCACTTACCCCAATCCTTGCTCCTTACCCCAATCCTCGCTCCTTACTCCAATCCTTGCACTCACCCCAATCCTTGCTCCTTTCCCCAATCCTTGCTCCTTACCCCAATCCTTGCAGTTACCCCAATCCTTGCTCCTTACCCCAATCCTTGCTCCTTACCCCAATCCTTGCACTTACCCCAATCCTTGCTCCTTACCCCAATCCTCGCTCCTTACTCCAATCCTTGCACTCACCCCAATCCTTGCTCCTTTCCCCAATCCTTGCTCCTTACCCCAATCCTTGCTCCTTACCCCAATCCTTGCTCCTTACCCCAATCCTTGCTCCTACCCCAATTCCAGCACTTACCCCAATCCTTGCTCTTTACCCCAATCCTTGCACTTACCCCAATCCTTGCTCCTACCCCAATTCTTGCACTTACCCCAATCCTTGCTCTTTACCCCAATCCTTGCTCCTTACCCCAATCCTTGCTCCTTACCCCAATCCTTGCTCTTTAGCCCAATCCTTGCCCCTTATCCCAATCCTTGCTCCTTACCCCAATCCTTGTTCCTTACCCCAATCCTTGTTCTTTACCCCAAACATTGCACCAACCCCAGTCCTTGAAACTTACCCCAATCCTTGCTCTTTACCCCAATTCTTACACCTTACCCCAATCTTTGCTCCTTTTCCCAATCCTTGCACTTACCCCAATCCTTGCACTTACCCCAAACCTTGCTCCGTACCCCAATCCTTGCACCTTACCCCAATCCTTGCACCTTATCCCACTCCTTGCAATTACCCCAATCCTTGCACCTTATCCCACTCCTTGCACTTACCCCAACCCTTCCACCTACACCAATCATTGCTCCTTACCCCAATCATTGCTTCTTAACCCCAAACCTTGCACCCACCCCAAACCTTGCTCCTTACCCCAATCCTTTCTCCTTACCCCAATCCTTTCTCCTTACCCCAATCCTTCCACTTACCCCAATCCTTGCTCCTTACCCCAATCCTTGCACTTACCCCAATCCTTGCTCCTCACCCCAATCCTTGCCCCTTACCCCAATCCTTGCTCCGACTCCAATCCTTGCTCCTTACCCCAGTCCTTGCTCCTTACCCCAATCCTTGCACTTACCCCAATCCTTGCTCCTCACCCCAATCCTTGCCCCTTACCCCAATCCTTGCTCCGACTCCAATCCTTGCTCCTTACCCCAGTCCTTGCTCCTTACCCCAATCCTTGCACTTACCCCAATCCTTGCTCCTTACTCCAATCCTTGCTCCTTACCCCAATCCTTGCTCCTTACTCCAATCCTTGCTCTTTACCCCAGTCCTTGCTCCTTACCCCAATCCTTGCTCCTTACCCCAATCCTTGCACTTACCCCAATCCTTGCTCTTTACCCCATTCCTTGCTCCTTACACCAATCCTTGCTACTTACCCCAATCGTTGCACTTACCCAAGTCCTTGCACTTACCCCAATCTTTGCTCCTTAACCCAGTCCTTGCTCCTTACCCCAGTCCTTGCTCCTTACTCCAATCCTTGCTCCTTACCCCAATCCTTGCTCCTTACCCCAATCCTTGCACTTACTCCAACCCTTGCGCTTACCCCAATCCTTGCTCTTTACTCCAATCGTTGCTCCTTACCCCAATCCTAGCTCCTTTCCCCAATCCTTGCTCCTAACCCCAATCCTTGCACTTACCCCAATCCTTGCTCGTTACCCCAATCCTTGCTCCTTACTCCAATCCTTGCACTTACCCCAATCCTTGCTCCTTACCCCAATCCTTGCACTTACCCCAATCCTTGCTCTTTACCCCAATCCTTGCAGTTACCCCAATCCTTGCTCCTTACCCCAATCCTTGCAGTTACCCCAATCCTTGCTCCTTACCCCAATCCTTGCACTTACCCCAATCCTTGCTCCTTCCCCCAATCCTTGCAGTTACCCCAATCCTTGCTCCTTACCCCAATCCTTGCTCCTTACCCCAATCCTTGCAGTTACCCCAATCCTTGCTCCTTACCCCAATCCTTGCTCCTTACTCCAATCCTTGCACTTACCCCAATCCTTGCTCCTACCCCAATTCTTGCACTTACCCCAATCCTTGCTACTTACTCCAATCCTTGCACTTACCCCAATCCTTGCTCCTCACCCCAATCCTTGCACCTTACCCCAATCCTTGCACCTTACCCCAATCCTTGCACTTACCCCAATCCTTGCACTTACCCCAATCCTTGCAGTTACCCCAATCCTTGCACTTATCTCACTCCTTGTGCGAACCCGAATCCTTGCTCTTTACACCAATCCTTGCCCCTTACCCCAGTCCTTGCTCCTTACCCCAGTCCTTGGTCCTTACCCCAATCCTTGCTCCTCACCCCAATCCTTGCCCCTTACCCCAATCCTTGCTCCTACCCCAATCCTTGCTCCTTACCCCAATCCTTGCTCCTACCCCAATCCTTGCTCCTTACCCCAATCCTTGCTCCTCACCCCAATCCTTGCCCCTTACCCCAATCCTTGCTCCTACCCCAATCCTTGCTCCTTACCCCAATACTTGCTCCTTACCCCAATCCTTGCACTTACCCCAATCCTTGCTCCTCACCCCAATCCTTGCCCCTTACCCCAATCCTTGCTCCGACCCCAATCCTTGCTCCTTACCCCAGTCCTTGCTCCTTACCCCAATCCTTGCACTTACCCCAATCCTTGCTCCTTACTCCAATCCTTGCACTTCCCCCAATCCTTGCTCCTCACCCCAATCCTTGCTCCTACACTAATCCTTGCTGTTTACCCCAGTCCTTGCTCCTTACCCCAATCCTTGCTCCTTACCCCAATCCTTGCACTTACCCCAATCCTTGCTCTTTACCCCATTCCTTGCTCCTTACCCCAATCCTTGCTCCTTACCCCAATCCTTGCACTTACCCCAGTCCTTGCACTTACCCGAATCTTTGCTCCTTAACCCAGTCCTTGCTCCTTACCCCAGTCCTTGCTCCTTACCCCAATCCTTGCTCCTTACCCCAATCCTTGCTCCTTACCCCAATCCTTGCACTTACCCCAATACTTGCTCTTTACCCCAATCCTTGCTCCTTACTCCAATCCTTGCACTTACCCCAATCCTTGCTCTTTACCCCAATCCTTGCACTTACCCCAATCCTTGCTCCTACCCCAATTCTTGCACTTACCCCAATCCTTGCTCTTTACTCCAATCCTTGCTCCTTCCCCCAATCCTTGCTCCTTACCCCAATCCTTGCTCTTTAGCCCAATCCTTGCCCCTTATCCCAATCCTTGCTCCTTACCCCAATCCTTGTTCCTTACCCCAATCCTTGTTCTTTACCCCAAACATTGCACCAACCCCAATCCTTGAAACTTACCCCAATTTTTGCACCTACCCCAGTCCTTGAAACTTACCCCAATCCTTGCTCTTTACCCCAATTCTTACACCATACCCCAATCTTTGCTCCTTTTCCCAATCCTTGCACTTACCCCAATCCTTGCACTTACCCCAATCCTTGCTCCGTACCCCAATCCTTGCACCTTACCCCAATCCTTGCACCAACCCCAATCCTTGCACCTTATCCCACTCCTTGCATTTACCCCAATCCTTGCACCTTACCCCAATCCTTGCACCTTATCCCACTCCTTGCAATTACCCCAATCCTTGCACCTTATCCCACTCCTTGCACTTACCCCAACCCTTCCACCTACCCCAATCATTGCTCCTTACCCCAATCATTGCTTCTTAACCCCAAACCTTGCACCCACCCCAAACCTTGCTCCTTACCCCAATCCTTTCTCCTTACCCCGATCCTTTCTCCTTACCCCAATCCTTCCACTTACCCCAATCCTTGCTCCTTACCCCAATCCTTGCACTTACCCCAATCCTTGCTCCTTACCCCAATCATTGCTTCTTAACCCCAAACCTTGCACCCACCCCAAACCTTGCTCCTTACCCCAATCCTTTCTCCTTACCCCGATCCTTTCTCCTTACCCCAATCCTTCCACTTACCCCAATCCTTGCTCCTTACCCCAATCCTTGCACTTACCCCAATCCTTGCTCCTTACCCCAATCCTTGCTCCTTACCCCAATCCTTGCACTTACCCCAATCCTTGCTCATTACCCCAATCCTTGCTCCTTACTCCAATCCTTGCACTTACCCCAATCCTTGCTCCTTACCCCAATCCTTGCACTTACCCCAATTCTTGCTCCTTACCCCAATCCTCGCTCCTTACTCCAATCCTTGCACTCACCCCAATCCTTGCTCCTTTCCCCAATCCTTGCTCCTTACCCCAATCCTTGCAGTTACCCCAATCCTTGCTCCTTACCCCAATCCTTGCTCCTTACTCCAATCCTTGCACTTACCCTAATCCTTGCTCCTTACCCCAATCCTTGCTCTTTATCCCAATCCTTGCCCTTTATCCCAAGCCTTGCTCCTTACCCCAATCCTTGCTCCTTACCCCAATCCTTGCACTTACCCCAATCCTTGCTCCTTACCCCAATCCTTCCACGTACCCCAATCCTTGCTCCTTACCCCAATACTTGCACCTACCCCAATCCTTGCTCCTTACCCCAATCCTTGCACTTACCCCAATCCTTGCTCCTTACCCCAATCCTTCCACTTACCCCAATCCTTGCTTCTTACCCCAATCCTTGCACTTACCCCAATCCTTGCTCCTTACCCCAATCCTTCCACTTACCCCAATCCTTGCACTTACCCCAATCCTTGCTTCTTACCCCAATCCTTGCACTTACCCCAATCCTTGCTCCTTACCCCAATCCTTCCACTTACCCCAATCCTTGCACTTACCCCAATCCTTGCACTTACCCCAATCCTTGCTTCTTACCCCAATCCTTGCACTTACCCCAATCCTTGCTCCTTACCCCAATCCTTTCTCCTTACCCCAATCCTTGCTCTTTAGCCCAATCCTTGCCCTTATCCCAATCCTTGCTCCTTACCCCAATCCTTGCTCCTTACCCCAATCCTTGCTCTTTACCCCAATCATTGCCCCTTATCCCAATCCTTGCTCCTTACCCCAATCTTGTTCCTTACCCCAATCCTTGTTCCTTACCCCAAACATTGCACCAACCCCAATCCTTGAAACTTACCCCAATTGTTGCACCTACCCCAGTCCTTGAAACTTACCCCAATCCTTGCTCTTTACCCCAATCCTTGCACTTACCCCAATCCTTGCAGTTACCCCAATCCTTGCTCCTCACCCCAATCCTTGCACCTTCCCCCAATCCTTGCAGTTACCCCAATCCTTGCTCCTCACCCCAATCCTTGCACCTTACCCCAATCCTTGCACTTACCCCAATCCTTGCACTTATGTCACTCCTTGCGCTTACCAGAATCCTTGCTCTTTACCCCAATCCTTGCTCCTTACCCCAGTCCTTGCTACTTACCCCAGTCCTTGCTCTTTACCCCAATCCTTGCACTTACCCCAATCCTTGCTCCTTACCCCAATCCTTGCTCTTTACCCCAATCCTTGCACTTACCCCAATCCTTGCTCCTACCCCAATCCTTGCACTTACCCCAATCCTTGCTCTTTACTCCAAGCCTTGCTCCTTACCCCAATCCTTGCTCCTTACCCCAATCCTTTCTCCTTACCCCAAACCTTGCTCTATACCCCAATCCTTGCCCCTTATCCCAATCCTTGCTCCTTACCCCAATCCTTGTTCCTCACCCCAATCTTTGTTCCTTATCCCAAACATTGCACCAACCCCAATCCTTGCTCCTTACCCCAATCCTTGCACTTATCTCACTCCTTGTGCTAACCCTAATCCATGCTCTTTACACCAATCCTTGCCCCTTACCCCAGTCCTTGCTCCTTACCCCAGTCCTTGCACTTACCCCAATCCTTGCTCCTTACCCCAATCCTTGCACTTACCCCAATCCTTGCTCCTTACCCCAATCCTTCCACTTACCGCAATACTTGCACTTACCCCAATCCTTGCTCCTACCCCAATTCTTTTACTTACCCCAATCCTTGCTCTTTACTCCAATCCTTGCTCCTTACCCCAATCCTTGCTCCTTACCCCAATCCTTGCTCTTTACCCCAATCATTGCCCCTTATCCCAATCCTTGCTCCTTAACCCAATCTTGTTCCTTACCCCAATCCTTGTTCCTTACCCCAAACATTGCACCAACCCCAATCCTTGAAACTTACCCCAATTGTTGCACATTCCCCAGTCCTTGAAACTTATCCCAATCCTTGCTCTTTACCCCAATCCTTGCACTTACCCCAATCCTTGCACTTATGTCACTCCTTGCGCTTACCATAATCCTTGCTCTTTACCCCAATCCTTGCTCCTTACCCCAGTCCTTGCTACTTACCCCAGTCCTTGCTCCTTACCCCAATCCTTGCACTTACCCCAATCCTTGCTCCTTACCCCAATACTTGCACCCACCCCAATCCTTGCTCCTTACCCCAATCCTTGCACTTACCCCAATCCTTGCTCCTACCCCAATTCTTGCACTTACCCCAATCCTTGCTCTTTACCCCAATCCTTGCACTTACCCCAATCCTTGCACTTACCCCAATCCTTGCTCTTTACTCCAAGCCTTGCTCCTTACCCCAATCCTTGCTCCTTACCCCAATCCTTTCTCCTTACCCCAAACCTTGCTCTTTACCCCAATCCTTGCCCCTTATCCCAATCCTTGCTCCTTACCCCAATCCTTGTTCCTTACCCCAATCCTTGTTCCTTATCCCAAACATTGCACCAACCCCAATCCTTGCTCCTTACCCCAATCCTTGCACTTATCTCACTCCTTGTGCTAACCCTAATCCTTGCTCTTTACACCAATCCTTGCCCCTTACCCCAGTCCTTGCTCCTTACCCCAGTCCTTGGTCCTTATCCCAATCCTTGCACTTACCCCAATCCTTGCTCCTTAACCCAATACTTGCACTTACCCCAATCCTTGCTCCTCACACCAATCCTCGCCCCTTACCCCAATCCTTGCTCCGACCCCAATCCTTGCTCCTTACCCCAGTCCTTGCTCCTTACCCCAATCCTTGCACTTACCCCAATCCTTGCTCCTTACTCCAATCCTTGCACTTACCCCAATCCTTGCTCCTTACCCCAATCCTTGCTCCTCACCCCAATCCTTGCTCCTACACTAATCCTTGCTCTTTACCCCAGTCCTTGCTCCTTAACCCAATCCTTGCTCCTTACCCCAATCCTTGCACTTACCCCAATCCTTGCTCCTTACCCCAATCCTTGCTCCTCACCCCAATCCTTGCTCCTACACTAATCCTTGCTCTTTACCCCAGTCCTTGCTCCTTAACCCAGTCCTTGCTCCTTACCCCAATCCTTGCTCTTTACCCCAGTCCTTGCTCCTTAACCCAGTCCTTGCTCCTTACCCCAGTCCTTGCTCCTTACCCCAATCCTTGCTCCTTACCCCAATCCTTGCACTTACCCCAATCCTTGCTCGTTACCCCAATCCTTGCTCCTTACCCCAATCCTTGCACTTACCCCAATCCTTGCTCCTTACCCCAATCCTTGCTCCTTGCTCCAATCCTTGCACTCACCCCAATCCTTGCTCCTTACCCCAATCCTTGCTCCTTACCCCAATCCTTGCAGTTACCCCAATGCTTGCTCCTTACCCCAATCCTTGCTCCTTACTCCAATCCTTGCACTTACCCCAATCCTTGCTCCTTACCCCAATCCTTGCTCTTTATCCCAATCCTTGCCCTTTATCCCAAGCCTTGCTCCTTACCCCAATCCTTGCTCCTTACCCCAATCCTTGCACTTACCCCAATCCTTGCTCCTTACCCCAATCCTTGCTCCTTACCCCAATACTTGCACCTACCCCAATCCTTGCTCCTTACCCCAATCCTTGCACTTACCCCAATTCTTGCTCCAACCCCAATTCCAGCACTTACCCCAATCCTTGCTCTTTACCCCAATCCTTGCTCCTTACCCCAATCCTTGCACTTACCCCAATCCTTGTTCCTTACCCCAATCCTTGCACTTACCCCAATCATTGCTCCTTACCCCAATCCTTCCACTTACCCCAATACTTGCACTTACCCCAATCCTTGCTCCTACCCCAATTCTTGCACTTACCCCAATCCTTGCTCTTTACTCCAATCCTTGCTCCTTACCCCAATCCTTGCTCCTTACCCCAATCCTTGCTCCTTACCCCAATCCTTGCTCTTTAGCCCAATCCTTGCCCCTTATCCCAATCCTTGCTCCTTACCCCAATCCTTGCTACTTACCCCAATCCTTGCACTTACCCCAATTCTTGCTCCAACCCCAATTCCAGCACTTACCCCAATCCTTGCTCTTTACCCCAATCCTTGCTCCTTACCCCAATCCTTGCACTTACCCCAATCCTTGTTCCTTACCCCAATCCTTGCACTTACCCCAATCATTGCTCCTTACCCCAATCCTTCCACTTACCCCAATACTTGCACTTACCCCAATCCTTGCTCCTACCCCAATTCTTGCACTTACCCCAATCCTTGCTCTTTACTCCAATCCTTGCTCCTTACCCCAATCCTTGCTCTTTAGCCCAATCCTTGTTCCTTACCCCAATCCTTGCACTTACCCCAATCATTGCTCCTTACCCCAATCCTTCCACTTACCCCAATCCTTGTTCCTTACCCCAATCCTTGCACTTACCCCAATCATTGCTCCTTACCCCAATCCTTCCACTTACCCCAATACTTGCACTTACCCCAATCCTTGCTCCTACCCCAATTCTTGCACTTACCCCAATCCTTGCTCCTTACCCCAATCCTTGCTCCTTACCCCAATCCTTGCTCTTTAGCCCAATCCTTGCCCCTTATCCCAATCCTTGCTCCTTACCCCAATCCTTGCTACTTACCCCAATCCTTGCTCTTTACCCCAATCATTGCCCCTTATCCCAATCCTTGCTCCTTACCCCAATCTTGTTCCTTACCCCAATCCTTGTTCCTTACCCCAATCATTGCACCAACCCCAATCCTTGAAACTTACTCCAATTGTTGCACCTACCCCAGTCCTTGAAACTTACCCCAATCCTTGCTCTTTACCCCAATCCTTGCACTTACCCCAATCCTTGCATTTACCCCAATCCTTGCTCCTCACCCCAATCCTTGCACCTTACCCCAATCCTTGCACTTACCCCAATCCTTGCACTTATATCACTCCTTGCGCTTACCATAATCCTTGCTCTTTACCCCAATCCTTGCTCCTTACCCCAGTCCTTGCTACTTACCCCAGTCATTTCTCCTTACCCCAATCCTTGAACTTACCCCAATCCTTGCTCCTTACCCCAATACTTGCACCCACCCCAATCCTTGCTCCTTACCCCAATCCTTGCACTTACCCCAATCCTTGCTCCTACCCCAATTCTTGCACTTACCCCAATCCTTGCTCTTTACCCCAATCCTTGCACTTACCCCAATACTTGCTCCTACCCCAATCCTTGCACTTACCCCAATCCTTGCTCTTTACTCCAAGCCTTGCTCCTTACCCCAATCCTTGCTCCTTACCCCAATCCTTTCTCCGTACCCCAAACCTTGCTCTTTACCCCAATCCTTGCCCCTTATCCCAATCCTTGCTCCTACACTAATCCTTGCTCTTTACCCCAGTCCTTGCTCCTTACCCCAATCCTTGCTCCTTACCCCAATCCTTGCACTTACCCCAATCCTTGCTCTTTACCCCATTCCTTGCTCCTTACCCCAATCCTTGCTCCTTACCCCAATCCTTGCACTTACACCAGTCCTTGCACTTACCCCAATCTTTGCTCCTTAACCCAGTCCTTGCTCCTTACCCCAGTCCTTGCTCCTTACTCCAATCCTTGCTCCTTACCCCAATCCTTGCTCCTTACCCCAATCCTTGCACTTACTCCAATCCTTGCGCTTACCCCAATCCTTGCTCTTTACTCCAATCCTTGCTCCTTACCCCAATCCTTGCTCCTTACCCCAATCCTTGCTCCTTACCCCAATCCTTGCACTTACCCCAATCCTTGCTCGTTACCCCAATCCTTGCTCCTTACTCCAATCCTTGCACTTACCCCAATCCTTGCTCCTTACCCCAATCCTTGCACTTACCCCAATCCTTGCTCCTTACCCCAATCCTCGCTCCTTACTCCAATCCTTGCACTCACCCCAATCCTTGCTCCTTACCCCAATCCTTGCTCCTTACCCCAATCCTTGCAGTTACCCCAATCCTTGCTCCTTACCCCAATCCTTGCTCCTTACTCCAATCCTTGCACTTACCCCAATCCTTGCTCCTTACCCCAATACTTGCTCTTTATCCCAATCCTTGCCCTTTATCCCAAGCCTTGCTCCTTACCCCAATCCTTGCTCCTTACCCCAATCCTTGCACTTACCCCAATCCTTGCTCCTTACCCCAATCCTTCCACTTACCCCAATCCTTGCTCCTTACCCCAATACTTGCACCTACCCCAATCCTTGCTCCTTACCCCAATCCTTGCACTTACCCCAATCCTTGCTCCTACCCCAATTCCAGCACTTACCCCAATCCTTGCTCTTTACCCCAATCCTTGCACTTACCCCAATCCTTGCTCCTACCCCAATCCTTGCTCTTTACTCCAATCCTTGCTCCTTACCCCAATCCTTGCTCCTTACCCCAATCCTTGCTCCTTACCCCAATCCTTGCTCTTTAGCCCAATCCTTCCCCTTATCCCAATCCTTGCTCCTTACCCCAATCCTTGTTCCTTACCCCAATCCTTGTTCTTTACCCCAAACATTGCACCAAACCCAATCCTTGAAACCTACCCCAATTGTTGCACCTACCCCAGTCCTTGAAACTTACCCCAATCCTTGCTCTTTACCCCAATTCTTACACCTTACCCCAATCTTTGCTCCTTTTCCCAATCCTTGCACTTACCCCAATCCTTGCACTTACCCCAATCCTTGCTCCGTACCCCAATCCTTGCTCCTTACCCCAATCCTTGCAGTTACCCCAATCCTTGCTCCTCACCCCAATCATTGCTTCTTAATCCCAAACCTTGCACCCACCCCAAACCTTACTCCTTACCCCAATCCTTTCTCCTTACCCCAATCCTTTCTCCTTACCCCAATCCTTCCACTTACCCCAATCCTTGCTCCTTACCACAATCCTTGCAGTTACCCCAATCCTTGCTCCTTACCCCAATCCTTGCCCCTTACCCCAATCCTCGCTCCGACCCCAATCCTTGCTCCTTACCCCAGTCCTTGCTCCTACACTAATCCTTGCTCTTTACCCCAATCCTTGCTCCTTACCCCAATCCTTGCACTTACCCCAGTCCTTGCTCCTTACCCCAATCCTTGCTCCTTACCCCAATCCTTGCACTTACCCCAATCCTTGCTCTTTACCCCATTCCTTGCTGCTTACCCCAATCCTTGCTCCTTACCCCAATCCTTGCACTTACCCAAGTCCTTGCACTTACCCCAATCTTTGCTCCTTAACCCAGTCCTTGCTCCTTACCCCAATCCTTGCACTTACTCCATTCCTTGCGCTTACCCCAATCCTTGCTCTTTACTCCAATCCTTGCTCCTGACCCCAATCCTTGCTCCTTACCCCAATCCTTGCTCCTTACCCCAATCCTTGCACTTACCCCAATCCTTGCTCGTTACCCCAATCCTTGCTCCTTACTCCAATCCTTGCACTTACCCCAATCCTTGCTCCTTACCCCAATCCTTGCACTTACCCCAATCCTTGCTCCTTACCCCAATCCTTGCTCCTTGCTCCAATCCCTGCACTCACCCCAATCCTTGCTCCTTACCCCAATCCTTGCTCCTTACCCCAATCCTTGCAGTCACCCCAATGCTTGCTCCTTACCCCAATCCTTGCTCCTTACCCCAATCCTTGCTCTTTATCCCAATCCTTGCCCTTTATCCCAAGCCTTGCTCCTTACCCCAATCCTTGCACTTACGCCAATCCTTGCTCCTTACCCCAATCCTTCCACTTACCCCAATCCTTGCTCCTTACCCCAATACTTGCACCTACCCCAATCCTTGCTCCTTACCCCAATCCTTGCACTTACCCCAATTCTTGCTCCAACCCCAATTCCAGCACTTACCCCAATCCTTGCTCTTTACCCCATTCCTTGCTCCTTACCCCAATCCTTGCACTTACCCCAATCCTTTTTCCTTACCCCAATCCTTGCACTTACCCCAATCATTGCTCCTTACCCCAATCCTTCCACTTACCCCAATACTTGCACTTACCCCAATCCTTGCTCCTACCCCAATTCTTGCACTTACCCCAATCCTTGCTCTTTACTCCAATCCTTGCTCCTTACCCCAATCCTTGCTCCTTACCCCAATCCTTGCTCCTTACCCCAATCCTTGCTCTTTAGCCCAATCCTTGCCCCTTATCCCAATCCTTGCTCCTTACCCCAATCCTTGCTCCTTACCCCAATCCTTGCTCTTTACCCCAATCATTGCCCCTTATCCCAATCCTTGCTCCTTACCCCAATCTTGTTCCTTACCCCAAACATTGCACCAACCCCAATCCTTGAAACTTACTCCAATTGTTGCACCTACCCCACTCCTTGCTACTTACCCCAATCCTTGCACTTACCCCAATCCTTGCTCCTACCCCAATTCTTGCACTTACCCCAATCCTTGCTCTTTACCCCAATCCTTGCACTTACCCCAATCCTTGCTCCTACCCCAATCCTTGCACTTACACCAATCCTTGCTCTTTACTCCAAGCCTTGCTCCTTACCCCAATCCCTGCTCCTTACCCCAATCCTTTCTCCTTACCCCAAACTTTGCTCTTTACCCCAATCCTTGCCCCTTATCCCAATCCTTGCTCCTTACCCCAATCCTTGCACTTACCCCAATCCTTGCTCTTTACCCCATTCCTTGCTCCTTACCCCAATCCTTGCTCCTTACCCCAATCCTTGCACTTACACCAGTCCTGGCACTTACTCCAATCCTTGCTCCTTACCCCAATCCTTGCTCTTTACTCCAATCCTTGCTCCTTACCCCAATCCTTGCTCCTTACCCCAATCCTTGCTCCTTACCCCAATCCTTGCACTTACCCCAATCCTTGCTCATTACCCCAATCCTTGCTCCTTACTCCAATCCTTGCACTTACCCCAATCCTTGCTCCTTACCCCAATCCTTGCACTTACCCCAATCCTTGCTCCTTACCCCAATCCTCGCTCCTTACTCCAATCCTTGCACTCACCCCAATCCTTGCTCATTACCCCAATCCTTGCTCCTTACCCCAATCCTTGCAGTTACCCCAATCCTTGCTCCTTACCCCAATCCTTGCTCCTTACTCCAATCCTTGCACTTACCCCAATCCTTGCTCCTTACCCCAATCCTTGCTCTTTATCCCAAACCTTGCCCTTTATCCCAAGCCTTGCTCCTTACCCCAATCCTTGCTCCTTACCCCAATCCTTGCACTTACCCCAATCCTTGCTCCTACCCCAATTCCAGCACTTACCCCAATCCTTGCGCTTTACCCCAATCCTTGCACTTACCCCAATCCTTGCTCCTACCCCAATTCTTGCACTTACCCCAATCCTTGCTCTTTACTCCAATCCTTGCTCCTTACCCCAATCCTTGCTCTTTAGCCCAATCCTTGCTCCTTACCCCAATCCTTGCTCCTTACCCCAATCCTTGCTCTTTAGCCCAATCCTTGCCCCTTATCCCAATCCTTGCTCCTTACCCCAATCCTTGTTCCTTACCCCAATCCTTGTTCTTTACCCCAAACATTGCACCAACCCCAATCCTTGAAACTTACCCCAATTGTTGCACCTACCCCAGTCCTTGAAACTTACCCCAATCCTTGCTCTTTACCCCAATTCTTACACCTTACCCCAATCTTTGCTTCTTTTCCCAATCCTTGCACTTACCCCAATCCTTGCACTTACCCCAATCCTTGCTCCGTACCCCAATCCTTGCTCCTTACCCCAATCCTTTCAGTTACCCCAATCCTTGCTCCTCACCCCAATCCTTGCACCTCACCCCAGTCCTTGCTCCTTACCCCAATCCTTGCACCTCACCCCAATCCTTACACCTCACCCCAATCCTTGCACCTTACCCCAATCCTTGCACCAACCCCAATCCTTGCACCTTATCCCACTCCTTGCATTTACCCCAATCCTTGCACCTTACCCCAATACTTGCACCTTATCCCACTCCTTGCAATTACCCCAATCCTTGCACCTTATCCCACTCCTTGCACTTACCCCAACCCTTCCACCTACCCCAATCATTGCTCCTTACCCCAATCATTGCTTCTTAACCCCAAACCTTGCACCCACCCCAAACCTTGCTCCCTACCCCAATCCTTTCTCCTTACCCCAATCCTTCCACTTACCCCAATCCTTGCTCCATACCACAATCCTTGCACTTACCCCAATCCTTGCTCCTCACCCCAATCCTTGCCCCTTACCCCAATCCTCGCTCCGACCCCAATCCTTGCACCTTACCCCAATCCTTGCTCCTCACCCCAATCCTTGCTCCTTACCCCAATCCTTGCTCCGACCCCAATCCTTGCTCCTTACCCCAGTCCTTGCTCCTTACCCCAATCCTTGCACTTACCCCAATCCTTGCTCCTTACCCCAATCCTTGCTCCTTACCCCAATCCTTGCACTTACCCCAATCCTTGCTCTTTACCCCATTCCTTTCTCCATACCCCAATCCTTGCTCCTTACCCCAATCCTTGCTCCTTACCCCAATCCTTGCACTTACCCAAGTCCTTGCACTTACCCCAATCTTTGCTCCTTAACCCAGTCCTTGCTCCTTACCCCAGTCCTTGCTCCTTACTCCAATCCTTGCTCCTTACCCCAATCCATGCTCCTTACCCCAATCCTTGCGCTTACCCCAATCCTTGCTCTTTACTCCAATCCTTGCTCCTTACCCCAATCCTTGCTCCTTACCCCAATCCTTGCTCCTTACCCCAATTCTTGCACTTACCCCAATCCTTGCTCGTTACCCCAATCCTTGCTCCTTACTCCAATCCTTGCACTTACCCCAATCCTTGCTCCTTACCCCAATCCTTGCACTTACCCCAATCCTTGCTCCTTACCCCAATCCTTGCTCTTTACTCCAATCCTTGCTCCTTACCCCAATCCTTGCTCCTTACCCCAATCCTTGCTCCTTACCCCAATCCTTGCTCCTTACCCCAATCCTTGCACCTACCCCAATCCTTGCTCCTTACCCCAATCCTTGCTCCTTACCCCAATCCTTACTCCTACCCCAATTCTTGCACTTACCCCAATCCTTGCTCCTTACCCCAATCCTTGCTCCTTACCCCAATCCTTGCACCTACCCCAATCCTTGCACCTACCCCAATCCTTGCTCCTTACCCCAATCCTTGCTCCTTACCCCAATTCTTGCACTTACCCCAATCCTTGCTCCTTACCCCAATCCTTGCTCCTTACCCCAATCCTTGCACTTACCCCAATCCTTGCCCTTACCCCAATCCTTGCACTTACCCCAATCCTTGCTCCTACCCCAATTCTTGCACTTACCCCAATCCTTGCACTTACCCCAATCCTTGCTCCTTACCCCAATCCTTGCACTTACCCCAATCCTTGCTCCTTACCCCAATCCTTGCTCTTTACTCCAATCCTTGCTCC
This sequence comes from Somniosus microcephalus, assembly GCF_052327205.1. NCBI lineage: Eukaryota > Metazoa > Chordata > Chondrichthyes > Squaliformes > Somniosidae > Somniosus > Somniosus microcephalus. Next base: position 5,785,717 of record NC_141008.1, read on the forward strand.
TTACCCCAATCCTTGCTCCTTACCCCAATCCTTGCTCCTTACCCCAATCCTTGCTCCTTACCCCAATCCTTGCACCTACCCCAATCCTTGCTCCTTACCCCAATCCTTGCTCCTTACCCCAATCCTTGCACCTACCCCAATCCTTGCTCCTTACCCCAATCCTTGCTCCTTACCCCAATCCTTGCTCCTTACCCCAATCCTTGCACCTACCCCAATCCTTGCACTTACCCCAATCCTTGCTCCTACCCCAATTCTTGCACTTACCCCAGTCCTTGCTCCTTACCCCAATCCTTGCACTTACCCCAATCCTTGCACTTACCCCAATCCTTGCACTTACCCCAATCCTTGCACTTACCCCAATCCTTGCTCCTTACCCCAATTCTTGCACTTACCCCAATCCTTGCTCCTTACCCCAATCCTTGCACTTACCCCAATCCTTGCTCCTTACCCCAATTCTTGCACTTACCCCAATCCTTGCTCCTTACCCCAATCCTTGCACTTACCCCAATCCTTGCTCCTTACCCCAATCCTTGCACTTACCCCAATCCTTGCTCCTTACCCCAATCCTTGCACTTACCCCAATCCTTGCTCCTTACCCCAATCCTTGCTCCTTACCCCAATCCTTGCTCCTTACCCCAATCCTTACTCCTACCCCAATTCTTGCACTTACCCCAATTCTTGCACTTACCCCAATCCTTGCTCTTTACTCCAATCCTTGCTCCTTACCCCAATCCTTGCTCCTTACCCCAATCCTTGCTCCTTACCCCAATCCTTGCTCCTTACCCCAATCCTTGCACCTATCCCAATCCTTGCACCTACCCCAATCCTTGCTCTTTACCCCAATCCTTGCACCTACCCCAATCCTTGCACCTACCCCAATCCTTGCTCTTTACCCCAATTCTTGCACTTACCCCAATCCTTGCTCCTTACCCCAATCTTTGCACTTACCCCAATCCTTGCACTTACCCCAATCCTTGGTCCTACCCCAATTCTTGCACTTACCCCAATCCTTGCTCCTTACCCCAATCCTTGCACTTACCCCAATCCTTGCTCTTTACTCCAAACCTTGCTCCTCACCCCAATCCTTGCTCCTTTCCCCAATCCTTTCTCCTTACCCCAATCCTTGCTCTTTACCCCAATCCTTGCCCCTTATCCCAATCCTTGTTCCTTACCCCAATCCTTGTTCCTTATCCCAAACATTGCACCAACCCCAATCCTTGAAACTTACCCCAATTGTTGCACCTACCCCAGTCCTTGAAACTTACCCCAATCCTTGCTCTTTACCCCAATTCTTGCACCTTTCCCCAATCCTTGCACTTACCCCAATCCTTGCAGTTACCCCAATCCTTGCTCCTCACCCCAATCCTTGCACCTTACCCCAATCCTTGCACTTACCCCAATCCTTGCACTTACCCCAATCCTTGCACTTACCCCAATCCTTGCTCTTTCCCCCAGTCCTTGCTCCTTACCCGAGTCCTTGCTCCTTACCCCAAACCTTGCTCCTCACCCCAATCCTTGCCCCTTACCCCAATCCTTGCTCCTACCCCAATCCTTGCCCCTTATCCCAATCCTTGCTCCTTACCCCAATCCTTGCTCCTCACCCCAATCCTTGCCCCTTACCCCAATCCTTGCTCCTACCCCAATCCTTGCTCCTTACCCCAATCCTTGCTCCTTACCCCAATCCTTGCACTTACCCCAATCCTTGCTCCTCACCCCAATCCTTGCCCCTTACCCCAATCCTTGCTCCGACCCCAATCCTTGCTCCTTACCCCAGTCCTTGCTCCTTACCCCAATCCTTGCACTTACCCCAATCCTTGCTCTTTACCCCAGTCCTTGCTCCTTACCCCAATCCTTGCTCCTTACCCCAATCCTTGCACTTACCCCAATCCTTGCTCTTTACCCCAATCCTTGCTCCTTACCCCAGTCCTTGCTCCTTACTCCAATCCTTGCTCCTTACCCCAATCCTTGCTCCTTACCCCAGTCCTTGCTCCTTACCCCAATCCTTGCTCCTTACCCCAATCCTTGCACTTACTCCAATCCTTGCGCTTACCCCAATCCTTGCTCTTTACTCCAATCCTTGCTCCTTACCCCAATCCTTGCTCCTTACCCCAATCCTTGCTCCTTAACCCAATCCTTGCACTTACCCCAAACCTTGCTCGTTACCCCAATCCTTGCTCCTTACCCCAATCCTTGCACTTACCCCAATCCTTGCTCCTTACCCCAATCCTTGCACTTACCCCAATCCTTGCTCCTTACCCCAATCCTTGCTCCTTACTCCAATCCTTGCACTCACCCCAATCCTTGCTCCTGACCCCAATCCTTGCTCCTTACACCAATCCTTGCAGTTACCCCAATCCTTGCTCCTTACCCCAATTCTTGCTCCTTACTCCAATCCTTGCACTTACCGCAATCCTTGCTCCTTACCCCAATCCTTGCTCTTTATCCCAATCCTTGCCCTTTATCCCAGGCCTTGCTCCTCACCCCAATCCTTGCACTTACCCCAATCCTTGCTCCTTACCCCAATCCTTCCACTTACCCCAATCCTTGCTCCTACCCCAATTCCAGCACTTACCCCAATCCTTGCTCTTTACCCCAATCCTTGCACTTACTCCAATCCTTGCTCCTTACCCCAATCCTTGCTCCTTACCCCAATCCTTGCTCCTTACCCCAATCCTTGCTCTTTAGCCCAATCCTTGCCCCTTATCCCAATCCTTGCTCCTTACCCCAATCCTTGTTCCTTACCCCAATCCTTGATCTTTACCCCAAACATTGCACCAACCCCAATTCTTGAAACTTACCCCAATTGTTGCACCTACCCCAGTCCTTGAAACTTACCCCAATCCTTGCTCTTTACCCCAATCCTTGCACTTACCCCAATCCTTGCAGTTACCGCAATCCTTGCTCCTCACCCCAATCCTTGCACCTTACCCCAATCCTTGCACTTACCCCAATCCTTGCACTTATCTCACTCCTTGTGCTTACCCTAATCCTTGCTCTTTACCCCAATCCTTGCTCCTTACCCCAATCCTTGCACTTACCCCAATCCTTGCTCCTTACCCCAAACCTTCCACTTCCCCCAATCCTTGCTCTTTACCCCATTCCTTGCTCCTTACCCCAATCCTTGCTCCTTACCCCAATCCTTGCTCTTACCCCAGTCCTTGCACTTACCCCAATCTTTGCTCCTTAACCGAGTCCTTGCTCCTTACCCCAGTCCTTGCTCCTTACTCCAATCCTTGCTCCTTACCCCAATCCTTGCTCCTTAACCCAATCCTTGCACTTACTCCAATCCTTGCGCTTACCCCAATCCTTGCTCCTTACCCCAATCCTTGCTCTTACCCCAGTCCTTGCACTTACCCCAATCTTTGCTCCTTAACCGAGTCCTTGCTCCTTACCCCAGTCCTTGCTCCTTACTCCAATCCTTGCTCCTTACCCCAATCCTTGCTCCTTAACCCAATCCTTGCACTTACCCCAATCCTTGCTCTTTACTCCAATCCTTGCTCCTTACCCCAATCCTTGCTCCTTACCCCAATCCTTGCTCCTTACCCCAATCCTTGCACTTACCCCAATCCTTGCTCCTTACCCCAATCCTTGCTCCTTACCCCAATCCTTGCTCCTTACCCCAATCCTTGCAGTTACCCCAATCCTTGCTCCTTACCCCAATCCTTGCTCCTTACTCCAATCCTTGCACTTACCCCAATGCTTGCTCTTTACCCCAATTCTTGCACCTTTCCCCAATCCTTGCATTTACCCCAATCCTTGCACTTACCCCAATCCTTGCAGTTACCCCAATCCTTGCTCCTCACCCCAATCCTTGCACCTTACCCCAATCCTTGCACTTACCCCAATCCTTGCACTTACCCCAATCATTGCACTTACCCCAATCCTTGCAGTTACCCCAATCCTTGCTCCTCACCCCAATCCTTGCTCCTTACTCCTATCCTTGCTCCTTACCCCAATCCTTGCTCCTTACCCCAATCGTTGCACTTACCCCAATCGTTGCTCCTTTCCCCAGTCCTTGCTCCTTACCCCAGTCCTTGCTCCTTACACCAATCATTTCTCCTCACCCCAATCCTTGCTCCTTACCCCAATCCTTGCTCTTTACTCCAATCCTTGCTCCTTACCCCAATCCTTGCTCCTTACCCCAATCCTTGCTCCTACCCCAATCCTTGCTCCTTACCCCAATCCTTGCTCCTTACCCCAATCCTTGCACTTACCCCAATCCTTGCTCCTCACCCCAATCCTTGCCCCTTACCGCAATCCTTGCTCCGACCCCAATCCTTGCTCCTTACCCCAGTCCTTGCTCCTTCCCCCAATCTTTGCACTTACCCCAATCCTTGCTCCTTACTCCAATCCTTGCACTTACCCCAATCCTTGCTCCTTACCCCAATCCTTGCTCCTCACCCCAATCCTTGCTCCTACACTAATCCTTGCTCTTTACCCCAGTCCTTGCTCCTTACCCCAATCCTTGCACTTACCCCAATCCTTGCTCTTTACCCCATTCCTTGCTCCTTACCCCAATCCTTGCTCCTTACCCCAATCCTTGCACTTACCCCAATCCTTGCCCCTTACCCCAATCCTTGCTCCTACCCCAATCCTTGCTCCTTACCCCAATCCTTCCTCCTTACCCCAATCCTTGCACTTACCCCAATCCTTGCTCCTCACCCCAATACTTGCCCCTTACCCCAATCCTTGCTTCTACCCCAATCCTTGCTCCTTACCCCAGTCCTTTCTCCTTACCCCAATCCTTGCTCCTTACTCCAATCCTTGCACTTACCCTATCCTTGCTCCTTACTCCAATCCTTGCACTTACCCCAATCCTTGCTCCGTACCCCAATCCTTGCACTTACCCCAATCCTTGCTCTTTACCCCAATCCTTGCACTTACCCCAGTCCTTGCTCCTTACCCCAATCCTTGCTCCTCACCCCAATCCTTGCTCCTTACCCCAATCCTTGCTCCTTACCCCAATCATTGCACTTACCCCAATCCTTGCTCCTTACCCCAGTCCTTGCTCCTTACCCCAGTCCTTGCTCCTTACCCCAATCCTTGCTCTTTACCCCAATCCTTGCTCCTTACCCCAATCCTTGCTCCTTAACCCAGTCCTTGCTCCTTACCCCAGTCCTTGCTCCTTACCCCAGTCCTTGCTCCTTACTCCAATCCTTGCTCCTTACCCCAATCCTTGCACTTACTCCAATCCTTGCTTCTTACCCCAATCCTTGCTCTTTTCCCCAATCCTTGCTCCTCACCCCAATCCTTGCTCTTTACCCCAATCCTTGCTCCTTACCCCAATCCATGCTCCTTACCCCAGTCCTTGCTCCTTACCCCAATCCTTGCTCTTTACCCCAATCCTTGCTCCTTACCCCAATCCATGCTCCTTACCCCAGTCCTTGCTCCTTACCCCAATCCTTGCTCCTTACTCCAATCCTTGCTCCTTACCCCAATCCTTGCACTTACTCCAATCCTTGCTTCTTACCCCAATCCTTGCTCTTTTCCCCAATCCTTGCTCCTCACCCCAATCCTTGCTCTTTACCCCAATCCTTGCTCCTTACCCCAATCCATGCTCCTTACCCCAGTCCTTGCTCCTTACCCCAATCCTTGCTCTTTACTCCAATCCTTGCTCCTTACCCCAATCCTTGCTCCTCACGCCAATCTTTGCACTTACCCCAACCCTTGCTCGTTACCCCAATCCTTGCTCCTTACTCCAATCCTTGCACTTACCCCAATCCTTGCTCCTTACTCCAATCCTTGCACTTTCCCCAATCCTTGCTCCTTACTCCAATCCTTGCACTTACCCCAATCCTTGCTCCTTACCCCAATCCTTGCACTTTCCCCAATCCTTGCTCCTTATCCCAATCCTTGCTCCTTACTCCAATCCTTGCACTCACCCCAATCCTTGCTCCTTACCCCAATCCTTGCTCCTTACCCCAATCCTTGCTCCTTACCCCAATCCTTGCACTTACCCCAATCCTTGCTCCTTACCCCAATCCTTGCTCCTTACCCCAATCCTTGCACTTACCCCAATCCTTGCTCCTTACCCCAATCCTTGCACTTATCCCAATCCTTGCTCCTTACCCCAATCCTTGCTCCTTACTCCAATCCTTGCACTGACCCCAATCCTTGCTCCTTACCCCAATCCTGACTCTTTATCCCAATCCTTGCCCTTTATCCCAATCCTTGCTCCTTACCCCAATCCTTGCTCCTTTCCCCAATCCTTGCACTTACCCCAATCCTTGCTCCTTACCCCAATCCTTGCTCTTTATCCCAATCCTTGGCCTTTTTCCCAATCCTTGCTCCTTTCCCCATTCCCTGCGCCTCACCCCAATCCTTGCACCTTACCCCAATCCTTGCTCCTTACCCCAATCCTTGCTCCTTACCCCAATCCTTGCTCTTTAGCCCAATCCTTGCCCCTTATCCCAATCCTTGCTCCTTACCCCAATCCTTGTTCCTTACCCCAATCCTTGTTCTTTACCCCAAACATTGCACCAACCCCAATCCTTAAACTTACCCCAATTGTTGCACCTACCCCAGTCCTTGAAACTTACCCCAATCCTTGCTCTTTACCCCAATTCTTACACCTTACCCCAATCTTTGCTCCTTTTCCCAATCCTTGCACTTACCCCAATCCTTGCACTTACCCCAATCCTTGCTCCGTACCCCAATCCTTGCTCCTTACCCCAATCCTTGCAGTTACCCCAATCCTTGCTCCTCACCCCAATCCTTGCACCTCACCCCAGTCCTTGCTCCTTACCCCAATCCTTGCTCCTCACCACAATCCTTGCTCCTTACCCCAATCCTTGCACCTCACCCCAATCCTTACACCTCACCCCAATCCTTGCACCTTACCCCAATCCTTGTACCAACCCCAATCCTTGCACCTTATCCCACTCCTTGCAATTACCCCAATCCTTGCACCTTATGCCACTCCTTGCACTTACCCCAACCCTTCCACCTACCCCAATCATTGCACCTTACCCCAATCATTGCTTCTTAACCCCAAACCTTGCACCCACCCCAAAACTTGCTCCTTACCCCAATCCTTTCTCCTTACCCCAATCCTTTCTCCTTACCCCAATCCTTCCACTTACCCCAATCCTTGCTCCTTACCACAATCCTTGCACTTACCCCAATCCTTGCTCCTCACCCCAATCCTTGCCCCTTACCCCAATCCTTGCTCCTTACCCCAATCCTTGCTCCTTACCCCAATCCTTGCTCCTTACCCCAATCCTTGCACTTACCCCAATCCTTGCTCCTACCCCAATTCTTGCACTTACCCCAATCCTTGCTCCTTACCCCAATCCTTGCACTTACCCCAATCCTTGCTCCTTACCCCAATCCTTGCACTTACCCCAATCCTTGCTCCTACCCCAATTCTTGCACTTAACCCAATCCTTGCTGTTTACTCCAATCCTTGCTCCTTACCCCAATCCTTGCTCCTTACCCCAATTCTTGCTCCTTACCCCAATCCTTGCTCTTTACCCCTAATCATTGCCCCTTATCCCAATCCTTGCTCCTTACCCCAATCTTGTTCCTTACCCCAATCCTTGTTCCTTACCCCAAACATTGCACCAACCCCAATCCTTGAAACTTACCCCAATTGTTGCACCTACCCCAGTCCTTGAAACTTACCCCAATCCTTGCTCTTTACCCCAATCCTTGCACTTACCCCAATCCTTGCAGTTACCCCAATCCTTGCTCCTCACCCCAATCCTTGCACATTACCCCAATCCTTGCACTTACCCCAATCCTTGCACTTATCTCACTCCTTGCGCTTACCATAATCCTTGCTCTTTACCCCAATCCTTGCTCCTTACCCCAGTCCTTGCTACTTACCCCAGTCCTTGCTCCTTACCCCAATCCTTGCACTTACCCCAATCCTTGCTCCTTACCCCAATACTTGCACCTACCCCAATCCTTGCTCCTACCCCAATTCTTGCACTTATCCCAATCCTTGCTCTTTACCCCAATCCTTGCACTTACCCCAATCCTTGCTCTTTACTCCAAACCTTGCTCCTCACCCCAATCCTTGCTCCTTTCCCCAATCCTTTCTCCTTACCCCAATCCTTGCTCTTTACCCCAATCCTTGCCGCTTATCCCAATCCTTGCTCCTTACCCCAATCCTTGTTCCTTAACCCAATCCTTGTTCCTTATCCCAAACATTGCACCAACCCCAATCCTTGAAACTTACCCCAATTGTTGCACCTACCCCAGTCCTTGAAACTTACCCCAATCCTTGCTCTTTACCCCAATTCTTGCACCTTTCCCCAATCCTTGCACTTACACCAATCCTTGCAGTTACCCCAATCCTTGCTCCTCACCCCAATCCTTGCACCTTACCCCAATCCTTGCACCTTACCCCAATCCTTGCACTTACCCCAATCCTTGCACTTACCCCAATCCTTGCACTTACCCCAATCCTTGCAGTTACCCCAATCCTTGCTCCTCACCCCAATCCTTGCTCCTTACCCCAATCCTTGCACTTATCTCACTCCTTGTGCTAACCCTAATCCTTCCTCTTTCCCCCAATCCTTGCTCCTTACCCCAGTCCTTGCTCCTTACCCGAGTCCTTGCTCCTTACCCCAAACCTTGCTCCTCACCCCAATCCTTGCTCCTTACCCCAATCCTTGCCCCTTACCCCGTCCTTGCTCCTACCCCAATCCTTGCCCCTTATCCCAATCCTTGCTCCTTACCCCAATCCTTGCCCCTTACCCCAGTCCTTGCTCCTACCCCAATCCTTGCCCCTTATCCCAATCCTTGCTCCTACCCCAATCCTTGCTCCTTACCCCAATCCTTGCTCCTTACCCCAATCCTTGCTCCTTACCCGAATCCTTGCTCCTCACCCCGATCCTTGCCCCTTACCCCAATCCTTGCTCCTACCCCAATCCTTGCTCCTTACCCCAATCCTTGCTCCTTACCCCAATCCTTGCACTTACCCCAATCCTTGCTCCTCACCCCAATCCTTGCCCCTTACCCCAATCCTTGCTCCGACCCCAATCCTTGCTCCTTACCCCAGTACTTTCTCCTTACCCCAATCCTTACACTTACCCCAATCCTTGCTCTTTACCCCAGTCCTTGCTCCTTACCCCAATCCTTGCTCCTTACCCCAATCCTTGCACTTACCCCAATCCTTGCTCTTTACCCCATTCCTTGCACTTACCCCAATCTTTGCTCCTTAACCCAGTCCTTGCTCCTTACCCCAGTCCTTGCTCCTTACTCCAATCCTTGCTCCTTACCCCAATCCTTGCTCCTTACCCCAGTCCTTGCTCCTTACCCCAATCCTTGCTCCTTACCCCAATCCTTGCACTTACTCCAATCCTTGCGCTTACCCCAATCCTTGCTCTTTACTCCAATCCTTGCTCCTTACCCCAATCCTTGCTCCTTACCCCAATCCTTGCTCCTTAACCCAATCCTTGCACTTACCCCAATCCTTGCTCGTTACCCCAATCCTTGCTCCTTACTCCAATCCTTGCACTTACCCCAATCCTTACTCCTTACCCCAATCCTTGCACTTACCCCAATCCTTGCTCCTTACCCCAATCCTTGCTCCTTACTCCAATCCTTGCACTCACCCCAATCCTTGCTCCTTACCCCAATCCTTGCTCCTTACACCAAACCTTGCAGTTACCCCAATCCTTGCTCCTTACCCCAATTCTTGCTCCTTACTCCAATCCTTGCACTTACCGCAATCCTTGCTCCTTACCCCAATCCTTGCTCTTTATCCCAATCCTTGCCCTTTATCCCAGGCCTTGCTCCTTACCCCAATCCTTGCTCCTTACCCCAATTCTTGCACTTACCCCAATCCTTGCTCCTTACCCCAATCCTTCCACTTACCCCAATCCTTGCTCCTTACCCCAATACTTGCACCTACCCCAATCCTTGCTCCTTACCCCAATCCTTGCACTTACCCCAATCCTTGCTCCTACCCCAATTCTTGCACTTACCCCAATCCTTGCTCTTTACTCCAATCCTTGCCCCTTATCCCAATCCTTGCTCCTTACCCCAATCCTTGTTCCTTACCCCAATCCTTGATCTTTACCCCAAACATTGCACCAACCCCAATCCTTGAAACTTACCCCAATTGTTGCACCTCCCCCAGTCCTTGAAATTTACCCCAATCCTTGCTCTTTACCCCAATCCTTGCACTTACCCCAATCCTTGCAGTTACCGCAATCCTTGCTCCTCACCCCAATCCTTGCACCTTACCCCAATCCTTGCACTTACCCCAATCCTTGCACTTATCTCACTCCTTGTGCTTACCCTAATCCTTGCTCTTTACCCCAATCCTTGCTCCTTACCCCAATCCTTTCACTTACCCCAATCCTTGCTCCTTACCCCAATACTTGCACCTACCCCAATCCTTGCTCCTTAACCCAATCCTTGCACTTACCCCAATCCTTGCTCTTTACCCCAATTCTTGCCCTTTATCCCAATCCTTGTTCCTTACCCAAACCCTTGTTCCTTACCCCAATCCTTGTTCCTTACCCCAAACATTGCACCAACCCCAATCCTTGAAACTTACCCCAATTGTTGCACCTGTCCCAGTCCTTGAAACTTACCCCAATGCTTGCTCTTTACCCCAATTCTTGCACCTTTCCCCAATCCTTACATTTACCCCAATCCTTGCACTTACCCCAATCCTTGCAGTTACCCCAATCCTTGCTTCTCACCCCAATCCTTGCACCTTACCCCAATCCTTGCACTTACCCCAATCCTTGCACTTACCCCAATCCTTGCACTTACCCCAATCCTTGCAGTTACCCCAATCCTTGCTCCTCACCCCAATCCTTGCTCCTTACCCCAATCCTTGCACTTATCTCACTCCTTGCGATTACCCTAATCCTTGCTCTTTACCCCAATCCTTGCTCCTTACCCCAGTCCTTGCTCCTTACCCCAGTCCTTGCTCCTTACCCCAATCCTTGCTCCTCACCCCAATCCTTGCCCCTTATCCCAATCCTTGCTCCTACCCCAATCCTTGCTCCTTACCCCAATCCTTGCTCCTTACCCCAATCCTTGCTCCTTACCCCAATCCTTGCTCCTTACCCCAATCCTTGCTCCTCACCCCAATCCTTGCCCCTTACCCCAATCCTTGCTCCTACCCCAATCCTTGCTCCTTACCCCAATCCTTGCTCCTTACCCCAATCCTTGCACTTACCCCAATCCTTGCTCCTCACCCCAATCCTTGCCCCTTACCCCAATCCTTGCTTCTACCCCAATCCTTGCTCCTTACCAGAGTCCTTTCTCCTGACCCCAATCCTTGCACTTACCCCAATCCTTGCTCCTTACTCCAATTCTTGCACTTACCCCAATCCTTGCTCCTTACTCCAATCCTTGCACTTACCCCAATCCTTGCTCCTTACCCCAATCCTTGCTCCTCACCCCAATCCTTGCTCCTACACTAATCCTTGCTCTTTACCCCAATCCTTGCTCCTTACCCCAATCCTTGCTCCTTACCCCAATCCTTGCTCCTTAGCCCAATCCTTGCTAGTTACCCCAATCCTTGCACTTACCCCAATCCTTGCTCTTTACCCCAATCCTTGCTCCTTACCCCAATCCTTGCTCCTTACCCCAATCCTTGCACTTACCCCAATTCTTGCACTTACCCCAATCCTTGCTCCTTACCCCAGTCCTTGCTCCTTACCCCAATCCTTGCACTTACCTCAATCCTTGCTCCTTACCCCAATCCTTGCACTTACCCCAATTCTTGCACTTACCCCAATCCTTGCTCCTTACCCCAGTCCTTGCTCCTTACCCCAATCCTTGCACTTACCTCAATCCTTGCTCCTTACCCCAATCCTTGCTCCTACCCCAATTCTTGCCCTTTATCCCAATTCTTGTTCCTTACCCAAACCCTTGTTCCTTACCCCAATCCTTGTTCCTTACCCCAATCATTGCACCAACCTCAATCCTTGAAACTTACCCCAATTGTTGCACCTATCCCAGTCCTTGAAACTTACCCCAATGCTTGCTCTTTACCCCAATTCTTGCACCTTTCCCCAATCCTTGCATTTACCCCAATCCTTGCACTTACCCCAATCCTTGCAGTTACCCCAATCCTTGCTTCTCACCCCAATCCTTGCACCTTACCCCAATCCTTGCACTTACCCCAATCCTTGCACTTACCCCAATCCTTGCACTTACCCCAATCCTTGCAGTTACCCCAATCCTTGCTCCTCACCCCAATCCTTGCTCCTTACCCCAATCCTTGCACTTATCTCACTCCTTGCGATTACCCTAATCCTTGCTCTTTACCCCAATCCTTGCTCCTTACCCCAATCCTTGCACTTATCTCACTCCTTGCGATTACCCTAATCCTTGCTCTTTACCCCAATCCTTGCTCCTTACCCCAGTCCTTGCTCCTTACCCCAGTCCTTGCTCCTTACCCCAATCCTTGCTCCTCACCCCAATTCTTGCCCCTTATCCCAATCCTTGCTCCTACCCCAATCCTTGCTCCTTACCCCAATCCTTGCTCCTTACCCCAATCCTTGCTCCTTACCCCAATCCTTGCTCCTCACACCAATCCTTGCCCCTTACCCCAATCCTTGCTCCTACCCCAATCCTTGCTCCTACCCCAATCCTTGCTCCTTACCCCAATCCTTGCTCCTTACCCCAATCCTTGCTCCTACCCCAATCCTTGCTCCTTACCCCAATCCTTGCTCCTCACACCAATCCTTGCCCCTTACCCCAATCCTTGCTCCTTACCCCAATCCTTGCTCCTACCCCAATCCTTGCTCCTTACCCCAATCCTTGCTCCTTACCCCAATCCTTGCTCCTACCCCAATCCTTGCTCCTTACCCCAATCTTTGCTCCTTACCCCAATCCTTGCTCCTACCCCAATCCTTGCTCCTTACCCCAATCCTTGCTCCTTACCCCAATCCTTGCACTTACCCCAATCCTTGATCCTCACCCCAATCCTTGCCCCTTACCCCAATCCTTGCTTCTACCCCAATCCTTGCTCCTTACCCCAGTCCTTTCTCCTGACCCCAATCCTTGCACTTACCCCAATCGTTGCTCCTTACTCCAATCCTTGCACTTACCCCAATCCTTGCTCCTTACTCCAATCCTTGCACTTACCCCAATCCTTGCTCCTTACCCCAATCCTTGCTCCTCACCCCAATCCTTGCTCCTACACTAATCCTTGCTCTTTACCCCAATCCTTGCTCCTTACCCCAATCCTTGCTCCTTACCCCAATCCTTGCTCCTTAGCCCAATCCTTGCTCCTTACCCCAATCCTTGCACTGACCCCAATCCTTGCTCTTTACCCCAATCCTTGCTCCTTACCCCAATCCTTGCTCCTTACCCCAATCCTTGCTCCTTACCCCAATCCTTGCACTTACCCCAATTCTTGCACTTACCCCAATCCTTGCTCCTCACCCCAGTCCTTGCTCCTTACCCCAATCCTTGCTCCTTACCCCAATCCTTGCTCCTACCCCAATCCTTGCACTTACCTCAATCCTTGCTCCTTACCCCAATCCTTGCTCCTTACCCCAATCCTTGCACTTACCCCAATCCTTGCTCCTTACCCCAATCCTTGCTCCTTACCCCAATCCTTGCTCCTTATCCCAATCGTTGTACTTACCCCAATGCTTGCTCCTTACCCCAGTCCTTGCTCCTTACCCCAGTCCTTGCTCCTTACCCCAATCCTTGCACTTACCCCAATCCTTGCTCCTCACCCCAATCCTTGCTCTTTACTCCAATCCTTGCTCCTTACCCCAATCCTTGCTCCTTACCCCAATCCTTGCTCCTCACCCCAATCCTTGCTCCTTACCCCAATCCTTGCTCCTTACCCCAATCCTTGCTCTTTACTCCAATCCTTGCTCCTTACCCCAATCCTTCTCCTTACCCCAATCCTTGCTCCTTACCCCAATCCTTGCTCCTCACCCCAATCCTTGCCCCTTACCCCAATCCTTGCTCCTTACCCCAATCCTTGCTCCTTACCCCAATCCTTGCACTTTCCCCAATCCTTGCTCCTCACCCCAATCCTTGCCCCTTACCCCAATCCTTGCTCCGACCCCAATGCTTGTCCTTACCCCAGTCCTTGCTCCTTACCCCAATCCTTGCACTTACCCCAATCCTTGCTCCTTACTCCAATCCTTGCACTTACCCCAATCCTTGCTCCTTACCCCAATCCTTGCTCCTCACCCCAATCCTTGCTCCTACACTAATCCTTGCTCTTTACCCCAGTCCTTGCTCCTTACCCCAATCCTTGCTCCTTACCCCAATCCTTGCACTTACCCCAATCCTTGCTCTTTACACCATTCCTTGCTCCTTACCCCAATCCTTGCACTTACCCCAATCCTTGCTCCTACCCCAATCCTTGCTCTTTACTCCAATCCTTGCTCCTTACCCCAATCCTTGCTCCTTACCCCAGTCCTTGCTCCTTACCCCAATCCTTGCTCCTTACCCCAATCCTTGCTCCTTACCCCAATCCTTGCTCTTTAGCCCAATCCTTGCCCCTTATCCCAATCCTTGCTCCTTACCCCAATCCTTGTTCCTTACCCCAATCCTTGATCTTTACCCCAAACATTGCACCAACCCCAATCCTTGAAACTTACCCCAATTGTTGCACCTACCCCAGTCCTTGAAACTTACCCCAATCCTTGCTCTTTACCCCAATCCTTGCACTTACCCCAATCCTTGCAGTTACCGCAATCCTTGCTCCTCACCCCAATCCTTGCACCTTACCCCAATACTTGCACTTACCCCAATCCTTGCACTTATCTCACTCCTTGTGCTTACCCTAATCCTTGCTCTTTACCCCAATCCTTGCTCCTTACCCCAATCCTTGCACTTACCCCAATCCTTGCTCCTTACCCCAATACTTGCACTTACCGCAATCCTTGCTCCTACCCCAATTCTTGCCCTTTATCCCAATCCTTGTTCCTTACCCAAACCCTTGTTCCTTACCCCAATCCTTGTTCCTTACCCCAAACATTGCACCAACCCCAATCCTTGAAACTTACCCCAATTGTTGCACCTATCCCAGTCCTTGAAACTGACCCCAATGCTTGCTCTTTACCCCAATTCATGCACCTTTCCCCAATCCTTGCATTTACCCCAATCCTTGCACTTACCCCAATCCTTGCAGTTACCCCAATCCTTGCTTCTCACCCCAATCCTTGCACCTTACCCCAATCCTTGCACTTACCCCAATCCTTGCACTTACCCCAATCCTTGCACTTACCCCAATCCTTGCAGTTACCCCAATCCTTGCTCCTCACCCCAATCCTTGCTCCTTACCCCAATCCTTGCACTTATCTCACTCCTTGCGATTACCCTAATCCTTGCTCTTTACCCCAATCCTTGCTCCTTACCCCAGTCCTTGCTCCTTACCCCAGTCCTTGCTCCTTACCCCAATCCTTGCTCCTCACCCCAATCCTTGCCCCTTATCCCAATCCTTGCTCCTACCCCAATCCTTGCTTCTTACCCCAATCCTTGCTCCTTACCCCAATCCTTGCTCCTTACCCCAATCCTTGCTCCTTACCCCAATCCTTGCTCCTACCCCAATCCTTGCACTTCCCTCAATCCTTGCTCCTACCCCAATCCTTGCTCCTTACCCCAATCCTTGCTCCTACCCCAATCCTTGCTCCTTACCCCAATCCTTGCTCCTTACCCCAATCCTTGCTCCTTACCCCAGTCCTTTCTCCTGACCCCAATCCTTGCACTTACCCCAATCCTTGCTCCTTACTCCAATCCTTGCACTTACCCCAATCCTTGCTCCTTATTCCAATCCTTGCACTTACCCCAATCCTTGCTCCTTACCCCAATCCTTGCTCCTCACCCCAATCCTTGCTCCTACACTAATCCTTGCTCTTTACCCCAATCCTTGCTCCTTACCCCAATCCTTGCACCTTACCCCAATCCTTGCTCCTTAGCCCAATCCTTGCTCCTTACCCCAATCCTTGCACTTACCCCAATCCTTGCTCTTTACCCCAATCCTTGCTCCTCACCCCAGTCCTTGCTCCTTACCCCAATCCTTGCTCCTTACCCCAATCCTTGCTCCTACCCCAATCCTTGCACTTACCTCAATCCTTGCACTTACCCCAATCCTTGCTCCTTACCCCAATCCTTGCTCCTTACCCCAATCCTTGCTCCTTACCCCAATCCTTGCACTTACCCCAATCCTTGCTCCTTACCCCAATCCTTGCTCCTTACCCCAATCCTTGCTCTTACCCCAATCCTTGCTCCTTACCCCAGTCCTTGCTCCTTACCCCAGTCCTTGCTCCTTACCCCAATCCTTGCACTTACCCCAATCCTTGCTCCTCACCCCAATCCTTGCACCTTACCCCAATCCTTGCTCTTTACTCCAATTCTTGCTCCTTACCCCAATCCTTGCTCCTTACCCCAATCCTTGCTCCTCACCCCAATCCTTGCCCCTTACCCCAATCCTTGCTCCTACCCCAATCCTTGCTCCTTACCCCAATCCTTGCTCCTTACCCCAATCCTTGCACTTACCCCAATCCTTGCTCCTCACCCCAATCCTTGCCCCTTACCCCAATCCTTGCTCCGACCCCAATCCTTGTCCTTACCCCAGTCCTTGCTCCTTACCCCAATCCTTGCACTTACCCCAATCCTTGCTCCTTACTCCAATCCTTGCACTTACCCCAATCCTTGCTCCTTACTCCAATCCTTGCTCCTTACCCCAATCCTTGCTCCTTACTCCAATCCTTGCACTTACCCCAATCCTTGCTCCTCACCCCAATCCTTGCTCCTACACTAATCCTTGCTCTTTACCCCAGTCCTTGCTCCTTACCCCAATCCTTGCACTTACCCCAATCCTTGCTCCTTACTCCAATCCTTGCTCCTTACCCCAATCCTTGCTCCTTACCCCAATCCTTGCACTTACCCCAATCCTTGCTCTTTACCCCATTCCTTGCTCCTTACCCCAATCCTTGCACTTACCCCAATCCTTGCACTTACCCCAATCCTTGCTCCTTACTCCAATCCTTGCTCCTTACCCCAATCCTTGCTCCTTACTCCAATCCTTGCTCCTTACCCCAATCCTTGCTCCTTACCCCAATCCTTGCTCCTTACCCCAATCCTTGCTCCTTACCCCAATCCTTGCTCTTTACCCCATTCCTTGCTCCTTACCCCAATCCTTGCACTTACCCCAGTCCTTGCACTTACCCCAATCTTTGCTCCTTAACCGAGTCCTTGCTCCTTACCCCAGCCCTTGCTCCTTACCCCAATCCTTGCTCCTTACCCCAATCCTTGCACTTACCCAAGTCCTTGCACTTACCCCAATCTTTGCTCCTTAACCCAGTCCTTGCTCCTTACCCCAGTCCTTGCTCCTTACTCCAATCCTTGCTCCTTACCCCAATCCTTGCTCCTTAACCCAATCCTTGCTCTTTACTCCAATCCTTGCTCCTTACCCCAATCCTTGCTCCTTACCCCAATCCTTGCTCTTTAGCCCAATCCTTGCCCCTTATCCCAATCCTTGCTCCTTACCCCAATCCTTGTTCCTTACCCCAATCCTTGATCTTTACCCCAAACATTGCACCAACCCCAATCCTTGAAACTTACCCCAATTGTTGCACCTACCCCAGTCCTTGAAACTTACCCCAATCCTTGCTCTTTACCCCAATCCTTGCACTTACCCCAATACTTGCAGTTACCGCAATCCTTGCTCCTCACCCCAATCCTTGCACCTTACCCCAATACTTGCACTTACCCCAATCCTTGCACTTATCTCACTCCTTGTGCTTACCCTAATCCTTGCTCTTTACCCCAATCCTTGCTCCTTACCCCAATCCTTGCACTTACCCCAATCCTTGCTCCTTACCCCAATACTTGCACTTACCGCAATCCTTGCTCCTACCCCAATTCTTGCCCTTTATCCCAATCCTTGTTCCTTACCCAAACCCTTGTTCCTTACCCCAATCCTTGTTCCTTACCCCAATCCTTGCACTTACCCCAGTCCTTGCTCTTTACCCCATTCCTTGCTCCTTACCCCAATCCTTGCACTTACCCCAGTCCTTGCACTTACCCCAATCTTTGCTCCTTAACCGAGTCCTTGCTCCTTACCCCAGTCCTTGCTCCTTACCCCAATCCTTGCTCCTTACCGCAATCCTTGCACTTACCCCAATCCTTGCTCTTTACCCCATTCCTTGCTCCTTACCGCAATCCTTGCTCCTTACCCCAATCCTTGCACTTACCCAAGTCCTTGCACTTACCCCAATCTTTGCTCCTTAACCCAGTCCTTGCTCCTTACCCCAGTCCTTGCTCCTTACTCCAATCCTTGCTCCTTACCCCAATCCTTGCTCCTTAACCCAATCCTTGCACTTACTCCAATCCTTGCGCTTACCCCAATCCTTGCTCTTTACTCCAAACCTTGCTCCTTCCCCCAATCCTTGCTCCTTCCCCCAATCCTTGCTCCTTACCCCAATCCTTGCACTTACCCCAATCCTTGCTCGTTACCCCAATCCTTGCTCCTTACTCCAATCCTTGCACTTACCCCAATCCTTGCTCCTTACCCCAATCCTTGCTCCTTACCCCAATCCTTGCACTTACCCCAATCCTTGCTCGTTACCCCAATCCTTGCTCCTTACTCCAATCCTTGCACTTACCCCAATCCTTGCTCCTTACCCCAAACCTTGCACTGACCCCAATCCTTGCTCCTTACCCCAATCCTTGCTCCTTACTCCAATCCTTGCACTCACCCCAATCCTTGCTCCTTACCCCAATCCTTGCTCCTTACACCAATCCTTGCAGTTACCCCAATCCTTGCTCCTTACTCCAATCCTTGCACTTACCCCAATCCTTGCTCCTTACCCCAATCCTTGCTCTTTATCCCAATCCTTGCCCTTTATCCCAAGCCTTGCTCCTTACCCCAATCCTTGCTCCTTACCCCAATCCTTGCACTTACCCCAATCCTTGCGCCTTACCCCAATACTTGCACCTACCCCAATCCTTGCTCCTTACCCCAATCCTTGCTCCTTACCCCAATCCTTGCTCCTTACCCCGATCCTTGCTCTTTAGCCCAATCCTTGCCCCTTATCCCAATCCTTGCTCCTTATCCCAATCCTTGTTCCTTACCCCAATCCTTGATCTTTACCCCAAACATTGCACCAACCCCAATCCTTGAAACTTACCCCAATTGTTGCACCTACCCCAGTCCTTGAAACTTACCCCAATCCTTGCTCTTTACCCCAATCCTTGCACTTACCCCAATCCTTGCAGTTACCGCAATCCTTGCTCCTCACCCCAATCCTTGCACCTTACCCCAATCCTTGCACTTACCCCAATCCTTGCACTTATCTCACTCCTTGTGCTTACCCTAATCCTTGCTCTTTACCCCAATCCTTGATCCTTACCCCAATCCTTGCACTTACCCCAATCCTTGCTCCTTACCCCAATACTTGCACCTACCCCAATCCTTGCTCCTAAACCCAATCCTTGCACTTACCCCAATCCTTGCACTTACCCCCATCCTTGCTCCTACCCCAATACTTGCCCTTTATCCCAATCCTTGTTCCTTACCCCAATCCTTGTTCCTTAACCCAAACATTGCACCAACCCCAATCCTTGAAACTTACCCCAATTGTTGCACCTATCCCAGTCCTTGAACCATACCCCAATGCTTGCTCTTTACCCCAATTCTTGCACCTTTCCCCAATCCTTGCATTTACCCCAATCCTTGCACTTACCCCAATCCTTGCAGTTACCCCAATCCTTGCTCCACACCCCAATCCTTGCACCTTACCCCAATCCTTGCACTTACCCCAATCCTTGCACTTACCCCAATCCTTGCACTTACCCCAATCCTTGCAGTTACCCCAATCCTTGCTCCTCACCCCAATCCTTGCTCCTTACCCCAATCCTTGCACTTATCTCACTCCTTGCGATTACCCTAATCCTTGCTCTTTACCCCAATCCTTGCTCCTTACCCCAGTCCTTGCTCCTTACCCCAGTCCTTGCTCCTTACCCCAATCCTTGCTCCTCACCCCAATCCTTGCCCCTTATCCCAATCCTTGCTCCTACTCCAATCCTTGCTCCTTACCCCAATCCTTGCTCCTTACCCCAATCCTTGCTCCTTACCCCAATCCTTGCTCCTTACCCCTATCCTTGCTCCTTACCCCAATCCTTGCTCCTCACCCCAATCCTTGCCCCTTACCCCAATCCTTGCTCCTACCCCAATCCTTGCTCCTTAACCCAATCCTTGCTCCTTACCCCAATCCTTGCACTTACCCCAATCCTTGCCCCTTACCCCAATCCTTGCTTCTACCCCAATCCTTGCTCCTTACCCCAGCCCTTTCTCCTGACCCCAATCCTTGCACTTACCCCAATCCTTGCTCTTTACTCCAATCCTTGCACTTACCCCAATCCTTGCTCCTTACCCCAATCCTTGCTCCTCATCCCAATCCTTGCTCCTTACCCGAATCCTTGCTCCTTACCCCAATCCTTGCTCCTTACCCCAATCCTTGCACTTACCCCAATCCTTGCTCTTTACCCCAATCCTTGATCCTTACCCCAATCCTTGCTCCTTACCCCAATCCTTGCACTTACCCCAATTCTTGCACTTACCCCAATCCTTGCTCCTCACCCCAGTCCTTGCTCCTTACCCCAATCCTTGCTCCTTACCCCAATCGTTGCACTTACCCCAATCCTTGCTCCTTACCCCAGTCCTTGCTCCTTACACCAATCCTTGCTCCTCACCCCAATCCTTGCTCCTTACCCCAATCCTTGCTCCTCACCCCAATCCTTGCTACTCACCCCAATCCTTGCTCTTTACTCCAATCCTTGCTCCTTACCCCAATCCTTGCTCCTTACCCCAATCCTTGCTCCTCACCCCAATCCTTGCCCCTTACCCCAATCCTTGCTCCTACCCCAATCCTTGCTCCTTACCCCAATCCTTGCCCCTTACCCCAATCCTTGCTCCTTACCCCAATCCTTGCTCCTTACCCCAATCCTTGCACTTACCCCAATCCTTGCTCTTTACCCCATTCCTTGCTCCTTACCCCAATCCTTGCTCCTTACCCCAATCCTTGCTCCTTACCCCAATCCTTGCACTTACCCCAATCCTTGCTCTTTACCCCATTCCTTGCTCCTTACCCCAATCCTTGCTCCTTACCCCAATCCTTGCACTTACCCCAGACCTTGCACTTACCCCAATCTTTGCTCCTTAACCGAGTCCTTGCTCCTTACCCCAGTCCTTGCTCCTTACCCCAATCATTGCTCCTTACCCCAATCCTTGCACTTACCCCAATCCTTGCTCTTTACCCCATTCCTTGCTCCTTACCCCAATCCTTGCTCCTTACCCCAATCCTTGCACTTACCCAAGTCCTTGCGCTTACCCCAATCTTTGCTCCTTAACCCAGTCCTTGCTCCTTAACCCAGTCCTTGCTCCTTACCCCAATCCTTGCACTTACCCCAATCCTTGCACTTACCCCAATCCTTGCTCTTTACCCCAGTCCTTGCTCCTTACTCCAATCCTTGCTCCTTACCCCAATCCTTGCTCCTTAACCCAATCCTTGCACTTACTCCAATCCTTGCGCTTACCCCAATCCTTGCTCTTTACTCCAATCCTTGCTCCTTACCCCAATCCTTGCTCCTTACCCCAATCCTTGCTCCTTACCCCAATCCTTGCTCCTTACCCCAATCCTTGCACTTACCCCAATCCTTGCTCGTTACCCCAATCCTTGCTCCTTACTCCAATCCTTGCACTTACCCCAATCCTTGCTCCTTACCCCAATCCTTGCACTTACCCCAATCCTTGCTCCTTACCCCAATCCTTGCGCCTTACTCCAATCCTTGCACTCACCCCAATCCTTGCTCCTTACCCCAATTCTTGCTCCTTACCCCAATCCTTGCAGTTACCCCAATCCTTGCTCCTTATCCAATCCTTGCACTTACCCCAATCCTTGCTCCTTCCCCCAATCCTTGCTCTTTACCCCAATCCTTGCCCTTTATCCCAAGCCTTGCTCCTTACCCCAATCCTTGCTCCTTATCCCAATCCTTCCACTTACCCCAATCCTTGCTCCTTACCCCAATACTTGCACCGAACCCAATCCTTGCTCCTTACCCCAATCCTTGCACTTACCCCAATCCTTGCTCCTACCCCAATTCTTGCACTTACCCCAATCCTTGCTCTTTACTCCAATCCTTGCTCCTTACCCCAATCCTTGCTCCTTACCCCAATCCTTGCTCCTTACCCCAATCCTTGCTCTTTCGCCCAATCCTTGCCCCTTATCCCAATCCTTGCTCCTTACCCCAATCCTTGTTCCTTACCCCAACCCTTGTTCTTTACCCCAAACATTGCACCAACCCCAATCCTTGAAACTTACCCCAATTGTTGCACCTACCCCAGTCCTTCAAACTTACCCCAATCCTTGCTCTTTACCCCAATCCTTGCACTTACCCCAATCCTTGCAGTAACCCCAATCCTT
The DNA here is from genome assembly GCF_052327205.1 of Somniosus microcephalus. Taxonomy (NCBI): domain Eukaryota; kingdom Metazoa; phylum Chordata; class Chondrichthyes; order Squaliformes; family Somniosidae; genus Somniosus; species Somniosus microcephalus. The sequence goes on from NC_141008.1 coordinate 5,808,093, forward strand.
GCTCCTCACCCCAATCCTTGCACCTTACCCCAATTCTTGCACTTACCCCAATCCTTGCACTTATCTCACTCCTTGTGCTTACCCGAATCCTTGCTCTTTACCCCAATCCTTGCTCCTTACCCCAATCCTTGCACTTACCCCAATCCTTGCTCCTTACCCCAATACTTGCACCTACCCCAATCCTTGCTCCTTAACCCAATCCTTGCACTTACCCCAATCCTTGCTCCTACCCCAATTCTTGCCCCTTATCCCAATCCTTGATCCTTACCCAAATCCTTGTTCCTTACCCCAATCCTTGTTCCTTACCCCAAACATTGCACCAACCCCAATCCTTGAAACTTACCCCAATTGTTGCACCTACCCCAGTCCTTGAAACTTACCCCAATGCTTGCTCTTTACCCAAATTCTTGCACCTTTCCCCAATCCTTGCATTTACCCCAATCCTTGCACTTACCCCAATCCTTGCAGTTACCCCAATCCTTGCTCCTCACCCCAATCCTTGCACCTTACCCCAATCCTTGCACTTACCCCAATCCTTGCACTTACCCCAATCCTTGCTCCTCACCCCAATCCTTGCTCCTTACCCCAATCCTTGCTCCTTACCCCAATCCTTGCTCCTACCCCAATCCTTGCTCCTTACCCCAATCCTTGCAGTTACCCCAATCCTTGCTCCTCACCCCAATCCTTGCACCTTACCCCAATCCTTGCACTTACCCCAATCCTTGCACTTACCCCAATCCTTGCACTTACCCCAATCCTTGCACTTACCCTAATCCTTGCTCTTTACCCCAATCCTTGCTCCTTTCCCCAGTCCTTGCTCCTTACCCCAATCCTTGCTCCTCACCCCAATCCTTGCCCCTTATCCCAATCCTTGCTCCTACCCCAATCCTTGCTCCTTACCCCAATCCTTGCTCCTTACCCCAATCCTTGCTCCTTAACCCAATCCTTGCTCCTTACCCCAATCCTTGCTCCTTACCCCAATCCTTGCTCCTCACCCCAATCCTTGCCCCTTACCCCAATTCTTGCTCCTCACCCCAATCCTTGCACTTACCCCCATCCTTGCTCCTTACCCCAATCCTTGCACTTACCCCCATCCTTGCTCCTTACTCCAATCCTTGCACTTACCCCAATCCTTGCTCCTTACCCCAATCCTTGCTCCTTACCCCAATCCTTGCACTTATCCCAATCCTTGCTCTTTACCCCAATCCTTGCTCCTTACCCCAATCCTTGCTCCTGACCACAATCCTTGCTCCTTACCCCAATCCTTGCACTTACCCCAATTCTTGCACTTACCCCAATCCTTGCTCCTTACCCCAGTCCTTGCTCCTGACCCCAATCCTTGCTCCTTACCCCAATCCTTGCTCCTTACCCCAATCCTTGCTCCTTACCCCAATCCTTGCTCCTTAACCCAGTCCTTGCTCCTTAACCCAGTCCTTGCTCCTTACCCCAGTCCTTGCTCCTTACCCCAGTCCTTGCTCCTTACTCCAATCCTTGCGCTTACCCCAATCCTTGCGCTTACCCCAATCCTTGCTCTTTACCCCAGTCCTTGCTCCTTACACCAATCCTTGCTCTTTACCCCAATCCTTGCTCCTTTCCCCAATCCTTGCACTTACCCCAATCCTTGCTCCTTACCCCAATCCTTGCTCCTTACCCCAATCCTTGCTCTTTACCCCAATCCTTGCTCCTTCCCCCAATACTTGCTCCTTACCCCAATCCTTGCTCCTTACCCCAGTCCTTGCTCCTTACCCCAATCCTTGCTCCTTACCCAAATCATTGCACTTACCCCAATCCTTGCTCCTTCCCCCAATCCTTGCTCCTTACCCCAATCATTGCACTTACCCCAATCCTTGCTCCTTACTCCAATCCTTGCTCCTTTCCCCAATCCTTGCACTTACCCCAATCCTTGCTCCTTACCCCAATCCTTGCTCCTTACCCCAATCCTTGCTCTTTACCCCAATCCTTGCTCCTTCCCCCAATCCTTGCTCCTTACCCCAATCATTGCACTTACCCCAATCCTTGCACCTTACCCCAATCCTTGCACTTACCCCAATCCTTGCACCTTACCCAAATCATTGCACTTACCCCAATCCTTGCTCCTTACCCCAATCCTTGCTCCTTCCCCCAATCCTTGCACCTTACCCCAATCCTTGCTCCTACCCCAATCCTTGCTCCTTACCCCAGTCCTTGCTCCTTACCCCAGTCCTTGCTCCTTACACCAATCCTTGCTCCTCACCCCAATCCTTGCTCCTTACCCCAATCCTTGCTCTTTACTACAATCCTTGCTCCTTACCCCAATCCTTGCTCCTTACCCCAATCCTTGCTCCTCACCCCAATCCTTGCCCCTTACCCCAATCCTTGCTCCGACCCCAATCCTTGCTCCTTACCCCAATCCTTGCTCCTTACCCCAATTCTTGCACTTACCCCAATCCTTGCTCCTCACCCCAATCCTTGCCCCTTACCCCAATCCTTGCTCCGACCCCAATCCTTGTCCTTACCCCAGTCCTTGCTCCTTACCCCAATCCTTGCACTTACCCCAATCCTTGCTCCTTACTCCAATCCTTGCACTTACCCCAGTCCTTGCTCCTTACCCCAATCCTTGCTCCTTTCCCCAATCCTTGCACTTACCCCAATCCTTGCTCTTTACCCCATTCCTTGCTCCTTACCTCAATCCTTGCTCCTTACCCCAATCCTTGCACTTACCCCAGTCCTTGCACTTACCCCAATCTTTGCTCCTTAACCGAGTCCTTGCTCCTTACCCCAGTCCTTGCTCCTTACCCCAATCCTTGCTCCTTACCCCAATCCTTGCTCCTTAACCCAATCCTTGCACTTACTCCAATCCTTGCGCTTACCCCAATCCTTGCTCTTTACTCCAATCCTTGCACTCACCCCAATCCTTGCTGCTTACCCCAATTCTTGCTCCTTACCCCAATCCTTGCAGTTACCCCAATCCTTGCTCCTTACCCCAATCCTTGCTCCTTACTCCAATCCTTGCACTTACCCCAATCCTTGCTCCTTACCCCAATCCTTGCTCTTTATCCCAATCCTTGCCCTTTATCCCAAGCCTTGCTCCTTACCCCAATCCTTGCTCCTTACCCCAATCCTTCCACTTACCCCAATCCTTGCTCCTTACCCCAATACTTGCACCGACCCCAATCCTTGCTCCTTACCCCAATCCTTGCACTTACCCCAATCCTTGCTCCTACCCCAATTCTTGCACTTACCCCAATCCTTGCTCTTTACTCCAATCCTTGCTCCTTACCCCAATCCTTGCTCCTTACCCCAATCCTTGCTCCTTACCCCAATCCTTGCTCTTTAGCCCAATCCTTGCCCCTTATCCCAATCCTTGCTCCTTACCCCAATCCTTGTTCCTTTCCCCAATCCTTGTTCTTTACCCCAAACATTGCACCAACCCCAATCCTTGAAACTTACCCCAATTGTTGCACCTACCCCAGTCCTTGAAACTTACCCCAATCCTTGCTCTTTACCCCAATCCTTGCACTTACCCCAATCCTTGCAGTAACCCCAATCCTTGCTCCTCACCCCAATCTTTGCACCTTACCCCAATCCTTGCACTTACCCCAATCCTTGCACTTATCTCACTCCTTGCGCTTACCCTAATCCTTGCTCTTTACCCCAATCCTTGCTCCTTACCCCAATCCTTGCAGTAACCCCAATCCTTGCTCCTCACCCCAATCTTTGCACCTTACCCCAATCCTTGCACTTACCCCAATCCTTGCACTTATCTCACTCCTTGCGCTTACCCTAATCCTTGCTCTTTACCCCAATCCTTGCTCCTTACCCCAATCCTTGCACTTACCCCAATCCTTGCTCCTTAACCCAATCCTTGCACTTACCCCAATCCTTGCTCCTACCCCAATTCTTGCCCCTTATCCCAATCCTTGATCCTTACCCAAATCCTTGTTCCTTACCCCAATCCTTGCTCCTTACCCCAAACATTGCACCAACCCCAATCCTTGAAACTTACCCCAATTGTTGCAACTACCCCAGTCCTTGAAACTTACCCCAATGCTTGCTCTTTACCCCAATTCTTGCACCTTTCCCCAATCCTTGCATTTACCCCAATCCTTGCACTTACCCCAATCCTTGCAGTTACCCCAATCCTTGCTCCTCACCCCAATCCTTGCACCTTACCCCAATCCTTGCACTTACCCCAATCCTTGCACTTACCCCAATCCTTGCTCCTTACCCCAATCCTTGCTCCTTACCCCAATCCTTGCACTTACCCCAATCCTTGCAGTTACCCCAATCCTTGCTCCTCACACCAATCCTTGCTCCTTACCCCAATCCTTGCACTTATCTCACTCCTTGCGCTTACCCTAATCCTTGCTCTTTACCCCAGTCCTTGCTCCTTACCCCAATCCTTGCTCCTCACCCCAATCCTTGCCCCTTATCCCAATCCTTGCTCCTACCCCAATCCTTGCTCCTTACCCCAATCCTTGCTCCTTACCCCAATCCTTGCTCCTTACCCCAATCCTTGCTCCTTACCCCAATCCTTGCCCCTTACCCCAATCCTTGCTCCTACCCCAATCCTTGCTCCTTACCCCAATCCTTGCACTTACCCCAATCCTTGCTCCTCACCCCAATCCTTGCCCCTTACCCCAATCCTTGCTCCTACCCCAATCCTTGCTCCTTACCCCAATCCTTGCACTTACCCCAATCCTTGCTCCTCACCCCAATCCTTGCCCCTTACCCCAATCCTTGCTTCTACCCCAACCCTTGCTCCTTTCCCCAGTCCTTTCTCCTTACCCCAATCCTTGCTCCTTACCCCAATCCTTGCTCCTTACTCCAATCCTTGCAATTACCCCAATCCTTGCTCCTTACTCCAATCCTTGCACTTACCCCAATCCTTGCTCCTTACCCCAATCCTTGCACTTACCCCAATTCTTGCACTTACCCCAATTCTTGCACTTACTCCAATCCTTGCACTTACCCCAATCCTTGCTCCTTACCCCAGTCCTTGCTCCTTACCCCAATCCTTGCTCCTTACCCCAATCCTTGCTCCTACCCCAATCCTTGCACTTCCCTCAATCCTTGCACTTACCCCAATCCTTGCTCCTTACCCCAATCCTTGCTCCTTACCCCAATCCTTGCTCCTTACATAGAAACATAGAGATAGGAACAGGAGTAGGCCATTCGGCCCTTCGAGCCTGCTCCGCCATTCAATGAGATCATGGCTGATCTTCGTCTGAGATCATAGCTGATCTTACCAGTTCAGTACCCCATCCCCGCCTTTTCTCCGTAACCCTTAATCCCCTTAGCCTTCAGGAATATATCCAATTCTCTCTTGAAAATATTTATTGAATTAGCCTTCACAGCCCTCTGTGGCAGGGAATTCCACAGGCTCACCACTCTTTGAATAGTCCTTGCTCCTTACCCCAGTCCTTGCTCCTTAACCCAGTCCTTGCTCCTTACCCCAGTCCTTGCTCCTTACTCCAGTCCTTGCTCCTTACCCCAGTCCTTGCTCCTTACCCCAGTCCTTGCTCCTTACCCCAGTCCTTGCTCCTTACCCCAGTCCTTGCTCCTTACTCCAATCCTTGCTCCTTACCCCAATCGTTGCGCTTACCCCAATCCTTGCTCTTTACCCCAGTCCTTGCTCCTTACACCAATCCTTGCTCTTTACCCCAATCCTTGCTCCTTTCCCCAATCCTTGCACTTACCCCAATCCTTGCTCCTTACCCCAATCCTTGCTCCTTACCCCAATCCTTGCTCTTTACCCCAATCCTTGCTCCTTCCCCCAATCCTTGCTCCTTACCCCAATCATTGCACTTACCCCAATCCTTGCTCCTTACCCCAATCCTTGCTCCTTACCCCAATCCTTGCACCTTATCCCAATCCTTGCCCTTTATACCAATCCTTGCCCCTTATCCCAATCCTACTCCTTACCCCAATCCTTGTTCCTTACCCCAATCCTTGTTCTTTACCCCAAACATTGCACCAACCCCAATCCTTGAAACTTACCCCAATTGTTGCACCTACCCCAGTCCTTGAAACTTACCCCAATCCTTGCTCTTTACCCCAATCCTTGCAGTAACCCCAATCCTTGCTCCTCACCCCAATCCTTGCACCTTACCCCAATCCTTGCACTTACCCCAATCCTTGCACTTATTTCACTCCTTGTGCTTACCCTAATCCTTGCTCTTTACCCCAATCCTTGCTCCTTACCCCAATCCTTGCACTTACCCCAATCCTTGCTCCTTACCCCAATACTTGCACTTACCCCAATCCTTGCTCCTACCCCAATTCTTGCCCCTTATCCCAATCCTTGATCCTTACACAAATCCTTGTTCCTTACCCCAATCCTTGTTCCTTAGCCCAAACATTGCACCAACCCAAATCCTTGAAACTTACCCCAATTGTTGCACTTACCCCAATCCTTGCTCCTCACCCCAATCCTTGCCCCTTACCCCAATCCTTGCTTCTACCCCAACCCTTGCTCCTTTCCCCAGTCCTTTCTCCTTACCCCAATCCTTGCTCCTTACCCCAATCCTTGCTCCTTACTCCAATCCTTGCAATTACCCCAATCCTTGCTCCTTACTCCAATCCTTGCACTTACCCCAATCCTTGCTCCTTACCCCAATCCTTGCTCCTTACCCCAACCCTTGCACTTACCTCAATCCTTGCTCTTTACCCCAATCCTTGCTCCTTACCACAATCCTTGCTCCTTACCCCAATCCTTGCACTTACCCCAATTCTTGCACTTACCCCAATCCTTGCTCCTTACCCCAATCCTTGCTCCTTACCCCAATCCTTGCTCCTTACCCCAATCCTTGCTCCTACCCCAATCCTTGCACTTCCCTCAATCCTTGCACTTACCCCAATCCTTGCTCCTTACCCCAATCCTTGCTCCTTACCCCAATCCTTGCTCCTTACATAGAAACATAGAGATAGGAACAGGAGTAGGCCATTCGGCCCTTCGAGCCTGCTCCGCCATTCAATGAGATCATGGCTGATCTTCGTCTGAGATCATAGCTGATCTTACCAGTTCAGTACCCCATCCCCGCCTTTTCTCCGTAACCCTTAATCCCCTTAGCCTTCAGGAATATATCCAATTCTCTCTTGAAAATATTTATTGAATTAGCCTTCACAGCCCTCTGTGGCAGGGAATTCCACAGGCTCACCACTCTTTGAATAGTCCTTGCTCCTTACCCCAGTCCTTGCTCCTTAACCCAGTCCTTGCTCCTTACCCCAATCGTTGCGCTTACCCCAATCCTTGCTCTTTACCCCAGTCCTTGCTCCTTAACCCAGTCCTTGCTCCTTACCCCAGTCCTTGCTCCTTACCCCAGTCCTTGCTCCTTACCCCAATCGTTGCGCTTACCCCAATCCTTGCTCTTTACCCCAGTCCTTGCTCCTTACACCAATCCTTGCTCTTTACCCCAATCCTTGCTCCTTTCCCCAATCCTTGCACTTACCCCAATCCTTGCTCCTTACCCCAATCCTTGCTCCTTACCCCAATCCTTGCTCTTTACCCCAATCCTTGCTCCTTCCCCCAATCCTTGCTCCTTACCCCAATCATTGCACTTACCCCAATCCTTGCTCCTTACCCCAATCCTTGCTCCTTACCCCAATCCTTGCCCTTTATACCAATCCTTGCCCCTTATCCCAATCCTACTCCTTACCCCAATCCTTGTTCCTTACCCCAATCCTTGTTCTTTACCCCAAACATTGCACCAACCCCAATCCTTGAAACTTACCCCAATTGTTGCACCTACCCCAGTCCTTGAAACTTACCCCAATCCTTGCTCTTTACCCCAATCCTTGCAGTAACCCCAATCCTTGCTCCTCACCCCAATCCTTGCACCTTACCCCAATCCTTGCACTTACCCCAATCCTTGCACTTATTTCACTCCTTGTGCTTACCCTAATCCTTGCTCTTTACCCCAATCCTTGCTCCTTACCCCAATCCTTGCACTTACCCCAATCCTTGCTCCTTACCCCAATACTTGCACCTACCCCAATCCTTGCTCCTTAACCCAATCCTTGCACTTACCCCAATCCTTGCTCCTACCCCAATTCTTGCCCCTTATCCCAATCCTTGATCCTTACACAAATCCTTGTTCCTTACCCCAATCCTTGTTCCTTAGCCCAAACATTGCACCAACCCCAATCCTTGAAACTTACCCCAATCCTTGCTCCTTACCCCAATCCTTGCTCCTACCCCAATCCTTGCACTTACCTCCATCCTTGCACTTACCCCAATCCTTGCTCCTTACCCCAATCCTTGCTCCTTACCCCAATCCTTGCACTTACCCCAATCCTTGCTCCTTAGCCCAATCCTTGCTCCTTACCCCAATCCTTGCTCCTTACCCCAATCATTGCACTTACCCCAATCCTTGCTCCTTACCCCAGTCCTTGCTCCTTAACCCAGTTCTTGCTCCTTACCCCAGTCCTTGCTCCTTACCCCAGTCCTTGCTCCTTACTCCAATCCTTGCGCTTACCCCAATCCTTGCGCTTACCCCAATCCTTGCTCTTTACCCCAGTCCTTGCTCCTTACACCAATCCTTGCTCTTTACCCCAATCCTTGCTCCTTTCCCCAATCCTTGCACTTACCCCAATCCTTGCTCCTTACCCCAATCCTTGCTCCTTACCCCAATCCTTGCTCTTTACCCCAATCCTTGCTCCTTCCCCCAATCCTTGCTCCTTACCCCAATCATTGCACTTACCCCAATCCTTGCTCCTTACCCCAATCCTTGCTCCTTACTCCAATCCTTGCACTTACCCCAATCCTTGCACCTTACCCCAATCCTTGCACTTACCCCAATCCTTGCTCCTTACCCCAATCCTTGCACCTTATCCCAATCCTTGCCCTTTATACCAATCCTTGCTCCTTACCCCAATCCTTGCTCCTTACCCCAATCCTTGCTCCTTACCCCAATCCTTGCTCTTTAGCCCAATCCTTGCCCCTTATCCCAATCCTTGCTCCTTACCCCAATCCTTGTTCCTTAACCCAATCCTTGTTCTTTACCCCAAACATTGCACCAACCCCAATCCTTGAAACTTACCCCAATCCTTGCTCCTTACCCCAGTCCTTTCTCCTTACCCCAATCCTTGCACTTACCCCAATCCTTGCTCCTTAATCCAATTCTTGCAATTACCCCAATCCTTGCTCCTTACTCCAATCCTTGCACTTACCCCAGTCCTTGCTGCTTAACCCAATCCTTGCTCCTTACCCCAATCCTTGCTCCTACCCCAATCCTTGCACTTCCCTCAATCCTTGCACTTACCCCAATCCTTGCTCCTTACCCCAATCCTTGCTCCTTACCCCAATCCTTGCACTTACCCCAATCCTTGCTCCTTACCCCAATCCTTGCTCCTTACCCCAATCCTTGCTCCTTTCCCCAATCATTGCACTTACCCCAATCCTTGCTCCTTACCCCAATCCTTGCTCCTTACCCCAGTCCTTGCTCCTTACCCCAATCCTTGCTCCTTACCCCAGTCCTTGCTCCTTACCCCAATCCTTGCTCCTTACTCCAATCCTTGCGCTTACCCCAATCCTTGCGCTTACCCCAATCCTTGCTCTTTACCCCAGTCCTTGCTCCTTACACCAATCCTTGCTCTTTACCCCAATCCTTGCTCCTTTCCCCAATCCTTGCACTTACCCCAATCCTTGCTCCTTACCCCAATCCTTGCTCCTTACCCCAATCCTTGCTCTTTACCCCAATCCTTGCTCCTTCCCCCAATCCTTGCTCCTTACCCCAATCATTGCACTTACCCCAATCCTTGCTCCTTACCCCAATCCTTGCAGTAACCCCAATCCTTGCTCCTCACCCCAATCCTTGCACCTTACCCCAATCCTTGCAGTTACCCCAATCCTTGCAGTAACCCCAATCCTTGCTCCTCACCCCAATCCTTGCACCTTACCCCAATCCTTGCACTTACCCCAATCCTTGCACTTATTTCACTCCTTGTGCTTACCCTAATCCTCGCTCTTTACCCCAATCCTTGCTCCTTACCCCAATCCTTGCACTTACCCCAATCCTTGCTCCTACCCCAATTCTTGCCCCTTATCCCAATCCTTGATCCTTACACAAATCCTTGTTCCTTACCCCAATCCTTGTTCCTTACCCCAAACATTGCACCAACCCCAATCCTTGAAACTTACCCCAATCCTTGCTCCTTACCCCAATCCTTGCACTTACCCCAATCCTTGCTCCTTACCCCAATCCTTGCTCCTTACCCCAATCCTTGCTCCTTTCCCCAATCATTGCACTTACCCCAATCCTTGCTCCTTACCCCAGTCCTTGCTCCTTACCCCAGTCCTTGCTCCTTAACCCAGTCCTTGCTCCTTACCCCAGTCCTTGCTCCTTACCCCAGTCCTTGCTCCTTACTCCAATCCTTGCGCTTACCCCAATCCTTGCGCTTACCCCAATCCTTGCTCTTTACCCCAGTCCTTGCTCCTTACACCAATCCTTGCTCTTTACCCCAATCCTTGCTCCTTTCCCCAATCCTTGCACTTACCCCAATCCTTGCTCCTTACCCCAATCCTTGCTCCTTACCCCAATCCTTGCTCTTTACCCCAATCCTTGCTCCTTCCCCCAATCCTTGCTCCTTACCCCAATCATTGCACTTACCCCAATCCTTGCTCCTTACCCCAATCCTTGCTCCTTACCCCAATCCTTGCTCTTTAGCCCAATCCTTGCCCCTTATCCCAATCCTTGCTCCTTACCCCAATCCTTGTTCCTTACCCCAATCCTTGTTCTTTACCCCAAACATTGCACCAACCCCAATCCTTGAAACTTACCCCAATTGTTGCACCTACCCCAGTCCTTGAAACTTACCCCAATCCTTGCTCTTTACCCCAATCCTTGCACTTACCCCAATCCTTGCAGTAACCCCAATCCTTGCTCCTCACCCCAATCCTTGCACCTTACCCCAATCCTTGCAGTTACCCCAATCCTTGCAGTAACCCCAATCCTTGCTCCTCACCCCAATCCTTGCACCTTACCCCAATCCTTGCACTTACCCCAATCCTTGCACTTATTTCACTCCTTGTGCTTACCCTAATCCTCGCTCTTTACCCCAATCCTTGCTCCTTACCCCAATCCTTGCACTTACCCCAATCCTTGCTCCTACCCCAATTCTTGCCCCTTATCCCAATCCTTGATCCTTACACAAATCCTTGTTCCTTACCCCAATCCTTGTTCCTTACCCCAAACATTGCACCAACCCCAATCCTTGAAACTTACCCCAATTGTTGCACCTACCCCAGTCCTTGAAACTTACCCCAATGCTTGCTCTTTACCCCAATCCTTGCTCCTTACCCCAATCCTTGCTCCTGACCACAATCCTTGCTCCTTACCCCAATCCTTGCACTTACCCCAATTCTTGCACTTACCCCAATCCTTGCTCCTTACCCCAGTCCTTGCTCCTTAACCCAGTCCTTGCTCCTTACCCCAGTCCTTGCTCCTTACCCCAATCCTTGCACTTACCCCAATCCTTGCACTTACCCCAATCCTTGCTCCTTACCCCAATCCTTGCTCCTTACCCCAATCCTTGCACTTACCCCAATCCTTGCTCCTTACCCCAATCCTTGCTCCTTACCCCAATCCTTGCTCCTTACCCCAATCATTGCACTTACCCCAATCCTTGCTCCTTACCCCAGTCCTTGCTCCTTAACCCAGTCCTTGCTCCTTACCCCAGTCCTTGCTCCTTACCCCAGTCCTTGCTCCTTACTCCAATCCTTGCGCTTACCCCAATCCTTGCGCTTACCCCAATCCTTGCTCCTTACCCCAGTCCTTGCTCCTTACCCCAGTCCTTGCTCCTTAACCCAGTCCTTGCTCCTTACCCCAGTCCTTGCTCCTTACCCCAATCCTTGCTCCTTACCCCAATCCTTGCTCCTTACCCCAATCATTGCACTTACCCCAATCCTTGCTCCTTACCCCAGTCCTTGCTCCTTAACCCAGTCCTTGCTCCTTACCCCAGTCCTTGCTCCTTACCCCAGTCCTTGCTCCTTACTCCAATCCTTGCGCTTACCCCAATCCTTGCGCTTACCCCAATCCTTGCTCTTTACCCCAGTCCTTGCTCCTTACACCAATCCTTGCTCTTTACCCCAATCCTTGCTCCTTTCCCCAATCCTTGCACTTACCCCAATCCTTGCTCCTTACCCCAATCCTTGCTCCTTACCCCAATCCTTGCTCTTTACCCCAATCCTTGCTCCTTCCCCCAATCCTTGCTCCTTACCCCAATCATTGCACTTACCCCAATCCTTGCTCCTTACCCCAATCCTTGCTCCTTACTCCAATCCTTGCACTTACCCCAATCCTTGCTCCTTACCCCAATCCTTGCTCCTTACCCCAATCCTTGCACTTACCCCAATCCTTGCTCCTTACCCCAATCCTTGCACCTTATCCCAATCCTTGCCCTTTATACCAATCCTTGCTCCTTACCCCAATCCTTGCTCCTTACCCCAATCCTTGCTCCTTACCCCAATCCTTGCTCTTTAGCCCAATCCTTGCCCCTTATCCCAATCCTTGCTCCTTACCCCAATCCTTGTTCCTTACCCCAATCCTTGTTCTTTACCCCAAACATTGCACCAACCCCAATCCTTGAAACTTACCCCAATTGTTGCACCTACCCCAGTCCTTGAAACTTACCCCAATCCTTGCTCTTTACCCCAATCCTTGCACTTACCCCAATCCTTGCAGTAACCCCAATCCTTGCTCCTCACCCCAATCCTTGCACCTTACCCCAATCCTTGCACTTACCCCAATCCTTGCACTTATTTCACTCCTTGTGCTTACCCTAATCCTTGCTCTTTACCCCAATCCTTGCTCCTTACCCCAATCCTTGCACTTACCCCAATCCTTGCTCCTTGCCCCAATACTTGCACCTACCCCAATCCATGCTCCTTAACCCAATCCTTGCACTTACCCCAATCCTTGCTCCTACCCCAATTCTTGCCCCTTATCCCAATCCTTGCTCCTTACCCAAATCCTTGTTCCTTACCCCAATCCTTGTTCCTTACCCCAAACATTGCACCAACCCCAATCTTTGAAACTTACCCCAATTGTTGCACCTACCCCAGTCCTTGAAACTTACCCCAATGCTTGCTCTTTACCCCAATTCTTGCACCTTTCCCCAATCCTTGCAATTACCCCAATCCTTGCACTTACCCCAATCCTTGCAGTTACCCCAATCCTTGCTCCTCACCCCAATCCTTGCACTTACCCCAATCCTTGCACTTACCCCAATCCTTGCACTTACCCCAATCCTTGGACTTATCTCACTCCTTGCGCTTACCCTAATCCTTGCTCTTTACCCCAATCCTTGCTCCTTACCCCAGTCCTTGCTCCTTACCCCAATCCTTGCTCCTCACCCCAATCCTTGCCCCTTATCCCAATCCTTGCTCCTACCCCAATCCTTGCTCCTTACCCCAATCCTTGCTCCTTACCCCAATCCTTGCTCCTTACCCCAATCCTTGCTCCTTACCCCAATCCTTGCTCCTCACCCCAATCCTTGCCCCTTACCCCAATCCTTGCTCCTACCCCAATCCTTGCTCCTTACCCCAATCCTTGCTCCTTACCCCAATCCTTGCACTTACCCCAATCCTTGCTCCTCACCCCAATCCTTGCCCCTTACCTCAATCCTTGCTTCTACCCCAATCCTTGCTCCTTACCCCAGTCCTTTCTCCTTACCCCAATCCTTGCACTTACCCCAATCCTTGCTCCTTACTCCAATCCTTGCACTTACCCCAGTCCTTTCTCCTTACCCCAGTCCTTGCACTTACCCCAATCCTTGCTCCTTACCACAATCCTTGCACTTACCCCAATCCTTGCTCTTTACCCCAATCCTTGCTCCTTACCCCAATCCTTGCTCCTGACCACAATCCTTGCTCCTTACCCCAATCCTTGCACTTACCCCAATTCCTGCACTTACCCCAATCCTTGCTCCTTACCCCAATCCTTGCACTTACCCCAATCCTTGCACTTACCCCAATTCCTGCACTTACCCCAATCCTTGCTCCTTACCCCAATCCTTGCTCCTTACCCCAATCCTTGCTCCTTACCCCAATCCTTGCACTTACCCCAATCCTTGCTCCTTACCCCAATCCTTGCTCCTTACCCCAATCCTTGCTCCTTACCCCAATCCTTGCTCCTTACCCCAGTCCTTGCTCCTTAACCCAGTCCTTGCTCCTTACCCCAGTCCTTGCTCCTTACCCCAGTCCTTGCTCCTTACCCCAGTCCTTGCTCCTTACCCCAATCCTTGCGCTTACCCCAATCCTTGCTCTTTACCCCAGTCCTTGCTCCTTACACCAATCCTTGCTCTTTACCCCAATCCTTGCTCCTTTCCCCAATCCTTGCTCTTTACCCCAATCCTTGCTCCTTTCCCCAATCCTTGCTCTTTACCCCAATCCTTGCTCCTTCCCCCAATCCTTGCTCCTTACCCCAATCCTTGCACTTACCCCAATTCCTGCACTTACCCCAATCCTTGCTCCTTACCCCAATCCTTGCTCCTTACCCCAATCCTTGCTCCTTACCCCAATCCTTGCACTTACCCCAATCCTTGCTCCTTACCCCAATCCTTCCTCCTTACCCCAATCCTTGCTCCTTACCCCAATCATTGCACTTACCCCAATCCTTGCTCCTTACCCCAGTCCTTGCTCCTTAACCCAGTCCTTGCTCCTTACCCCAGTCCTTGCTCCTTACCCCAGTCCTTGCTCCTTACCCCAATCCTTGCTCCTTACTCCAATCCTTGCGCTTACCCCAATCCTTGCTCCTTACCCCAGTCCTTGCTCCTTAACCCAGTCCTTGCTCCTTACCCCAGTCCTTGCTCCTTACCCCAGTCCTTGCTCCTTACCCCAGTCCTTGCTCCTTACCCCAATCCTTGCGCTTACCCCAATCCTTGCTCTTTACCCCAGTCCTTGCTCCTTACCCCAATCCTTGCGCTTACCCCAATCCTTGCTCTTTACCCCAGTCCTTGCTCCTTACACCAATCCTTGCTCTTTACCCCAATCCTTGCTCCTTACCCCAATCCTTGCTCTTTACCCCAATCCTTGCTCCTTCCCCCAATCCTTGCTCCTTACCCCAATCATTGCACTTACCCCAATCCTTGCTCTTTACCCCAATCCTTGCTCCTTACCCCAATCCTTGCTCTTTACCCCAATCCTTGCTCCTTACCCCAATCATTGCACTTACCCCAATCCTTGCTCCTTACCCCAATCCTTGCACCTTATCCCAATCCTTGCACCTTCCCCCAATCCTTGCTCCTTACCCCAATCCTTGCACCTTATCCCAATCCTTGCATGTAGTTCAGCCATGGCTCAGTTGGTAGCATCATCTGTTTTGGAGCGTGTCTGTGCAGATCGAGTGTGTGTGTGTGTGTATATTTGTGTGTGTATGTCTGTCTTTGTGTGTATGTGAGTATCTGTGTGCATGAGTGCATGTGTGCTTGTGTTTGCGTGTGTATGTGTTTATGTGCATGTGTGTGTGTATGTGTGATTGTGAGTGGGTCTGTGTGAGAGTGAGAGTGTGAGAGCGAGTGTGTGAGTGTGTGTGCGTGACTGTGAGTGTGTGCGCGTGACTGTGAGTGTGTGTGCGTGTGTTTTTTTTAATTAGTTTATGGGATGTCGGCATCGCTGGCAAGGCCAGCATTTAGTGCCCATCCCTAGTTGCTCTTGAGAAGCTTTCTTGAACCGCTGCAGTCTGTGTGGTGAAGGTACTCCCACAGTGCTGTTAGGGAGGGAGTTCCAGGATTTTGACCCAGCGACGATGAAGAATCGGCGATATATTTCCAAGTCAGGATGGTGTGTGACTTGGAGGGGAACATGGAGGTGGTGGTGTTCCCATGCACCTGCTGCCCTTGTCCTTCTAGGTGGAAGAGGTCACGGGTTTGGGAGGTGCTGCCGAAGAAGCCTCAGCGAGTTGCTGCAGTGCCTCTTGTGGATGGTACACACTGCAGTCACGGTGCGCCGGTGGTGGAGGGAGTGAATGTTTAAAGGTGGTGGATGGGGTGCCAAACAAGCGGGCTGCTTTGTCCTGGATGGTGTTGAGCTTCGAGTGTCGTTGGAGCTGCACTCATCCAGGCAAGTGAGCATGTGTGGGTGCGTGCGTGTGTAAGTGTGAATTAATTGCTTCGTTTCACTTATTTTGTATCTCTTGGCTTTTCCAGGTGCCAGCAACCAAGAGAATGAAAGGCAGAAGAAGTTGGTTCCAGTGATTCCCCCCAGGCCCACGCTCAATGAGATCATGGAGCACTGCACTGAGCAAACCAAAAGTAAATTAAAATGAGAGCAATCCACGAGAGGCAAAAGCAGGAAATCGAGGCAGCAGGTGTGATGAGGGTTCCTGTCCAATACAGTGACCTGTCTTTGTGTTTACGGATACTACATAGAATTACATAAAATCTACAGCACAGGAACAGCCCATTCGGCCCAACTGGTCAATGCTGGTATTTATGCTCCACACGAGCCTCCTCCCACCCCTCTTCATCGCACCCTATCAGCTTATCTTTCTATTCCTTTTCCCTCCTGTGTTTATCGGTTATTGATACACATGTACAGGGAACAGCTCAACCTGTGCTCTGACAGACTCTGCATTCAGTCAGTATCTAACCTGTTTTAGCCTAACATTAACTAAACTTGATCACCAACACTCTTGACTGTTTAAAAGCTTAGTGATTGAGATTTGCAAGATTAACAGTTAAGCTCGCGCCAGTGATGACCGCCGAATACAAGAATGAGTCACGTCTGATAAAACTTAAACTCTGTGATTGTGACTGCACTCCCAGTAAATCTTCCTGCGCCAAAGACCACGTCCATTGGACTGTCATATCTCATCTCAACTGCTGCCAAGTGACTGCTGCAAAGCTTGCTTCAGGAGTTACTGGGGCGCTGGGTCAAGGAACGTTAACCAGGAATATGGCCCCCGGGAAAGATTGACATTATGGTTGAAATAATAAAAAGCAAAGTTTGCAATGTTTGATTCTTCACTTGGCCTGTGTTTTATCAAGTTTCCAAGATATAATCCACGCATAATTGTCAGTGAATTACTTATTTATTTAAAAAGACAACGATGCAACATTTAGTATGTCATGATGCATATTTACATTTTTTAAATGGCGACACGGGAAACACTAAACACTGAACACTGGCAACACGGGAAACATTACACACTGGACACTGGTGACACGGGAAACATTACACACTGGACACTGGTGACACGGGAAACATTACACACTGGACACTGGTGACATGGGAAAAATTACACACTGAACACTGGTGACACGGGAAACATTACACACTGGACACTGGTGACACAGGAGACATTACACACTGGACAATGGTGACACGGGAAACATTACACACTGGACACTGGTGACATGGGAAACATTACACACTGGACAGTGGTGACATGAGAAACATTACACACTGGACAGTGGTGACATGGGAAACATTACACACTGGACAATGGTGACACGGGAAACATTACACACTGGACAGTGGTGACATGAGAAACATTAAACAGCAAACACTGGCAACACGGGAAACATTACACACCGAACACTGGTGACACGGGAAACATTACACACTGGACACTGGTGACATGGGAAAAATTACACACTGGAAACTGGTGACATGGGAAAAATTACACACTGGACACTGGCGATTCGGGAAACATTACACACTGGACACTGGTGACATGGGAAATATTACACACCGGACACTGGTGACACGGGAAACATTACACACTGGATACTGGTGACATGGGAAACATTACACACTGGACACTGGCGACACGGGAAACATTACACACTGGATGCTGGTGACACGGGAAACATTACACACTGCACACTGGTGACACAGGAGACATTACACACTGGACACTGGTGACACGGGAAACATTACACACTGAACACTGGTGACACGGGAGACATTACACACTGAACACTGGTGACATGGGAAACATGACACACTGGACACTGGTGACATGGGAAACATGACACACTGGACGCTGGTGACACGGGAAACATTACACACTGGACAGTGGTGACATGAGAAACATTAAACAGCAAACACTGGCAACACGGGAAACATTACACACCGAACACTGGTGACACGGGAAACATTACACACTGGACACTGGTGACATGGGAAAAATTACACACTGGACACTGGTGACATGGGAAAAATTACACACTGGACACTGGCGATTCGGGAAACATTACACACTGGACACTGGTGACATGGGAAATATTACACACCGGACACTGGTGACACGGGAGACATTACACACTGGACACTGGCGACACGGGAAACATTGCACACAGGACACTGGCAACACAGAAAACATTACACACCGAACACTGGTGACACGGGAAAATTACACACTGGACACTGGCGACACGGGAAACATTAAAAACTGGACACAGGTGACACGGGAAAAATTACACACTGGACACTGGCGACACGGGAAACACTAAACACCGAAAACTGGTGACATGGGAAATATTACACACTGGACACCGGCGACATGGGTCACATTACACACTGGACATTGGCAACACGGGACACATTGCACACTGAACACTGGTGACACGAGAAACACTAAACACCGAACACTGGCGACACGGAAAAAATTACACACTGGACACTGGCGACACGGGAAACACTAAACACCGAAAACTGGTGACGTGGGAAATATTACACACTGGACCCTGGCGACACGGGAAACACTAAACACCGAAAACTGGTGACATGGGAAATATTACACACTGGACACTGGCGACATGGGCAACATTACACACTGGACACTGGCAACACGGGAAACATTACACACTGAACACTGGTGACACGTGAAACATTACACACTGGACACTGGCGACATGGGAAACATTACACATCGAACACTGGCGACACGGGAAATATTACCCATCGAACACTGGCGACACGGGAAACATTACACACTGAACACTGGTGACACGAGAAACATTACAGATCGAACACTGGCGACACAGGCAACATTACACACTGGACACTGGCGACACGGGAAACATTACACACTGGACACTAGCGATTCGGGACACATTACACACTGAACACTGGTGACACGAGCAAAACTAAACACCGAACACTGGTGACACAGGAAACATTGCACACTGGACACTGGCAACACGGGAAATGTTGCACACTGGTAACTGGCAACATGGGAAACATTGCACACTGGACACTGGAAACACGGGAAACAATATACATTGGACACTGGCAACACGGGAAACATTACACGCTGGACACTGGCGACATGGGAAACATTACACACTGGACACTGGTGACACGGGAAACATTACACACTGGACACTGGCAACACGGGAAACATTACACACTGGACACTGGCAACACGGGAAACATTACACGCTGGACACTGGCGACATGGGAAACATTACACACTGGACACTGGTGACACGGGAGACATTACACACTGGACACTGGCGACACGGGAAACATTACACACCGGACACTGGTGACACGGGAGCCATTACACACTGAACACTAGCGACACGGGAGACATTACACACTGGACACTGGTGACACGGGAGTCATTACACACTGAACACTGGTGACATGGGAGACATTACACACTGAACCCTGGTGACACGGGAGACATTACAGACTGGACACTTGTGACACGATGGACATTACACACTGAACACTGGTGACACGGGAGACATTACACACCAAACACTGACGACGCGGGAAACATTACACACTGGACACTGGCGACATGGGAAACATTACAAACTGGATTCTGGTGACATGGGACACATTACACACTGGACACTGGCGACGCGGGAAACACTAAACACTGAAAACAGGCGACACGGGAAAAATTACACACTGGACACTGGCGACACGGGAAACACTAAACACCGAAAACTGGTGACATGGGAAATATTACACACTGGACACTGGCGACACAGGACACATTACACACTGGACACTGGCAACACGGGACACATTACACACTGGACACTGGCAACACGGGAGACACTAAACACCGAAAACTGGCGACACGGGAAAAATTACACACTGGACACTGGCGACATGGGAGACATTACACACTGAACACTGGTGACACGGGAAACATTACACACTGAACACTGGTGACACAGGAAACATTACACACTGGACACTGGCGACACGGGAAACATTGCACACTGGACACTGGCAACACAGAAAACATTACACACCAAACACTGGTGACACGGGAAAATTACACACTGGACACTGGCGACACGGGAAACATTAAAAACTGGACACTGGTGACACGGGAAAAATTACACACTGGACACTGGCGACACGGGAAACACTAAACACCGAAAACTGGTGACATGGGAAATATTACACACTGGACACCGGCGACATGGGTCACATTACACACTGGACATTGGCAACACGGGACACATTACACACTGAACACTGGTGACACGAGAAACACTAAACACCGAACACTGGCGACACGGAAAAAATTACACACTGGACACTGGCGACACGGGAAACACTAAACACCGAAAACTGGTGACGTGGGAAATATTACACACTGGACACTGGCGACACGGGAAACACTAAACACCGAAAACTGGTGACATGGGAAATATTACACACTGGACACTGGCGACATGGGCAACATTACACACTGGACACTGGCAACACGGGAAACATTACACACCGAACACTGGTGACACAGGAAACTTTACACACTGGACACTGGTGACATGGGAAACATTACACACTGAACACTGGTGACACGAGAAACATTACAGATCGAACACTGGCAACACGGGAAACATTACCCATCGAACACTGGTGACACGGGAAACATTACACACTGGACACTGGTGACACAGGAAACATTACACACTGGACACTGGTGACATGGGACACATTACACACTGGAAACTGGTGACACGAGAAACACTAAACACCGAACACTGGCGACACGGGAAACATTACAGTCTGCACACTGGTGACACTGGAAATTCTAAACACCAAACACTGGCGACATGGGAAAAATTACACACTGGGCACTGGCGACATGGGAAACACTAAACAATGAAAACTGGCGACACGGGTAACATTACACACTGGACACTAGCGACACGGGACACATTACACACTGAACACTGGTGACACGAGAAAAACTAAACACCGAACACTGGTGACACAGGAAACATTGCACACTGGACACTGGCAACACGGGAAATGTTGCACACTGGTCACTGGCAACATGGGAAACATTGCACACTGGACACTGGAAACACGGGAAACAATATACATTGGACACTGGCGACACGGGAAACATTACACACTGGACACTGGCAACACGGGAAACATTACACACTGGACACTGGCAACACGGGAAACATTACACACCAAACACTGGTGACACGGGAAAATTACACACTGGACACTGGCGACACGGGAAACATTAAAAACTGAACACTGGTGATGTGGGAAAAATTACATACTGGACACTGGCAACACGGGAAACACTAAACACCGAAAACTGGTGACGTGGGAAATATTACACACTGGACACTGGCGACACGGGAAACACTAAACACCAAAAACTGGTGACATGGGAAATATTACACACTGGACACTGGCGACATGAGCAACATTACACACTGGACACTGGCAACACGGGAAGCATTACACACCGAACACTGGTGACACGGGAAACATTACACACTGGACACTGGCGACATGGGAATCATTACACATCGAACACTGGCGACACGGGAAATATTACCCATCGAACACTGGCGACACGGGAAACATTACACACTGAACACTGGTGACACGAGAAACATTACAGATCGAACACTGGCAACACGGGAAACATTACCCCTCGAACACTGGTGACACGGGAAACATTATACACTGGAATACACAATGAATGGAAAGACCCTAGGCAAGACGGAGGGTCAGAGGGATCTGGGTGTGCAAGTACACAGATCCCTGAAGGCGGCGGAACAGGTGGATAAGGTGGTAAAAAAGGCATATGGGATACTTGCCTTCATTAGCCGAGGCATTGAATATAAGAGCAAGGAGGTTATGATGGAGCTGTATAAAACACTGGTTAGGCCACAGCTGGAATACTGTGTGCAGTTCTGGTCGCCACACTACAGGAAGGATGTGATCGCGTTAGAGAGGGTGCAGAGGAGGTTCACCAGGATGTTACCAGGGCTGGAGCGCTTCAGCTATGAAGAGAGACTGGGCAGATTGGGTTTGTTTTCCTTGGAGCAGAGGAGGCTGAGGGGGGACATGATTGAGGTGTACAAAATTATGAGGGGCATAGATAGGATGGATGCTGAGGAGCTTTTTCCCTTAGTAGAGGGGTCAATAACTAGGGGGCATAGATTCAAGGTAAAGGGCGGGAGGTTTAGAGGGGATTTGAGAAAGAACTTTTTCACCCAGAGGGTGGTTGGAGTCTGGAACTCACTGCCTGAAAGGGTTGTGGAGGCAGAAACCCTCACAACATTTAAGAAGCATTTGGATGTGCACTTGAAATGCCATAGCATACAAGGCTACGGGCCAAATGCTGGAATATGGGATTAGATTAGACAGGGCTTGATGGCCGGCGCGGACACGATGGGCCGAAGGGCCTCTATCCGTGCTGTATTACTCTATGACTCTATGACTCTATGACACTGGTGACACAGGAAACATTACACATTGGAAACTGGTGACACGGGACACATTACACACTGAACACTGGTGACATGGGAGACATTACACACTGAACACTGGTGACACGGGAGCCATTGCACACTGGACACTGGCGACATGGGAGACATTACAAACTGGACACTGGCGACACGGGAAACATTACACACCAAAAACTGGCAACACGGGAAACATTACACACTGGACAATGGTGACACGGGAAACATTACACACTGGACAGTGGTGACATGAGAAACATTAAACAGCAAACACTGGCGACACGGGAAACATTACACACCGAACACTGGCGACACGGGAAACATTACACACTGGACACTGGCAACACGGGAAATACTAAACACCGAAAACTGGTGACGTTGGAAATATTACACACTGGACACTGGCGACACGGGAAACACTAAACACCGAAAACTGGTGACATGGGAAATATTACACACTGGACACTGGCAACATGAGCAACATTACACACTGGACACTGGCAACACGGGAAACATTACACACCGAACACTGGTGACACGGGAAACATTACACACTGGACACTGGCGACATGGGAAACATTACACATCGAACACTGGCGACACGGGAAATATTACCCATCGAACACTGGCGACACGGGAAACATTACACACTGAACACTGGTGACACAAGAAACATTACAGATCGAACACTGGCAACACGGGAAACATTACCCATCGAACACTGGTGACACGGGAAACATTACACACTGGACACTGGCGACATGGGAAACATTACACACTGGACGCTGGTGACACGGGAAACATTACACACTGCACACTGGTGGCACGGGAGACATTACACACTGGACACTGGTGACATGGGAAACATGACACACTGGACACTGGTGACATGGGAAACAGGACACACTGGACGCTGGTGACATGGGAGACATTACACACTGAACACTGGCGACACAGGAGACATTACACACTGAACACTGGTGACACGGGAAACATTACACACCAAACACTGGTGACATGGGAAACATTACACACTGGGCACTGGTGACAAGGGAGACATTACACACTGAACACTGGTGACACGGGAGACATTACACACTGGACACTGGCGACATGGGAGACATTACACACTGAACACTGGTGACACGGGAAACATTACACACTGAACACTGGTCACACAGGAGACATTACACACTGGACACTGGCGACACGGGAAACATTGCACACTGGACACTGGCAACACAGAAAACATTACACACCAAACACTGGTGACACGGGAAAATTACACACTGGACACTGGCGACACGGGAAACATTAAAAACTGGACACAGGTGACACGGGAAAAATTACACACTGGACACTGGCGACACGGGAAACACTAAACACCGAAAACTGGTGACATGGGAAATATTACACACTGGACACCGGCGACATGGGTCACATTACACACTGGACATTGGCAACACGGGACACATTACACACTGAACACTGGTGACACGAGAAACACTAAACACCGAACACTGGCGACACGGGAAAAATTACACACTGGACACTGGCGACACGGGAAACACTAAACACCGAAAACTGGTGACGTGGGAAATATTACACACTGGACACTGGCGACACGGGAAACACTAAACACCGAAAACTGGTGACATGGGAAATATTACACACTGGACACTGGCAACATGGGCAACATTACACACTGGACACTGGCAACACGGGAAACATTACACACTGAACACTGGTGACACGGGAAACATTACACACTGGACACTGGCGACATGGGAAACATTACACATCGAACACTGGCGACACGGGAAATATTACCCATCGAACACTGGCGACACGGGAAACATTACACACTGAACACTGGTGACACGAGAAACATTACAGATCGAACACTGGCAACACGGGAAACATTACCCATCGAACACTGGTGACACGGGAAACATTACACACTGGACACTGGTGACACAGGAAACATTACACACTGGGCACTGGTGACATGGGACACATTACACACTGGAAACTGGTGACACGAGAAACACTAAACACCGAACACTGCCGACACGGGAAACATTACAGTCTGCACACTGGTGACACTGGAAATTCTAAACACCGAACACTGGCGACATGGGAAAAATTACACACTGGGCACTGGCGACACGGGAAACACTAAACAATGAAAACTGGTGACATGGGAAATATTACACACCGGACACTGGCGACATGGGCAACATTACACACTGGACACTGGCAACACGGGAAACATTACACACTGAACACTGGTGACACGGGAAACATTACACACTGGACACTGGCGACATGGGAAACATTACACATCGAACACTGGCGACACGGGAAATATTACCCATCGAACACTGGCGACACGGGAAACATTACACACTGAACACTGGTGACACGAGAAACATTACAGATCGAACACTGGCAACACGGGAAACATTACCCATCGAACACTGGTGACACGGGAAACATTACACACTGGACACTGGTGACACAGGAAACATTACACACTGGGCACTGGTGACATGGGACACATTACACACTGGAAACTGGTGACACGAGAAACACTAAACACCGAACACTGCCGACACGGGAAACATTACAGTCTGCACACTGGTGACACTGGAAATTCTAAACACCGAACACTGGCGACATGGGAAAAATTACACACTGGGCACTGGCGACACGGGAAACACTAAACAATGAAAACTGGTGACATGGGAAATATTACACACCGGACACTGGCGACACAGGCAACATTACACACTGGACACTGGCGACACGGGAAACATTACACACTGGACACTAGCGATTCGGGACACATTACACACTGAACACTGGTGACACGAGCAAAACTAAACACCGAACACTGGTGACACAGGAAACATTGCACACTGGACACTGGCAACACGGGAAATGTTGCACACTGGTAACTGGCAACATGGGAAACATTGCACACTGGACACTGGAAACACGGGAAACAATATACATTGGACACTGGCGACACGGGAAACATTACACACTGGACACTGGCAACACGGGAAACATTACACACTGGACACTGGCAACACGGGAAACATTACACGCTGGACACTGGCGACATGGGAAACATTACACACTGGACACTGGTGACACAGGAGACATTACACACTGGACACTGGCGACACGGGAAACATTACACACCGGACACTGGTGACACGGGAGCCATTACACACTGAACACTAGCGACACGGGAGACATTACACACTGGACACTGGTGACACGGGAGTCATTACACACTGAACACTGGTGACATGGGAGACATTACACACTGAACACTGGTGACACGGGAGACATTACAGACTGGACACTTGTGACACGGGAGACATTACACACTGAACACTGGTGACACGGGAGACATTACACACTGGACACTGGCGACACGGGAAACATTACACACTGGACACTGGCGACACAGAAAACATTACACACCAAACACTGACGACGCGGGAAACATTACACACTGGACACTGGCGACATGGGAAACATTACAAACTGGACACTGGATACATGGGACACATTACACACTGGACACTGGCGACGCGGGAAACACTAAACACTGAAAACTGGCGACACGGGAAAAATTACACACTGGACACTGGCGACACGGGAAACACTAAACACCGAAAACTGGTGACATGGGAAATATTACACACTGGACACTGGCGACACAGGACACATTACACACTGGACACTGGCAACACGGGACACATTACACACTGGACACTGGCGACACGGGAGACACTAAACACCGAAAACTGGCGACACGGGAAAAATTACACACTTGACACTGGCGACACGGGAAACACTAAACACCGAAAACTGGTGACATGGGGATCATTACACACTGAACACTTGTGACACGGGAGACATTACACACTGGACACTGGCGACATGGGAGACATTACACACTGAACACTGGTGACACGGGAAACATTACACACTGAACACTGGTGACACAGGAAACATTACACACTGGACACTGGCGACACGGGAAACATTGCACACTGGACACTGGCAACACAGAAAACATTACACACCAAACACTGGTGACACGGGAAAATTACACACTGGACACTGGCGACACGGGAAACATTAAAAACTGGACACTGGTGACACGGGAAAAATTACACACTGGACACTGGCGACACGGGAAACACTAAACACCGAAAACTGTTGACATGGGAAATATTACACACTGGACACCGGCGACATGGGTCACATTACACACTGGACATTGGCAACACGGGACACATTACACACTGAACACTGGTGAGACGAGAAACACTAAACACCGAACACTGGCGACACGGAAAAAATTACACACTGGACACTGGCGACACGGGAAACACTAAACACTGAAAACTGGTGACGTGGGAAATATTACACACTGGACACTGGCGACACGGGAAACACTAAACACCGAAAACTGGTGACATGGGAAATATTACACACTGGACACTGGCGACATGGGCAACATTACACACTGGACACTGGCAACACGGGAAACATTACACACCGAACACTGGTGACACGGGAAACATTACACACTGGACACTGGTGACATGGGAAACATTACACACTGAACACTGGTGACACGAGAAACATTACAGATCGAACACTGGCAACACGGGAAACATTACCCATCGAACACTGGTGACACGGGAAACATTACACACTGGACACTGGTGACACAGGAAACATTACACACTGGACACTGGTGACATGGGACACATTACACACTGGAAACTGGTGACACGAGAAACACTAAACACCGAACACTGGCGACACGGGAAACATTACAGTCTGCACACTGGTGACACTGGAAATTCTAAACACCGAACACTGGCGACATGGGAAAAATTACACACTGGGCACTGGCGACATGGGAAACACTAAACAATGAAAACTGGCGACACGGGAAACATTACACACTGGACACTAGCGACACGGGACACATTACACACTAAACACTGGTGACATGAGAAAAACTGAACACCGAACACTGGTGACACAGGAAACATTGCACACTGGACACTGGCAACATGGGAAACAATATACATTGGACACTGGCGACACGGGAAACATTACACATTGGACACTGGCAACACGGGAAACATTACACACAGGACACTGGCAACACGGGAAACATTACACACCAAACACTGGTGACACGGGAAAATTACACACTGGACACTGGCGACACGGGAAACATTAAAAACTGAACACTGGTGACACGGGAACAATTACATACTGGACACTGGCAACACGGGAAACACTAAACACCGAAAACTGGTGACGTGGGAAATATTACACACTGGACACTGACGACACGGGAAACACTAAACACCAAAAACTGGTGACATGGGAAATATTACACACTGGACACTGGCGACATGAGCAACATTACACACTGGACACTGGCAACACGGGAAGCATTACACACCGAACACTGGTGACACGGGAAACATTACACACTGGACACTGGCAACATGGGAATCATTACACATCGAACACTGGCGACACGGGAAATATTACCCATCGAACACTGGCGACACGGGAAACATTACACACTGAACACTGGTGACACGAGAAACATGACAGATCGAACACTGGCAACACGGGAAACATTACCCCTCGAACACTGGTGACACGGGAAACATTATACACTGGACACTGGTGACACAGGAAACATTACACATTGGAAACTGGTGACACGGGACACATTACACACTGAACACTGGTGACACGGGAGACATTACACACTGAACACTGGTGACACGGGAGCCATTACACACTGGACACTGGCGACATGGGAGACATTACAAACTGGACACTGGCGACACGGGAAACATTACACACCAAAAACTGGCAACACGGGAAACATTACACACTGGACAATGGTGACACGGGAAACATTACACACTGGACAGTGGTGACATGAGAAACATTAAACAGCAAACACTGGCGACACGGGAAACATTACACACCGAACACTGGCGACATGGGAAACATTACACACTGGACACTGGTGACATGGGAAAAATTACACACTGGACACTGGTGACATGGGAAAAATTACACACTGGACACTGGCGATTCGGGAAACATTACACACTGGACACTGGTGACACGGGAAACATTACACACCGGACACTGGTGACACGGGAAACATTACACACCAAACACTGGTGACACGGGAAACATTACACACCAAACACTGGTGACACGGGAAACATTACACACCGGACACTGGCGACACGGGTAACATTACACACTGGACACTGGCGACACGGGAAACATTACACACTGAACACTGGTGACACGGAAAACATTACACACTGGACACTGGCGACTCGGGAAACATTACAAACTGGACACTGGCGACACGGGAAACATTACATACTGGACTCTGGTGATACGGGAAACATTACACACTGGACACTGGCGACACGGAACCATTACACTCCGGACACTGGCAACACGGGAAAATTACACACTGGACACTGGTGACATGGGAAACATTACACATCAAACACTGGCGACACGGGAAACATTACCCATCGAACACTGGCGACACGGGAAACATTACACACCGAACACTGGTGACACGGGAAACATTACACACTGGACACTGGTGACACGGGAAACATTACACACTGGAAACTGGTGACATGGGAAAAATTACACACTGGACACTGGCGATTCGGGAAACATTACACACTGGACACTGGTGACATGGGAAATATTACACACCGGACACTGGTGACACGGGAAACATTACACACTGGATACTGGTGACATGGGAAACATTACACACTGGACACTGGCGACACGGGAAACATTACACACTGGATGCTGGTGACACGGGAAACATTACACACTGCACACTGGTGACACAGGAGACATTACACACTGGACACTGGTGACACGGGAAACATTACACACTGAACACTGGTGACACGGGAGACATTACACACTGAACACTGGTGACATGGGAAACATGACACACTGGACACTGGTGACATGGGAAACATGACACACTGGACGCTGGTGACACGGGAAACATTACACACTGGACAGTGGTGACATGAGAAACATTAAACAGCAAACACTGGCAACACGGGAAACATTACACACCGAACACTGGTGACACGGGAAACATTACACACTGGACACTGGTGACATGGGAAAAATTACACACTGGACACTGGTGACATGGGAAAAATTACACACTGGACACTGGCGATTCGGGAAACATTACACACTGGACACTGGTGACATGGGAAATATTACACACCGGACACTGGTGACACGGGAGACATTACACACTGGACACTGGCGACACGGGAAACATTGCACACAGGACACTGGCAACACAGAAAACATTACACACCGAACACTGGTGACACGGGAAAATTACACACTGGACACTGGCGACACGGGAAACATTAAAAACTGGACACAGGTGACACGGGAAAAATTACACACTGGACACTGGCGACACGGGAAACACTAAACACCGAAAACTGGTGACATGGGAAATATTACACACTGGACACCGGCGACATGGGTCACATTACACACTGGACATTGGCAACACGGGACACATTGCACACTGAACACTGGTGACACGAGAAACACTAAACACCGAACACTGGCGACACGGAAAAAATTACACACTGGACACTGGCGACACGGGAAACACTAAACACCGAAAACTGGTGACGTGGGAAATATTACACACTGGACCCTGGCGACACGGGAAACACTAAACACCGAAAACTGGTGACATGGGAAATATTACACACTGGACACTGGCGACATGGGCAACATTACACACTGGACACTGGCAACACGGGAAACATTACACACTGAACACTGGTGACACGTGAAACATTACACACTGGACACTGGCGACATGGGAAACATTACACATCGAACACTGGCGACACGGGAAATATTACCCATCGAACACTGGCGACACGGGAAACATTACACACTGAACACTGGTGACACGAGAAACATTACAGATCGAACACTGGCGACACAGGCAACATTACACACTGGACACTGGCGACACGGGAAACATTACACACTGGACACTAGCGATTCGGGACACATTACACACTGAACACTGGTGACACGAGCAAAACTAAACACCGAACACTGGTGACACAGGAAACATTGCACAC